>NC_132782.1:113748101-114051131 GCF_048418805.1 Vulpes vulpes
CTTGAGGATGCTGCCCTGGGGGTGGGGGGGAGAAGTGGGGCTCAGCACCGTCCTGGGCAGGAGCAGGAAGCAGACCGGGCCCCACCATCCAGCGCGGCCCCAAGCACATGGGCTGCACGGCCTGGCCAGCACGCCGCCCCCAGGCTCACCGTCTTGAATGTCTTATGGCACAGCATGCACACGTAGCGACCGTCCTCGTTCACCAGCAGCTTGACCTGAGCCTGCTCGCCCTCCCCAGTGAGCCCGGGCCCCTGACGGCTGGGGCTGTCTGGGGCTTCGGCCATGTCACCATCCCCTGGCTCTGCCTCAGCAGCCACGATGACCTCCTTAATGTGTCCGGCGCCTGAGGAGAGGCAGGTCAGCCTGAGCCTCGGGACGCTGCGGGCCCGGCAACCGCCTCGGATGCCTACTGAGAAGGTTGCTAGGGGGCCGTGGAGCTATCCTGACCCCCCTGCCCCAGTGCCTCGCACCAGCTCCCTAAGTGCAAGCAGGGCACCCCGCCGACTCCGCAGGGCTCCCTGGAGGAGCTCCAAGACCCCAGAATGTATGCAGTGGGGAGACCCACCATGAACACCGGCACCCCCTCCCAAGCCAAGGAGCACTGGGCTAGCTGTGTGCAGGGGCCTGCCGCCTCACACAGCTGGGGACAGCTGGGTGCCAGCACAGAGAAGGGGGCCGGGCCAGCGCAGCCCACTGCCGTCCACCCCACTCACTGCCGCGGCTCCCACAGGCAGGTAAGCAGATAGAACAGCGGTCTCTGGGGGCCATCCGCTGTGGCTCCAGGCAGGTGGGGGTGAGAGGGCTCCGAGACACATGGGGCTGCCGGGGAAGGAGGCTCTCGTGGGTGAGGAAAAGATCTGACAACGTGCAAAGCTAAGCTGTAAACACACTTCATAATTTCTGCTCCTAAAAATGACGTGTGGGGAATGCTTGTAAAACTACTTCTTAAGCAGCATCTCAATTGGACGGGCAGTGTTTTGACAAGCCCTGCTCCCAAACAGAAGGGAAGCACCGTGACTCAGAAATAATTAAGGGCATTGCTCGCCCATGCCCTGGCTGACGTGCTTGATGCTCTATCTTTCCTCCACCCCAGAAACCGACTCCCAAAAGGACGGCACATCTGGCAAGGGAGAGCTTGGGCTAGAACGTGGCACAACGGACAGCTGATGGAGGAGTCAAGGAAAAAGGAACGTGGCTGCCCTGAGTCCAGAGATGAAACCAAGTCTGTTTCCAGGGAAGAGGCAGGAGGGCCTGGCACGGGTATCCAGCCCCTAGGTGGCCCCCACCCAAGGTGGCCCCCAACCCAGCAAGGACTGAGATGCCCCTAGTCCTGGGATGCCAGCCAGTGGCAGTTTAGGACTCTAGCCTACCCTGACAATGAGTAGCTGACACCAAGGGGACATGTGGGGCACCCAGGATACCTGCCAAGGGGCAAGAGAGGCAGGAGCCCAGAGCACAGGGAGGGGGTGTCCCAGCAGCAGGTGTGGGCCAGTTGGAAGCTGCGGTTCTGGGAAGGGGCCTGGCTGTCTAGGGGTCCGGAACCCGGGGGTGCTGCCCAAACCCAAGGAACCTGTTTCCATCTGACACTACTCGCTATGCCAAGGCCAAGGCACGGCCCCACCTGCCACATGACGTTCCTATCCCTGAGTGGCAACAGGTGAACATCCCTGCTCACAGGAATGTCAGGCAAGGGGAAGGGCAGCCCGGAGACAAGACAGGTGTCCTGCCGCCTCCCTGAGCTCTCCTCCACCTCTCCTCCTGCCCCAGCTGGTCCCAAGGCCCTCCTAAGGCCAAGCTCTACCTGTTGCCCAAACCCACATCCTGTCACGCCACCCACTCACACACCTGCCAAGACTCCTGCCCAACAGACCCTCGGGTTACAACCATTCCCTTCCCAACTTGGCAGCAGGCCCGACCCAGCCTCCCTCCTGCAGCTTACACACCCCGCCCCCGGCTCCTTCCACCTGCCCCAGCCCATGGCTGCCCCTGGGAGGCTCCCCTTTCCCAATCAGACCTCTCGGCACCCTGTCCCCTACTGCACATCAGTAAAGCCCTTTAACTTAAAAAGACCCATTAAGGAGGCTGACTTGGCCCTGTATGCTTATAAAAGCCAGGTGAGAATCAGAGCAGGAGTCGCCACCCCCACCTGGGAGAGGACAGCCAAGGTCAGACACAGGTCAGGACTGAGCTGGAGCAGCAAGTGTATCCCATACACAACCCAGCCTGACCCATCAGGGCTGACTATGGGGCAGGGAGTGGGAACCGGCGGTGGGAGTAAAATAGGGAAGATTCCAGAAGTACCGGGGCAAAAATAATCTGGGGAAGCAGCAGAAAGAAATAACCAGCTCGTGACTTTGCACAAAGTGAGGACTCCCTGAGCGCAGGGCAGGGCCTGGCGGCCTGGTGCTGACTCCTGAGGGCCTCAGCCTCCTCAGCCAGGCCCCGCTCTCAGAGGAGAGCAGAGGGACACAAGCAGCAAGGGTCCCTGGCCACCAGTGCTGCCAAAAACAGCAGCCAGGTCAGCAACAGCTGTGCCGAGAGCCACACACATGGACAGCCTCGGTGGGACTGTGCTGGCTTACCAACGATGTCGGGTGTGTGGCTGATGTCTGCCGTTAAAGCGGCCGCCTCCACCACAATGTGGGCCACCGTGATGGGCTCCTCCGGGCCTGCAACCGCTGGCACCACCTACCAAGGGGGCACAGAAAGGACTCATTTGCGGGGCTCCTGAGCCCCCTTGGCTTAGAGAGGGCAGGCTTGGGTTTACATCCATGGGGGAAGGCTGCAGTGGGGCCTCTCATCCCCCTGAACACCTCTCCTGCCCCTGCACTGAGCCTGACTCGCAGCCTGGTCCCTCCATGCCAGACCTCACTGGTCTGGCCCATCACTCAAATGCCTCTGACCACTGTGGGCCCAACACAGAGTGCCGAGCACCCTTGTGGAGAGCTCCAGGAGCAAGTGACCAGCAACTCTGGCCTGAGGCCCAGCTGGCTGTGCAGGGATGAAGGTCAGCACCTACATCTGCCAGCCCCGGCCAGGGTACAAGGTACCAACAGAAAGAGCCCCAGGTATGTGGGATCAGGGGCCTTCCTAGAGGAAGGGCACCACTGGGAGGGGCCAGGAAAGAGCACAGGGTCAGAGTGAGAGAGCTATAAGCCTCATACCCTCTGGGCCACCCCCTGTGATGAGCTGAGGCTTAGAGCCTCCTTTCCCACCTCCATACCATGAGGATGTCGAGAATGCCCGCTGCAAGGGCGCTGTGGACCTTAATGCGACTGTGTATTGCCCGAACATGCACACAACACAACAAAGTTGGCCATTCTTATGACAAGGTGGCAGGACCCTCAGAGCCACCCTTTGTTTGTGCGATCCCGAGGAACTATGTGTACAGGGTAGACCCTGAGGGCCCAAGAAAGGAAAGACCTTGATTGCGCACGATCCAGGCAGAGGCTGCTGAGGAGGCCGGGCCCGCTGGAGCACTGCCAAGCTCTGGGGGTAGGGCCCAGATCCCCCCCCATCCGTAATCAGATGCCCAGCCCTGCACCACAGGGAACCAGCTGCACCCACACGCCCCCTCCCAGCTGTCAGGGGAGCCTGGGGATGCGTGGGGGCAGGGTGGGCAGCTCACCTCCTGGCCCAGCAGTGTGCCAGCGGCAGGGGTTGCAGGCAGGGCCTCCTGAGGGGCCCGCTGGCACACTTTCTGGAGCTTGTGCTGAACAAAGTCTTCCAAGGCAGTGAACTCCGCCTGGCAGCGGCCACATCTGTGCACATCGTCCTCATCTGCAACAAGCCTGTTGTCAGTGGGGCTTGGGAAAGCCTCCAGCCCTAGGCTGAATCCACCCAAAGGTGCTCTCAGAACCAGAGGCTCCGTCCCCAGCCCTCCCAGAGGGGCTGAGGACACTCTTGGAGACCCAGGGTGCCAGCCCCATCCTCTGCAGATCTGCAGACGTGGCACCCACCCCCGAGAGAGCAGCATCCAGCAGGCGATGGCACTAACCACACAGTGAGGCTACAGCGGACCCACTGAGACTATTGTGCCCCAAGCCCCCACTTTGGAGACGAGGGGACAGAGGCCCAAGGAGCAGCCGGGAGGTGGGAGGAGAGCTTCACCCATACCAGCTTGAGGACAGTGCAAGATGGGGGATTGACTGTTGGGGTTTACAGGTGTCCTTGGGCACCTCAGTGACCACGTCTGGATCCATCTGATCATCCATAAAATGGTTCAACCCCGTGTGCGCAGGGCGTAGTGCAGATTAGCGGGTTTGTGCCCACAGAGCTCATGCTGAGAGGCCAGCCCTCTGCAAACAGGGAAGACGCAGGACAGCCTGACCCATGACCCTCCTTCCTCACTGACTTGCTGCTTCATGGGTTCTGAATATGCAGAAGCTCCCTGATCTCCTGAAGACACTCAGAGTGAAACTTCCCAGAGGAGCTCCACACCTCAGGCACATCACACCTGAGCCCCTCACCATGTGGGCGGACCAGCCAGTGCCTGCCCCAGGTCCTACAGGAGAGCCTTCCCACCCACTGCATCCCTATTAGGTGCCCGGCACCCCCCTGGGGATGTAACCAAATCCAGCCAGCACCCTGGAGAAATCAAGATGAGTATTCTCATTCCAGAAAAATGACTTGAGTTTCCAGGCCCACCAGCTGGGGTTAGGTTAGGTCAGAGCCTGAACCTGACGGTCTGCTCCAGATGCCCTGCCATTCGCACAAAGGGATGGGGGGATGTCCCTTGTGCTTCCAGAAAAGTGTGCCTGTCTTCACACCAAGGTGAAACCCAGGCCTGGCACACAGAAGGAGCCTGGCCAACGTCTTTTGAACAAATGAGCAAATGAAGCCTAAAACACCAGCCATGACTGGCCCACAGAAGGCCACAGTCCCCTCTGGATGGCTCAGTCACGAGCCAAGCACTGAGGTGCCCACCACCCTCTTCACCATGCCACCTCGCTCCCGAGTCTGACTCAAAGTGCTCAAATTGGCGAGTGGAGGGAATGCCTCGCCCACACAGCGCTGGCAAGGTCCCAGCAGGGCACAGCAACCTCCAAAGAGGTCCCTCTGCAGGGTGGCACTGCCCCTCTTCAGCTGGAATAAAGAGCAAGAAAAACGTAGTGAGAATAAGAGTTCTTTGGAGACAGGGATGACCAGCCCAGCGTCACCCGTCAGCCCCCGCCTGCCTGGCCCAGGCTGGGGCCTCAGGAGATTAACTCAGAGGCTAGAGACCCCACTTCTGTCTGGAACGCTATCCGTGAGCGGTAAGCTGGCCCTGGGCGGCCTCGGCTCTGCTCTCAGCGGGTTACCAGGGAGCCATCTGCCTTGTCACCACAGTCCGCGGGGCAGCACAGCCCACAGGTCCGGGACCGTGGCCCAGGGATCACACGGTCCAGTCCTCGGTACCGTCAGCTGGGTGACCTGGTCTCTTTCACGTCTGTGAACCTCCATTTCCCTCGTCTACAAAACGGGAATAACAAGAGCCTCCAGGCTTGGGGTTAGAGCCCCAGCCCCGCCCCCTCCCCCTCCGGCCCCACCGCGGCCGGGGCTCTAGAGGCCGCCGGCTGCACCGGGAGGGGGGGGCCCGGAGCAGGGCAGGGCCGTGGCCCCCCGCGAGCCTCCGTGCGCGGGCAGCGGGGCCCACCGGGTTACGGCGTCCCGGGGGTCCGCAAGTCACCGGGGTCTGGAGCGGTCCGCGCGTCCACGGCTCAAGCCAGCGGGGCCGCCTCCAGCCAGGACCGCGCCGTCCCCGCCCCGGCCGCGCCCGACCCCGTCAGGCCGCGTCAGGCCCTGTTACCTTCCTCGCTAAAGGGCGCCGGGAGGCCCAGGAAGCCGCCAGGGGCCAAGGCCGCCGCCGCCGCGACCCCGCCCTCGCCCGCCTCCCGCCCGGCTTCGGCCCGGGCTTCTGCCGTATGCGCGGCCGTCACCCGCACTGCCATCGCGCCCTCCATGTCGCAACGCGCCGCAGGAAGATGGCGGATTTACGACCGTGTCGTCATAACAACGGGCCGCGCTGGGGAGTGCGAGAGGGAACGCCGAGAGGACGACGGGGCGGGGCCAGGCGGGTTTGATGGACAGGCGGCGGGGCGGAGCCTGGAGCCCTAGACTCCCGGAGAGAAGGCACGGGGCGGGGCTGCGCGGGGGGCGTGGCTACGATGGCGCGGACGGGGCGGGGGCGGGGCGGGGGCCGGGGGCGGGGCTTGGTGCGGCTGGGGCTTGGTGCGGCTGGGTCCTGGCCGCGCGGGAGGTGCGGAAGGCTGGTTCCTACAGCGGCGTCCGGCCTGCGAGCGATCCACGCGACACAGCCCCGGCTCGGACAAGTAGTGCGGCGCTCCCCGCCCCGGCCCCACCGCCTCGGGGTCAGAACCTCCCTTGCTGGTTGCTGGGTATCAGGGAAAACCCCGAATTGGGGCTGGCTCTTGGGGTGGTTTCACTAACCCTCTTACCATTCCGATTATCTTTTAAGTCCTAATAAATGCACATAGGGGTATTTACCACTAGTGACATCGAGCGCGTTCTCCGTGTTGTGGGACCATCACCCCATCTGGTTACAGAACCTTGTCCATTCCAAAAGGAAGCCTGGGGATCCCTGGGTGGCACAGCGGTTTGGCGCTTGCCTTTGGCCCAGGGTGAGATCCTGGAGACCCGGGATCCAATCCCACGTCGGGCTCCCGGTGCATGGAGCCTGCTTGTGTCTCTGCCTCTCTCTCTCTCTCTCTGCGACTATCATAAATAAATAAAAAAAATTAAAAAAAAAAAACAAAAGGAAGCCTGTCCCCTAGCACCCACCTTCCTCCATCCCTACCCCCAGCCCCTGGCAACCACTCTGCATGGATTTGTCTTTTCTGGTCGTTCTCCTATAAGCGGAATTACACATGTGGTCTTTCGCATCTGGCTTGTTTTGCTCAGCATAATGTTTTCCAGATTCATCTATGTTGTAGCATGTATCCATGCTTCAATTCTTTTTATAGCTGAATAATAATAATACTTCCTTCTCTGGATGGACCACAATTTTATTCATCCATTGCTTTTGGGTCGTTTCCACCTTTTCCACTGTTATGAATAATGCTGCCATGAACACATGTACAAATTTTATTCTGAGATAGTATTTAGGTAACTTTTTGCAGCTAAGCACTTTACAGGACTCTTCATTTAAGAGATCACTTATCCCGATTTTAAAAATGAAGAAACTGAGGCACAGAACTGATAGGATGCTTGCCCGAGGGCAGACTGGAGATTCAAAGTCTGTCCAGAGCCATGGGCTGGAAACCCACAGGATGTGCTGTCCTTGCTCAGTTATTTTGTGACCCAGCCCAGGGCTGGATGCCAGAGACTCAGATGAATCAGAACTGGTCTCCTGCAGGAAGGCTAATCTCCAGGTAAGACCAAGCAGAGACACAGGGGCCCAGCTCTGCCCTGGGAAGGACACCAAGTAGATAGACACTGTCTCCATGCGGGGGCTGCTCCGCTGGGGCCCTGGGGACCCTCGGCCTGGCAGGAGCTGGGATGTGTGAAGCACCGGTGAGATCCCTGCAGGGGGCGCTGAGGTAAGGATGAGGCTGCTTTCCACAGGAGGCTAGCTCACCATTTCATGAGTTTATGCAGAGGAGTGACAGCATTTCAAAAGGACCCCTCTAACTACTGTGCAGAAAAAGGACTTCGCAGCCACAGAAGCAGGGAGATCCCAGATGGATGGGCTCAGGAACAAACAGGAGGAAGAACGGGCGGGGGCATGTGGAGAGGGCTCTGGAAGGGAGGACCAGGACAACACCTCACTTAGGGTGGTACTGAGGAATACTGGGGAAGCCTCCAGGAGAATGGAATAGAGAAAGGTCTCAAAGGCAGACGACAGCCTGAGTGTGGGTGAACATGAGGAGGGGCTGGCCCAGAGGACAGAGAGCCTGCCCTGCTGTGTGCTCTGGAACCACCTCAGGGGCAGGCTGTGGCTCCCACCTAGTGGCTCCCAGGGCGCAGCCTCATCCAGTGACTTCCAGTCCTGCCTCAGCTAGAGCCCCAGCAGGCCAGCGGACACAGGAGTGGGTAGGTCTGAGGTCCCTGAAAGGCAGAGCGGCCAGAGGAAAACAAGAAAACCCGTCGGTTTCCTGCCGTCCTACCAGCCCTCAACGTGGGCTCCAGCTGCCCACTGACACTCAGGACTGTGTTACTTTGCCATGGCCAGAGCATGGAGGCGCTGTCGTCCTTTATGGGGACTGCTCAATCTCCGTTTGTTGGATGTATTTTAATTGATTTACCAGTCCCATGTTGAAGAATATGTAGTTTGCTTCCAAATTCTTTTTGCCACTTGAATCCTTTTTCAATGACTCCCATTTTTACTTGGCTCATTAGAAGCAAAACCATCTGTGAAAACAGACTCAGTTGCTAGTTGCACTTTCTAATACAATTTAAATCCATCTACATCCCAGCCCCATTCAGCCCTCAGGCAGGGCTTCTTCATTTGGGGGAACCCCAGCGCCATCCATTCACAGGTGTACACTGAGCATCTACTGTGTGTCAGCAACACACCATGATCACGAGGTGTTCCCCTCCTACCCAGATACAGGGCACTACGGGCAACGTCAGCCTCAGCCCCCCTTCAGTGCACTGTCCCTTCCAGCCCCTTGCAGGATGGACCTTATCCATAACCACCTCCTCTCTTGCTACTGACCATTCCACCTTTCCCACTCAGCAGGCGCCCTCCCTCCAACTCACAGGGGAAGTCAAAGCAAACAGGTGTACAGAGCTCCATTCTGGAGTCAACTGAGTTCAATCCCAAGTCGCCATTGTCCAGCTGGCAACTTCATGAGTGTACTCCAACCAAGGGGAACGAGTGCCTATGGCCACAAAGGACTGTGTAGGACCCATGACATTCATACGGGTATGATTGACAAAGCCCCCGAAATGGAAACAACACACTATCCACCCACTGATCCACTGGAGAATGGACAAGAGGCATACTCTTCAAACAGCCCACAAGACCACACACACACAAGATGGACCTCACAGCCATGTCGATCCGCCCGAGCAGGCCCCATGGAAGGGTCCCGGGTGTAGACCATCTGGAGCAGGGAAGGAGGCTATGACTCACTCTATGGTGATGGAGTCAGAGAAGCGGCGGAGGAGGGATGAGGGTGCTGCCTGGAGGGCGCTGTGGGGGAGCGCCCGGGCTTCAGCGGGGGTGTGCTTAGGGCAGGGGTGTAGGTGCCTAAAAACTCCATCCAGCTGCATACTCAAGGTGTATTCACTTTCCCGAGGGTCACGCCTGCATAAAAGTTCACCCTGATGCATGATAACCATGATGACGACGAGCGCTGCGTCCTGGGCAGTGTCCGCCTGGACCCTAATCTCCCCGCCTGTAATCACCCGGTCACATGACCCCGAGGGTGCCCCCACCGCCCGTGATTACCCGGTCATGTGACCACCCAGGACGCTCCCGCTGCCTATAATTAGCCGATCACGTGACTGCGAAGGCAGCCCCGCCGCCGGCGATTACTCCGTCACCGCGGAGGCGCTCCCGCCGCCCGGTCGCTCACGTGACCACCGAGTGCCACAGCCTGGTCACTACCCGACCACAGGAGCCCTGAGGCCCCTGGGCTGGCCCTGAGCCCCGGCCGCCTCGGGCGCACGCGCCAGCCCCGAGTCCGCGGCGTGTCCGGGGCGGAGGGCACGGCCCGGCGCCGCCCAGGCAGCGGTGCGGCCGTGACTCCGGCCCGGGGGGGGGCCGCGGCTCCCCCGCCAACGCGTCCTGCCGCGCTCCCGCCAATCGGCAGACGGCCCGGCCCGGGGTCACTCGGCTCGGGGCCTCCGTCACCTAAGCTGACCGCGCGCCGCCAATAGGCGAGCCGGCGCGGAGCCGCCAATGAGCGGCCGCCTCCGGCCCTGCGCCGGCCGGGGCGCCTCTGCAGCGTTTCCGCAGGGAGCGCCCCAGGCCGAGCGCCGGTTGGCTCCCCGCCAGCCAATCACGGGGCGCCCCGGGCCCGGCAGCCAACGGGCGGCTGGCGCCGGGCTCCCGCAGCCCGCGGAGGCGGGGGCGGATTGGCGCAGGCGGCGGCCAATGGGCGGCGCGCGCGAGGAGCCGGACCAATGAGCGCGCCGGGGGCGGCGCGGGCGCGGCGGCGGGCGGCCAGAGGAGCGGCCGGTGGCGGTGGCGGCGGCGGCGGCGGCGGCGGAGGCCGGGGGCGGCGGGCGGCCATGGCGGCGGCGGAGGCCGGCGGTGACGACGCCCGCTGCGTGCGGCTGAGCGCCGAGCGGGCCCGGGCGCTGCTGGCCGACGTGGACACGCTGCTGTTCGACTGCGACGGCGTGCTGTGGCGCGGCGAGACGGCCGTGCCCGGCGCGCCCGAGGCCCTGTCGGCGCTGCGGGCCCGCGGCAAGCGCCTGGGCTTCATCACCAACAACAGCAGCAAGACGCGCCAGGCCTACGCCGACAAGCTGCGGCGCCTGGGCTTCGGCGGCCCGGCGGGGCCCGGCGCCGGCCCCGAGGTGTTCGGCACGGCCTACTGCACCGCGCTCTACCTGCGCCAGCGTCTGGCGGGCGCGCCGGCCCCCAAGGCCTACGTGCTGGGCAGCGAGGCCCTGGCCGCCGAGCTGGAGGCCGTGGGCGTCGCCTGCGTGGGCGTGGGGCCCGAGCCGCTGCGGGGGGACGGCCCGGGCGCCTGGCTGGACGAGCCGCTCGACCCCGACGTGCGCGCCGTAGTGGTGGGCTTCGACCCGCACTTCAGCTACATGAAGCTCACCAAGGCGGTGCGCTACCTGCAGCAGCCCGGCTGCCTGCTCGTGGGCACCAACATGGACAACCGGCTCCCGCTCGAGAACGGCCGCTTTATCGCGGGTCCGTGCGGCGCGGGGGCGGGGGGCGGTCCGGGGGGCGGGGGCGCGCTGGCCCTCGGTGCGCGCTGATCGGGCTGCTCTCCTCCCCTGCCCTACCTGTCCGCCCCGCAGGTACCGGCTGTCTGGTCCGAGCCGTGGAGATGGCCGCCCAGCGCCAGGCAGACATCATAGGGAAGCCCAGCCGTTTCATCTTCGACTGCGTGTCCCAGGAGTACGGCATCAACCCGGAGCGCACCGTCATGGTGGGAGACCGCCTGGACACGGACATCCTCCTGGGCGTCACCTGTGGCCTGAAGACCATCCTGACCCTCACCGGAGTTTCCACCCTAGGGGATGTGAAGAGTAATCAGGAAAGTGACTGCATGTCTAAGAAGAAGATGGTCCCTGACTTCTATGTTGACAGCATAGCTGATCTTTTGCCTGCCCTTCAAGGTTAAAGATTTAGTGTCTTTAATCTCCAGAATAAAACGAATTGAAAACCACTTAACCCAAATTAATAGGTGGGGCTTCAACATCTGCTCAGCTAGGTGGCTTCGAAGAGTAAAGGCACTAGTTGTTAACCTTGTAAGTAGACGATTGGGGGGGCGATGTTGTTTACAGACGCTTCTGTTTGAAGATGCACTTTTAAACCTGGAGGGCATTATGGGGGTCCTGGGCATTGGGTGCCATTGACAGGGGTAGGCTTAGCATCTGTCCAGGACTCCGGTAACCTCAGGGCAGGAGGTTGCCCAGCCTGCCGGTGGGACCCAGGCAGGTCTAGGGATGTTAGACATTTTATGGAAAATTTCATTCAGGGATCGGCCCCCCCTTACGGGCTGGAGGGGAGGACAGTCTGATTATTTTGACAGTTGTGAGAAACTTGTACGAACCGACCCAAGGCCCATTGGTGTGGCCACCTGCAGGTGAGCCTGCTGTAGCATCCCACTCCTCACCTGTGGGGTGGAAGTGAGGCACAGGGCCACTCCCAAGTGCTTATCTTCCTGTTCTTGGGGTGCAGGGTGCTGAACTCCCTGCCACCACCCCACACTTCCTTAAAAGCCACTCTGATGTCATAATAAAGTGTCTGTTCCGTTTCAGATACCCAGGGCTGCCACACCTCGTATGTGGTCACAGTTCTGTAAACTCAGTCCAGCTAAGCTTCAGCTTAGTTTAAATCTAGCTGATTTAGACTGAACATATATGTTGTTAGCTGAGCGGTCAAGAGGGTGTGGATGCCTTTGCTGAATTCTGGGCGGCTGTGCAGACAGCTCAGAGTAGCATTGGTACCAAAAATTGTTTTTTTCTTTTAAACTTTTGAACAATTTTTGTCAAACGGTGGAACTGAATCTTAAGTGTGTTAATAGCTGTGCTCTGTCTCGTAGGGAAAATCCCACTGAAGAAGTCTGTGTGCCCCGCAGCCAGCAACACAGCTAAAGGCGTGTACTGGCCAAGGAATTGCCTGTTGCCCGGGTTGCCCTCTGGGAGGGGGAGGAAAGAGGTGTCCCCAAGAACAGGAAATCCTTTTAAAAAGCATCCAATCTCTTCCTGTTCTCCTGTACCCTCGGTTGGGAGGGGCGGGGGCTAGACGCCAGTGGTCCTTGAGGCCACTTATCTTGGCTCTGGAGTCCCTTGTTGGAGGCCAGCGGGAAGACTGGCAGGGTCCACCTGCTAGTGAAGGGCTCTTGGCAGAGGGCCCCAGCCTTTTCTGCCTGTTCCCGAAGTTGCTGACCTGATAAGCAGACTGTCCAGCTGCACTTGTAGGGTAAGGCCTGGGAAGCTGTTCCTTTTGGCAGACTCCTTCCCAGCGCCTCACTCTGTATCCAGTGGCATTTGCCCACGAGCTTCTCTGCTAGCCCCAGGGTCACTCCTTCCCTCATTCTTGAAGTTCGCATAGCAATAAAGGGTGTCCTGAACCCGCAGCTCTTCCCAGGCCTGGGGTGTCAGGGGTTTGGACTCTGCTGTGGGGCAACGTGAGGGGAGCCAGCACCTGTGAGGTTGGTGGTGCTGACGTTGGCTCTGCGAGGTCGGCTCAAGGTGGGTCTGGATATTGAGCAGGCCTGTCAGGGCGTTGTCACCCACACCAGGAGCACGCAGCAGGTGCGGCAGGCGGCAACACTCCTGCTGGGCAGCGGCCCGGGAGCCCACGTGCACTCCCCATCTCTGCCCCCGTTGCACTGTGTGAACCCAAATGCATATTAAACTCTCAAACCCACGCTGACTCTGGCGTCTTTGCCCTTGTTTTGACAGCAGCCTTTGCTCAAAGGCTATATGGCCACCTAGCCCAGCTCGGGGCAGTGAGGGTGGGGGGGCAGGGGTGTCTGAGGAGGAGTTCTGGGATTCCAGCATCTTGGGCCCGTTACAGAGGACTGGGTTCAGGAGAATCAGGAAGACAAGGCACAAAGGAAAGGAAAGGAACAGAGGGCCACAGGGTGAAGGGGGTGAGAAGCACATATCCTGCAAGCTGCCAGGGCCAGGGGGAGCCTTGACTTGGAATCCACAGCATCAAGAAGTTGATGTGAGGAGCAGGGCCACAGGGGAAGTCACCGTGGGCAGGGCAGGGGCTGGCTGACAAGGCTGACCTCACCACGCAGCCCAGGGTGTGTAGTCGGCCGCCTGGAAGCCACTCTGGTCTCAGATCTGTGGGCTGCAGCTGCAGGTGCATAGGACAGGGCAGAGGCAGCGGGGACTCCTGTCCCTGTCATTCACAGAACGCTTTTATTGATGATTTGCCATGTGCTGAGCCCTCAGAATCTAGAAGTAACTCTAGACACTGGAACAGCCTCCTGAGGAAAATTAAGTCTGCTCCCTAACAGACTATAAAGTCATCCTGCCTTGGGCCTGGGCCACCCTCGGTGCCAATCTGTGGGACTTGATTTCCATGACGGCCATGCTCTGGTCTGCACAGGCCGGGTGTCAGGGCAGCTAGGCACAGCGATAAGCACCCCCCACCCCCACCCCAAGGAGTGGGGGTTCTGTCCTGGCTACAACCCTGATATCAGGTGGCTGGGCTGGTGGGAAGCAGTGGGGTCAGGAGGGGAGGGGACCGGGAGCGTTATTTGGCTCATTGCAGGTGTACTAAGGTTTCGCTAGCTGACTCCAAGGGGCAGCAGACAATCACCGCATTGTCACCAGGGCTGCAGCATGGAGCAGAGGCACTGCTGCGAGGAGAGCCCCAGGCCCAGGCCTGTCCAGGTGAGTGCCTCCAACCACCCAGCAACCTCTCCTAGGACAGAGACCCAGGGCACTGCCCTGGGCAGGGGACAGGAGGGCAGTGCTACTGTGTATACCTCGGCCTTGGCCTTTCTGAGCCAGCCTGCTTCCCGGTCTCTGCTCTGGCCCCACTGACCGCACTGTGCCCCCCAGGTGAAGACTAAGCCCTGCCATGGGGGCTGGAGAGCCCCTGGCCTGCTGCTGCTGCTAGCACTGGCCGCTGCTGGGGCTGCAGCTGGAGGTCTTCTTGGCTTCGTGCACAGTCCTCCCAAGGTGAGTTCCCCCTGGGGAACTGGCTGGGGGCACAGACAGTGGGAAGGGGAAGGAGAGGCAGGACATCCCAACCCTCCAGTGGAGCCAGGGCTCAGAGCAGTGGCAGGAGGACCAGAGGGCTGGAGGGGTCCAAAACCTCAAGTAGAACTGGGGGGAGTGTTAGGGGCTGCCCCAGCCTGCCTAGCTGAGTTCTGGCTTCCCGATCTCAGCCTCTGCTACAGATGCTCCGTCTGACCCTCCCAAGCCCTGGGGCAACCTGGTCCAACCAAACTGCCCAGGTGGATGCAGCCCGGGACGTGGCAACCATCTGGGTGACCTCAGTGAAGAGCAACCGCAGCTGGGCAGTGCTGTTCGATGGGCCGAGCGTGAGTGGGCTGGGGGTGTGGTCAGCGCCCACAGGTGTTGGGGTGGCCCTGACTCACCGGCCTGCCTCCCCAGGGCTGCGTCTGTTACCGGCCCCTGGAACACCAGGCCTGCTTCCTCCGCCTGATGGAGCCCCGAGATCGCGAGACCCTACAGCTGCTGGTGAACACCTCAAGGGTAAGCAGCCCCATGCGGCCAGGCTTCCCACGGCCAGGGGCCAGACAAAGGGTCCTGTGTACGGGCCAGGCCTGGGGCGGGCTGGAGCTCTGGTTTCAAGGAACAGAAGTTCTGTCTTCCCTTGGCTGAGGCTGCTAAGAGCGGAGCGTGCTGCTGGCATTGGGCCAGCACGTCCAGGGGGAACGCAAGCGCCCCTGTGCCGCGGCCCACCAGAGCCTTTTCTGCAGGCTCAAGGGTCTCACCGCCCCAGCCATGACACCCACCATGCCCAGGAGCTGCTGGCAGTGCTGGGGAACCACGAGGTGGACCCTGCCCTGGTGGGGGATTCGGTGCGGCACCTTTGCACGAAAACTCCCATTTACTGGGCCCGTCGAGCAGAAGGTAAGTCGGGATGGTGGTGTGAGGCCTGGGTTCCTGCAGAACGGTCTGGGGAGAAGGACGAGGAGCCCTCTGGGGTTCATGGAGGCCTCTTCCTCCAGGGCCCCGGAGGCAGCGGCTGATCTACCTGTGCATCGACATCTGCTTCCCCAGCAACATCTGCGTGTCGGTCTGCTTTTATTACCTCCCAGACTAAGTTCCAGCCTGCCCAGCCCCACAGGCCAGCCAGCTGGCCTGCCCCGTTACCGGTCACAGAGGGTGGCTGGCAGCGGGGTCTAATAAATCCTCCACCTGGCCGTGATGCTGTTCTCTGTGGCCTCAGGACACGAAATGGGCAGGGTGGGGGGCCGGGGAGGGGTGCACTGGCTGGGGGTTGGGCACCAGCCTGACCCCCTAGGCCGTGTGGATCTGGAATTCCTGAAGCAAGTGCCAGCTGGCTGAGGTGGGCTTCCTGAGCCTTGTCACATCCACAAAAGCACCCAGGAGGAGCTGAGAGACTCCCAGGGCATACTGGCCTGCCCAGTCTAGGCTGGCCGAGGGACCAGGGTAGGCCAGTCAGGTCCAGCTGGCTAGGCTGGCGGAGGCTAGCCGCGGAGCTTCACTCTGACCTGGGCAGCTGGGCAGACGTGTTCCGCAGGTGCTCCCTGCACAGCCGCCTGCAGTCCCAGGGGGGCACAGGCTAGCCCAACACGCTGTCGTTGAAGGCCAGGCAGACGACAGCTTTCTGGTGGCCACCATACTCCCTCTTGATCTCTCCTGTCTCCACACACCAGAGGCGGGCCAGGTTGTCAGAGGAAGCTGTGGGGAGCGGTGTAGGCAGCAGCTCAGGGCACAGCCCCGAGGGGGGGGGGAGGGGGGAGGGGGAGGGAGGGGAGGGGGGAGGGGGAGGGAGGAGGCGGGGGGGGGGGGGGGGGGGCGCTCACCCGTGACGATGTACTGCGAGTCCCCCGAGAAGGCACAGCCCCACATCCAGCCTCGGGATGACTCTCCTGGATTGCTGCTCTTGATGCTCAGCTCTGTCATCAGAGAGAAGTTGGATGTCCTCCAAATCTTGCATGTCTGGTCGGCGGAACAGGTGGCGAGAAGCCTAGGGGTAGGCGTGAGTGCGGTGGGGGTGTCATCAGCAGCCACTCCCACCCTGCACCCCTCTGCCATCCGCAAGACAGGCTCCCTGCCACCTAAAGGTTCCAGCCCCCCAGACCCTGTACGCACGTAGAGTCGGGGCTGAAGCGGCACTGCAAGGCATAGCGGGTGTGCGCTGGGATCTTGGTCTTGGGGATGAGCTGTGTCACCTCGTCACCAATGCCCCCAGTCAGATTCCAGACATAGCAATTCCCCTGCAAGTAGGAGGGACGCCAGAGCAAACCTGGAGCCTCTAGTCTGACACACAGGGAAGGGTACCCTGGTGGCTAGCCCCAGGTCCGGGGGGGCTGCCCTCCAACACAGGGTGGCACCACAGCTCTGGGGGCCGGGGACATGTGGCAGGCACACCCAGTCCTGCCTGCCGGGAATAGCCAGCAGGTTGGGAGCAGGAGGCCACGCCTGGCCTTCGTGGAGAAAGCTGCCGGCCAACAGGAATGTGAATGATACAATGGGAGCAGGGCACCTCGGATAGAGGGAAGAGCAGGAGGGCAGTGTGGGAACACCAGGGTACAAGTGATTTGCTGAGATGTGAGGGACGTTAAAGGGGAGAAAAAGAGGCCAGACAGAATATCGGGGCCAAACCGCAGCGTCCTGAGGTCCTGAGGTCACGGTGAGGAGCCAGGGCGCCACAGGGTTTGAGCAGGGAATGAGGCCGTCAGGCAGGTGCCGCTGAAGGCTGTGCGGGCAGTGGACGGAGGGTGGTGTGGGGGCAGAGTGTGTCAGCGAGGAGGCATGGCAGCCACAGAGAGGCTCCAGCCGCCGTGCGGGGAGACAAGGCAAGCTGGGGCCAGGAGGAGCGGGGAGGAGAGGGAAGTAGACAGACGTGAGAGGTTCTGGAGGTGGAAGTGACGCCCGCTGGATGAGCTATGGCAGTAGTGAGGGGGGCGTCAGGAATGACACCCAGCTTTCTGGCTTTGGTGGCTGCTGGAGCCAGGATGAGGAAGCAGGCCTGTGGGGGGTGGGGGAGTCTGAAGGAGCATCTGGGGAATCAGCCACGTGCAGGGAATGAGGAGGATAAGGGAGCGGGCACTCAGTCCCAGGACTCACGGTGCTGTTGACGGCTGCCATGTAGCTGGCGTCAGGGTCAATGTGGGCAGACGTGATGGAGACCTCGGGCTCGGGAATCAGCTGCTCGTTGTGGTCAGTTTTCAGGTCCCAGATGTGGATGGCGCCGCTCTGGTCACCCACGATGAGCTCTGCCTGGGGTGCAGGGGAGGTGAGGGAGGGCAAGCCCCCTGCCCTCCAAAGCCCCACGGTGCCCGGCCCTGTGAGTACCCCTCACCTGGTTGGGGTGCAGGCACACGCAATTAATGGGTGCATTCACCTGGAAGATCCGCTGACACTGCAGGTTCCGGGACCTTTAGGGAGGGCACATATGCTGTATGGCATGCTGTTGGCACCCACCATCTGGCACCCACCCACCCACCGGCCATTTTCACTTGCTCCTCTGCTGATCACGGTGGCCTTACCAGAAACCCTAGGGAGATTCGGCCCTCCCCTGGGACAGCCCCCTGCTCCAGATGGGACTCATTCTGATGCAATTCACTGTCCAGAGCTCCCTGTGGCATCAGGCTGAGGCTGGGCTTGTCTGTGTGTGCTTCGGCCCTGCCCTATCCCGCCTTTGTCACTACCTTCAATAAGCCACCCGCACAGAAGAGCCTGTCTCAGCCTCTACTTGGAGGGCCCTGACCCAAGACAGTCTCCTGGCCTGGTCCCGACCCCCACACAGCAACAGGCCCCTCCTGCCCGGTGCCCCATACCTGAGGTCCCAGATCCGTGCCGTGCAGTCCTCCCCACCCGTGTACATCCAGCGGCCGTCCTCATGGAAGCCCACAGACGCAATATTCTTGTTCACCCCGTCGTAGCTGATGATGGGGTTGGGGTTGTTGGAGCTGAGATCGTACATGCGAATGTGCTGATAACCTAGGGGCACAGGCTAGACTGAAGGGTGGCTGCGCCCAGGTCGGCCCACCCGAGAGCAGGGGTCGGGCTGAGGGCACAAGTACCTGCAGCCGCGATCATGCTGCGGTCTGGCGTGATCTCCAGCGCGTTTACCTGCTAGGTCTGTTAAGGAGGAGGATGAAGCCTGGACGCCCCTGCCATCTGGCTCAGCTGCCGCATCCTTTCCCCCCCAGGCACCTCTCCCCTGGCGGGTGCTCTACCCCACCAGTCATCCTTCCAAGGACCGCCCTCCCCACCTCCACAGTGGAGGATACAGAGTCCTGATGCTGTACCGTGCGGGTGCAGATCCCACTGTGGGCCTGCCAGAACCGCACCGTGTGGTCGTAGCCCGCAGTGGCCAAGATGACGGGGTCACTGCCCACCGTGCCCGGGGACGTGTTCATGGTGGGGAAGAAGGCTGGGGCCTGCACAGGATCCGACTTCGGAGAGGTGGGGGTCAAAGGTCAGAGCACCTGCAGAAGAGAAGGGGGTGCAGTATTTAGTCAATACGCTCTAGGTCCACTCGGTGCTGATGGGCATTATCATTTCTATCTCAGAGGCAGGGAAACAGGCTCAGATCCAGGGAACGCGTGACAACCTGCGGACAGCGGTGACCTCCAAGCCCCGCGCTCCGTCGCCCGCCCCGCCCCGCCCCGCGGCCGGCACGCCACCCCACCCGCCGCCGGCAGGGGGCAGTCATGCCCGGGGCGCCGCTCTGCCGCAGGGGCGGGCCGCGCATGCGCCCGGCGGCTCGGAGGGGCAAGCCGAAGGCAGCGGCTGCGCGTGCGTAGCAGGCCGGCGGCGCAGCCCGATGGGAGGGGGCGCTCTGTGGCCGGACCCTCGGGCTCCCCTGTGCTCCGGCGGCGGCCCCGGCTCCGTCCCGCTGGCCAGCGCCGCCCGGGCACGCCCTCCTGGCCCCCCAGCAGCCGTCTCCTGGCCCTTGTCCCGCGGCCCCCGTACCTTACATGCGACTCTGCGCTCCGCCGCGGCCCAGGACTGCGAGCGGAGCCAGAGCGAGTCGATAGAGGCCGCGGCCGAGCATCGAGTTATCGATGGGCCCTTAAGGCGACACCACGGGGCTTAGGCGGGGGTGGGGCGAGGCCGAAGTTCTGGGGCGGAAGGAGCCCGGCGGGGCCTAGGGGTTTGGGGCCGCAGCCCAGTCCGCGCCCGCGCTCGGACCCCGCAGCTCTGGCGGCCCCGTGTTCCAGGCCGGGCCCGCCCCGCGCGGCCAGGGTGCCCCCGCCCAGCTAACAGGTGGATTTCAGAGAAGCACCGATAATTTTAAAAAAATCGTTTTGGTTTAAGTATATCCCAAGTATCACATGAGATATACTAAAGTTACTCGTCGTCTCTGGGGAATCGGAACGCAGCCGGCTGTTCGGTGGTTTTATTTGCTACCGGGGCAGCCCCAGCCTGGGCCCCCGCAGCCTCCCGACCCCTCCCGACCCCTCCGGCCTCGGGCCCTCGGGCCCTCGGGCCTCCTGTCCCCTTGGGCACTCCCGCCCACCTGGCACAGTGGCCGCACCCTCCTAAACCGAGAAACAGTCCTTGCGATGCGGCTCTCACAAGGCTTACAGGCAGCTGCACCGCCCCCCTCCTCTGGCTCCTCCACCAAGGCCACAGGCCCCGCTAGGCCCCCAGGCCCCGGGTCGGAGGAACCTTCCCGTCGCCCCCGGTCCCCCTCCAGCAGGCAGTCTGCTTGGGTCTGCCCACGTCTCTGACCCCCGAGTCCTCGCTTCTCACTCCCCAGCCCACTGTCATCCTTTGCCCCGTCTCTCCAGGGAAAATATCACAAGGTCGCTGGCGGCCCCACACAGACGAGCCAGTGGATACTTCTCTTTCTGCATCTTGACGCGTCTGTGCGGTGCTCGACAGTTTTGCTCCGGAAAGTCCCCCTTGCCACTTGGCTTTCTCTGCCGTCACCGGGAGGCCCGTCCCCTCCAGAGTTCTGGTCTCTGCATGCCACTCACCCTGAGGGCTCAACGTCCCCTCTCCAGGGCTTCCAATACCAGCCCTGTTCTGGGGCCTTTCACCTTGTCTCCCGCTCACATCCAGCTCCCTGCCAGACACTGTCCCTTGAAGTCCCCACAGTCCCCTCCCCTTCCCATGGCTGAGACAATTCATATGGCCCTACCCCAAACAACCTGCCTTTCTGTATGCCGGTGTCCCCCGTGTGTTACAACTATCCATCATCCATCCATCCATCACCCCCTCTCCCAGAGCAGCCTCCTACCCTACCTCCCTGCCCCCAGCCAGGCTGTCCTTCACATGGCAGAGTGGTCTTTTAGAAACCTAGAAGCCTTCATGGGTCCCCTTTCACCTCCCAGACCCCTGCCCCTGCCAACCTTGCAGCTTTCTCCTCCCTCCACTCCAGACCGTGTGCTTCATCCTGCGAGAGCCGACAGCAGCACACACTCCCTCCTGAACCCTTCCCCTCACTGTGCCGAGGACGCTTTCTGGATACCTCTCTACCTGTCAAAACTCGGGGTTGTCAGCACCTTTGTAGCACTTTGAGGGTTTATTCTGTGGGAAGCATTACGTTGGGGTTTTTGTTTTAATTGAGGCAAAATTCATACACTATAAAATCAACTTTTTATATATTCTTTAAATATAAAAATATTTAAATTTTTTTCATTTATTTTTTTAAGTAATCTGTTCAATGTGAGACTTGAACTCGTGACTCTGAGATCAAGAGTTGCATGCCTTCCCAACTGAGCCAGGCACCCCTGAAATTCACCTTTTTAAAGTGAACAATTCAATGACCCTTAAAACATGCGCAGTGCTGTGCAGTCACTACCTCTGTCTAGTTCCAGAACATTTTCATCACCCCACCCTGTACCTCTGTGCAGTCTCTCCCCATTACCTGTCCCCCCTTAGCCTCCCAACTCCTGGCAAACACCAAGCTACTTTCTATCTCTATGGATTCGCCTATTCAAGATGTTGCATGGAAAGGGAACCTTCCAATATGTGACCTTTGTGTCTGGTCTCTCGCCGAGCTACTGCCAGGTGGTAGCAGGTGTCAGAGCTTCATTCCTTTTTGTGGCCAAATAATATTCTGTTGTGTGACTGGACCACGTGTTGTTCACCCACTCACCTGCTGATGGACATGACTTGTTTCCACCTTTTGGCTATTACGAATGATACTGTTGTGAACATCCCGGGCGAGTGTGTCTCTGAGTACCTGTTTCCTTCTCTCCGTGTACTAGGAGTGGAACTGCTGGGTCACATGGTAACTCTATGTTTAACTTTTGGAGGAACCGCCAGACCGTGCTGAACGTTTTACTGCATTACGCACCAGGTCCTCACAACGGCCCTGCCAAGGAGAAACCACCGTCATTTTGGAGACAAGGAAACTGAGGTTCAGAGATGCGCAGTCTATGTTCTAGGACGCAGCTGGAAGGTGAAAGAACCCATCCTGCTGGCTCAGCTCCCCCTGACCTTGCCCCTTCGGGGCCGCCCCCACATCTCGCATGTCCTCCTCTTCGTCCTCCTCTCTGAGCACTGGAGCCCCGCTGGGCTCAGAGGCAACTCTGATGCATATGTGGGGTCGGAAGGCTGGGAGAGTCAGAGCTCTGTGCACCCCAGCATCGGAAGGGCATCCGGAGCAATGCGAACCCACAAAAGAGCCTGAGAGCAGGAGAGGGGGGGCTCAGGGAAGGCTGGAAGTCTCTCCCACATGTCTATGCAGTCCCACGTGTGTCCCGGAGGCCAGGCCCTGGGCTGTTGGCCTCTTCTGCGGGGCTCTGGGTAGAGCCTGGGGACCGCACATGTCCCTCGCCTGGGCTTAACTGACAGATCAGGCGGGGCCCCCTACCCAGCCTGAGCAGCCCCAGCACCTCTGCCAGGCCTGGAGAGGGGCCAGGATGCCCAGTTGTTGATCCCTTCTTATGTACCAAGCACCAGCTGAGCGCTCTACAGGGGCAGTGTCTGCGAGAACAATAGAAACCAAGGTCGCTGACCTGTGCTGCATGCTCCCAGCAGCCCTTGGGGAGGGTACATCTGTCATCCCCATTTTATACAGAGGGGGCCAGGCGCCAGGGCCTGGGGGCTGCGGGGGCACCAGGGAGGAACACCAGGGGCATCTCCAGCTGCCGGGCAGGAGCAGGGGTGGTGCAGGCCGCCGGTGGAGATGGCCATGCAGCTGGGAAGGGGGCCAGCCTGGGCTGCAGTGAAGCACCGCCAGCCCTCCTCCAGGCTGGGCTTCGGCAATTCTGCTGGCTCAGCAGCCCCTCCTCCCGGGATCCTCTGAGGCCTGACTTCCTGGAGCGCTGCCCAAGCCCCACGCCTCTGCATCTACATCCCCTAGCCCAGGCGGCTGGCCTGCCATGCAACCCCCGTCCTCAGGCTGGGGGGACCCCAGGCAGACGCACATCTCTGTTTTCATGTGGACCCTCCCATCCGGTCCTGGGCTGCAGGCAGAGCTGCTGGCCCATTTTACAGATGAGGCGGCGGAGTTTCAGGGCTTGTCCAAAGTCGCTGGGCTGGCTGGTGGCGGATCTAGGACTTCTTGACACCGCCCCCCCAGGCCATTACCTTCACGTGGCAGAGTGAATGAATCTAGCAGAGTCTATGGAGCTCTCTTCCCAGGTCTGTGTTCCTGAAGAAGGACTCCACAGCAACGTATCCCCTTGTAGGCCTGGGGAGTGACCATGGGGTGCCTGTTTGCAGGGTATAGATAGGGCTGGAGAGGGGCAGCTGCGGCGGGGCCAATTCATCACCCAGAGGAATTAGAGAATTCTAATTTGGAACTTAGCCTTTCAGGTCATGGTGAAGGTATATTTGCAAAGGTAGGAGGATGGGACACGTTTTACTTAATGAGTTGTTAGCATGGCTTATGACATTGAAATATCTCAACATCAGGTATGTGGGTCTCTGTTTGTGCCCTTGCCCCAAGGCCCCGCAAATGCTGGGCTCAGGCTGGAGTGGTTTGCCGTAGTCAGCCGAAACATAAAAATAATGGTCAGGATGATAGCTGTCTTTTCACTTGTATTTTTTGCAATGCTTCTTGTGCGCCAGGCACACCGCTAGGCTCTGCAGCTACAAAGATGAGTAAAATACAGTCGCTCCCAGGTAGGGAGAGCCAAGAATATCACAATATCTGCAAAAACCATTTATTGAGTACTTATTAAGCTCCACTGCGAAGTGCTTTATGGATAGCAGCATCACGACTAATCCTCAGACAACTTAGAGAAAGCTATCCTTCTCAACCCCATTTTACAGAGGGGAAACCAGGGCTCAGAAAGACCACGTGACCAGAAAACCAAACCTGGTAAAAGGCAGAAATGGGACAAATGCTGAGGTGAGTGGGGGTTCAAAGCTCAGACTCACGACCTTGAGATTCTAGGACCTTAGGCAGGTCACTTGGCTTCCTGGAGCCTCCATTTTCTTCATCTGTAAAATGGGCACAATCTGCAAAGTGACCAGCGTGGTGCCTGAGCCAGCAGATGCCTAGAAATTGGTCACAATAAAGCATGGGGGGGCCCAGGCCTTTGTGTTTAGGGACCACCCCTGGGGAGCCCAGCATGTGCTGGGAGACCTAAGTTTGCTCCCTAAATCCCAAGGAAGACCCCTTGTTGGCACTGATCAGCTGCTTGGATCAGGAGGTCCTGGTGCCTGCTGCTCCCCCCACCTCCAAGGCGGGCACCTTCTTCCTGGCCCTGCTTGATGGTCTGGCCATGGGAAGAGGGGTGTCAGGCCATCATATGTGCAGAACCCTGCAAAAACTCCTGCCAGCCTTGCCCTGGTGGGGTGATAGTCTGAAGGGGTCAGAGGGGTGAGACCTGTGTGTGTGTGTGTGTGTGTGTGTGTGTGTGTGTGGCAGGCCAGGGAACAGGAGGGAGTAGGGACTGGTCAGTAGGGACCCAGTTGGTGGCTGGAGGCGGCTGGTTAACAGACTTGGTGGGGGGTCAGACTGGACCTGGGGATGGGGCTGGGGCTGGGGGACAGGAGGCCTGTGGGGCTGCACCCCGGTGAGCGCTGGGGGGCCGCGCTGTGGTTAGGGTTCCGACTGAGGCTGGGGGCGGGGAGCCGTGGCCTGCATTGTTTACGGACAGAGCGGGAGGCTGCAGGGGAAGGAGCGGCAGTTGGGGGTGGGGGTGCGGGTTCCCTGACACCGAATTCATTATTGGGAGATTCCTCTTCACCATCCCTCGACACCTCCCACGGGAACCACGGGCTGAAATGTCTGACAGCCTCTGGCGGGCCGGCTCCCGTGTGCGGCGGGTGCCCGGGCCCTCGCGCCCGCACGCCGCCCGCCGCCGCCGCCGCCGCGTCCCTCCCCCGTGGGTCCCGCAGCCTCTGGAAGCCTCTCGCAGGCTCAGCCTCGCGCCGCCGCCGAGCCGGGCTCCGCGCGCTGCCCCCGCCCCGGCGGCCCGTCCCCGCCCCGGCCGCGCAGAGGCCCCGGCCCGGCCCGCACGTGGGGAGGGGGCGTCCCGGCGCTCGGGGCCTGCGGGCAGAGCCAGCGAGCGGGGCGCGCGGCCGCGCGGGCGGACGGAGGTCGGCGGCCGCAGGAGCGGGACCCGGGCGTCCGGGAGGCGGTGCCAGGTGCCGCGCCCCCGCCCCGGGCCGCCCCCCGCCCCCCGCCCGTGACGCGCTCCCCGCCCCTCGGCGCCGGGAGCCCGAGCCGAGCCGAACCCCAGCCCGAGCCCGAGCCCGAGCCCGAGCCCGAGCCCGAGCCCGAGGACGGCGCGGGGCGCGGGCGGCGGCGGAGGCGGCGGGGGAGGCGGGGGGATGCGGCCGGGGCTGCGGGGCCGCCGCCGCCTCTGAGCCGAGCCCGCCGCGCGCACGGAGCGCAGCCGCGTCGCTGCGGCCCGGCCGCGCCATGGGGAAAGAGCAGGAGCTGGTGCAGGCGGTGAAGGCGGAGGACGTGGGGGCCGCGCAGAGGCTGCTGCAGAGGCCGCGGCCCGGGAAGGCCAGTGAGTGCGGGGCGCGGGGCGCGGGGCGCGGGGCGCGGGGCGCGGGGCGCGGGGCGCGGGGCGCGGGGCGCGGGGCGCGGGGCGCGGGGCGCGGGGCGCGGCCGGGTCCCCGGGGGCGGGGCGGGGCCGGCGCGCGCGGACCCCCGGCGCCGGAGGAGGGGCGGCCCCTGTCCGAGCCGGCACCTGGCCGCGGGCGCCCCCGCCCCTCCCGGCTCCGGGCTGGCGGCCGGAGGGCTCGGCCGGACTGCGGACCATCGCAGGGCGAGGCGAGGCCGCCCCCCTTCCCCGCCGCGGAGAGAGGGAGGAGGCCGCGCGGCGAGGGGCGGCCACGGGGCGGACGGTCCATGTCCGCCCCCCTCCCCGCCCGACGTTTAATAACACGTTTTGCGGGGAATGGGGGGGAGGACCATGCTGGGGGTGTGGCTGCCCAGGCATGGCCCGCTGTGGGCCCTTTACTCCCCGGGGGCAGAGGCCCAAGGTCGCCCGGCCCAGCGCGGGCAGGGCTCCAGGCAGACGCAGACCCTGCGGGGACCCCGCGCTGCTCCGGCTTCCCTGCGGGGAAAGGGGTTGGGGGGGGGGCTCCCCCTGGCCATCCTGAGCGTGCGCTGTGAGGGCCCCTGGGAAGGGCTGGGAGCTTGGAGTCCTGATCCCAGCACTCATCCCAGCTCAGCCCAGAGCCTCCCCGGGGGCCGCTGGAGATGGATGGATGGGTGTGCGGACCAGCTGCGTGTGCGGCTGCGCACGTAGGGCCGTGTCAGTGTGTCAGGGCACCTGTGCAGGCAGGGGCAGGGCTCTGCAGGATGGCACGTGGGGTCCGGGTGCCCCACTCCCCCCCACCCCCAGGGACTGTAGGTAACCCAGGGCGGCCCCTCCCCTTTCCGGGCGAAGGCTGCTGAGAACTCCACCGGCCTGGGACTGCTGGTGGGGGCAGGCCTTCCAGCCCCAGGAAGACCCCTCCCGCTGCAGCCCCATCCCCTCTGTGCAGTTCCAGAGCCTGGCATGATCACCTATACAGGCTGCTCCGCCTTCTACATCCGAGGCTCGGGGTGGTCTGCCTGCTGGGGCCAGCTTCAGGGCTTCAGGGTTCAGAAAGGGAAGGCTTCCAGGCAGAGGCAGCCGGTAGGGGAGCCTTGAAAGCAGGTGGAGGGAGTGAGAGGTGGAAGGCTAGGTAAAGGTTTCCACCTAGTGGCCGAGAGACCTTGGGCACGGCCGGTTCCAGGTCTCTGGGCCTCAGTCTCCTCATCTGTAGGATGGGGACATTTGCGGTCCCTGCTTGTAGGACTGTTGGAAGAACAGCGGGAGAGCACACAGGAAGCCCAGGCACCTCCTAAGTGCCCAGGAAGTACTAACCAGGAGTATTTCCTTGGGCAGCCCGGGATGGCCTCCAGGAAAGTGGGGCATTGGATCTGGCCATCCAGGGAAGGTGTGAGGGTTGTGCCTCTACCTGGTGTCCACCTGGATCTTTGCACCTGTCCCTGCCTGGTCTGCTTTCTGGGAGAGGCACCTGCCCTGGCCCCCGTATCTGGGCTCTGTGACTCACAGGGGCGGGCATAATAAATCAGACAGAGAAATCCCTCCATGAATTAGCTCAGTTGTCATGGTAACACTGGCCTGCTTTGGAGTAAGATGTATTTTGATTCAGCAAAGTACAGCTGGAGTTTGGGCCATGGGGTGGGGGGCATCCAGCGGTGCTCTCTCAGGGTCCCCCCACTCTGGAGGTTTTCCCGTGATCCTTGTCTCCAAGACCTCCAGCCCCTGCTGGCGCCCCCCTGCACCCCAACCTCTGAGTTGCCCCAGGGTCTGTCAGCACTGCCGTCCGGCCTGGAAGGGAGCCCCCCCCCACAAGCCTGGGCACCGGACCCTCAGCAGCTGCCCTCGAGACGAAGGAGACTGCTCTGGAGGGAGTTCACAGGGCGAGGGGCGGCCTTCCTCTGGGCCTCACCTCCCCTTCCCCAAATTCGCTGCAGACTGCAGGCCAGCATGCCTGTGTCCTCTCACCTTGGCCCACTAATACTTGCCGTGCGGCGTGTGGCCCAGCCTCCTGCCAGGGGGGTTTGGAGGAGACCGCCCTGCCTGCCTGCCCTGGGGAGGCTGAGAGGCTTCCCTGCCCTGTGCCGACACCAGAGGCCAGGACCGCATCCCTGCGGGGGACAGCCATGGCTCTGTGGGGCTGGCATACCAGTGGCCTTGGGGGCAGAGGAGCATCTGGGCAGGGGGCAGAGGCCGGGGGAGAGAGGGCCCGAGGCCGCCTCCCCCTCGGTCTCTGCAGCCTGGAGTTTGGGGCTGACCCCAAGGCCAGGGACGGTCCCAGGAAAGTGGTTAGAGGACTGAGTGGAAGGAGCTGGGAGAGCCAAAGGCGTGGGGTGGGTTGGGGCTGAGGTTTATGTCCATTGCCCACTTGGGGGCTGCAGGACCTAGTGCTCTTGTGGGAAAGATAAGGAGACTCCTGGAGGAGTTTCTGGGCTCTTTCCTGTGGCACCCACTCGCCCCCTTCCGCCCCAGCTGCTCTGGCCGCTCCTGGCATGCCTGGTCTACCTCCATCCAGAGCACCTGTCTTTGCAGGGGGCACCTCTCTGGCACCAGGCAGGCTTCCCTCGTATGACCTCCTGGAAGCTCAAGGTCCCCCACACGCATCAGGGGGTGCTCCAGGGTGGAGACTCCCCTCCCCGACTGGTGTCTGTGCCACTTCCTGGGTCTTGATCTCCAGCTCCTCCAAAGTTTCAGTGCTTGCAGGTGTGGCCAGGTTGGGGGGCAGGGGACACGGGGCCACACTGGAGCTCAGAAGAAGGGGCAGCAAATATCAAAGCTAGCTGAGTGTTTCGGGGTGAGAACACCCTGAGCTTGGCCCTGGGTGGGGGAGGGGATGACGGGACCGCAGTGTGGGGGGTGGAGGACATCCGTTCAGGTGCCAACATACCCGGCCCCTCACACGCGCCCGGCACTGTTTCAGCCAGCAAGGATACAGCATGAGCAAAATAGATTAAAAAAAAAAAAAAAAAAAGACCTTGCCCATTTTGGAGCTTGTGCTGTAGCGATGGAGATGGACACAGAAGGTAAATGGTAGTGATAGGAGCTCGAGAGAGAACTGCGATAGACGCAGGATGGGATGGGGGTTGCCGTTCTAGATGAGGAGCCCAGCGGGTCTTCTCCAAGCAGGTGACGTTTGGATAAAGTCCTGAAGGACGTGAGGGAGGGAGTTACGGGGATTATTGGGAATAACAGCACCCCGCACGTACCCACAGCACACGCAAAGACCCTGTGGCAGGGGTGGTCGGTGTGTGGGGGCATCATCGAGGAGGCTTGTGTGGCTGGAAGAAGGGTGCTGGGAAGGTCAAAGTGAAGTGGGGCTGTGTCCTGTGGGCCATTGTCCAGTGCTGGCTTTTAGCCCCAGTGACACAGGAGCTGTCTTCAGGAGAGGACCAGTGGCAGTAGGATCTGACTCGTGTTCTCACAGGGTTCCCCTGACCTCAGTGGCATGGAGGATGGCCTGAGTGGCAAGGGGAGCCGGTGGGGAAGCAGGGATGCCAGTGACCCTATCGGAGACGCTGGCCTGCTCCTGGTGGTGACAGTGGCAGCGGTGGGAAGTGGTAGGATTCTGAGTGTGCCTTGAAGGTAGAGCTGGTAGGATGTGCTGGCGCAGACCCTATAAGGTACTTAGGGCTGACTCCAAGGTTTCAGCATGGACCACCGAGGAAGGGTGGCACTGCTGCCACCTTAGATGGCCATCAGTGTCTGAGCAGGGGGTACGTGGGGCGGTGGAGCTGCCTCTCCCCAGAGCCTCTGCTCCGCTCTGCGCAGAGAAGCCCCTCAAGGGAGAGGGTGGGCGTGGTGCTTCCACAGGGTTCATGTCAGTAATTGCCACTTGCTGAGCTGACTCTGCGCCAGACCCTTCACGCTCTGAGGATGCACATGCCCTGAGGCCTGGGAGCCTGGCCCCACGGTTGGTTCCCCTTTGAGCTAAGGCGGAGGCCATAGGACTAGTAAGGGCCCGGTGAGAGTTTGAACTTGGGTCCATCTGCCTTCGTGGGCCCCGTGGACCGGCGGGGCCTCACACACCCCGCATCCAGCAGCTGGAGAGCCGAGGCTAGAGCAGCCGGGGTTGCTGTGGGACCCCAAGTGGGTTCTGGATCAGCCTCTCTGTGACTCGACTCTCTTGGGTTCCTGCTCTTGGGGACCCCTGCCCCCACCCTGTCCTGGGCCTGCACAAAGGGGCTTCTGTCCTGCCAGCCCCTCCCTCGCAGAGTGACTGACCCACAAATGGGTTATGTAACCATGGCCCAGACAGGCAGGGGCTTGGCCTGAGTCCGGCTGGCCCTGAGCCCACAGGGAGGGCATCGGTGGGCTCCCTTCCTCTGGCACTCAGCGGTGGAGGCCAGGACTGGGGAGGCCCCGGACGAAACTAGGGCCCCAAAGGGAGGGTTTGGGCCCCTTGAGCTTCGGGCAGACTGATCCCGGGCCCCAGGCGGGCCCCTGAGGATGTGGTAGCCGTTCTTGTGTGGTCACTCGGGGGCACCCGCCCACCCGCCTGGCTCCCCCTCCTCCTGTCTTGCCAGTTGGGACTCGTCCACATGGGCAGGCCCAGGGCTGGGAATGGGGGGAGGCTGCACCCTGAAAATGCAGATCTTCCCCCAGAGATACCCCAATTTCCGGGTGTTCCAGCCTTCCCAGGCCACCCCCGGCCCCATCTGGGTCCTTCTGAGAAACAGATTGTGCCAGCTTTCTCCCTCCCGCCATCGGTAGGTGCTTAGCCAGCGTCCCAAAGGAGGGGGTACATGTGTGCATGTGTGTGCCTGTGTGGGTGCTCAGCTCTGGCGTCCGTCCCCGGGTGGGGACGAGCCCGGAGCCCTTGGCTCTGTGAACTTGCTAACACCGTAGTTCCGTGGGGAAACCAGGGCCCAAGAGCTGGTACCTGTGGCTGAGTGCAGGGAACAGACTTGACCCAATGAAGAACTGTTTCTTGAGCCTGCCAGGGAGCGAGCCGGAGCGCCTGCCGGCTCTGTGGCTGCCTGGAGGGGCAGGACAGACGCCCTCACGGTCCCTTTCCCACCCCTAGAGCTCCTGGGCTCTACCAAGAAGATAAATGTCAACTTCCAGGACCCGGATGGGTGAGTTCGCAGACGGGAGAGGCCAGGCTGGCACCGGGGCCGGGTGGACGTGGGTGGCTGCTGCAGGAGGCCGGGTGCCCCCCTCCCCGCCCATTCATGCCTGCCGCCCACCGCAGCTTCTCCGCCCTGCACCACGCGGCCCTGAATGGCAACACAGAACTGATCGCCCTGCTGCTAGAGGCCCAGGCCGCCGTGGACATCAAGGACAACAAAGGCAAGGCGGTCAGGGACCCCAGCGCCAGGGCAGGGGTCACTTCGCGGGTGGCAGGGGGTGCCGCGACAGAGGCCCCGGCCCAGAGTCTCGGTCTGGGTCGAGGCAGGTTCCCCTGGGATCAGCCTCCTGTAGGCCAGGTCAGATTCAGGGCTGAGGGGTGGCTCCCAACAGTGCCCCCCGCCCACCCCCACCCTCCCCTGCCTTCTCCCAGGCATGCGGCCGCTGCACTACGCGGCCTGGCAGGGCCGGAAGGAGCCCATGAAGCTGGTGCTGAAGGCAGGTTCAGCGGTGAACATCCCCTCGGACGAGGGCCACATCCCCCTGCACCTGGCGGCCCAGCACGGTCACTACGATGTGGTAAGGAGCGTGTCAGGGATGGCCAGGCGCCGGGGTGGCGGGAGCCGGGTGGCCGCCCCCGGGGTCTGATGGCAGCCTGTGACCCCGCAGTCCGAGATGCTGCTGCAGCACCAGTCCAACCCGTGCATGGTGGACAACTCGGGGAAGACACCCCTAGACCTGGCCTGTGAGTTCGGCCGCGTCGGGGTAAGTGTCCCCGGAGAGCTGAGGGGACTGCGTGCGCTCTGCCTCCCCCCCAGGGAGGGGTGGGAGTGGGGAGACACAGCTGTGACCCTCTGCCCTGGCCCCGGCCCCTCCCTCAAGGTGGTCCAGCTGCTCCTGAGCAGCAACATGTGTGCGGCCTTGCTGGAGCCACGGCCCGGAGATACCACCGACCCCAATGGCACCAGCCCCCTGCACCTGGCAGCCAAGAATGGCCACATTGACATCATCAGGTATGGCCGCGTGGGGGCGAGAGGAGGCGGCCCAGCTGTGGGCTTCCTGCTTCTGGCCTGGGGGCCCCGGGGACGTGGTCAGGCCTCCGGTGTGCAGGAAGCCTCTGGCCGCCATGTAAAGGATACAGTAGACAGGCCGGAGCCCCGGCCTCTACAGCCCCAAGCCCCGGCGAGGTCGTGGCCCTGCCACTCGCTGGCTGACCTTGTGGAGATACTCAGCTTCTCTGAGACCCAGCTCTCCCCTCCGTGAAGTGGGTATTTTGGCAGTGGCCCCTGCTAGGGTGACCTAATGGCCGTTGGGGTCAGCCCGCGGGGGGTCAGCCCTGTGGGGGTCACTTCCACAGATGCTGGGCCAGGGGCTGACACCGCAGTCGGGAGGCGGGGCCTGGGAATGCCCGTCCACTGGGGAGGAGTGTGGCTCCTGCTGTCGGGGGCTGCCCGCTGCCACCGCCGCCTTCCTTCCAGACTCCTCCTCCAGGCTGGCATTGACATTAACCGCCAGACCAAGTCCGGCACGGCCCTGCACGAAGCCGCGCTCTGTGGGAAGACGGAAGTGGTCCGGCTCCTGCTGGACGTGAGTCAGGGGCCACGGGAGCTGGGGCGGGGGCGGGGAGCAGGAGGTCTCCTGACAGGCCACACCGTCTGGCACCTACAGAACGGGATTAATGCCCACGTGAGGAACACCTACAGCCAGACGGCCCTGGACATCGTGCACCAGTTCACCACGTCCCAAGCCAGCAAGGAGATCAAGCAACTGCTGCGAGGTGGGCCAGGGGGCGGGGTGGGGAGGCCGGGGAAGGCGTGGGGGCTGGGGGGTCTGGGCCTGGCGGCTGGCAGGACTGGGGGGGTCTCCCTCCTGTGTCCCCAGAGGCCTCGGCGGCTCTGCAGGTCCGGGCGACCAAGGATTACTGCAACAATTACGACCTGACCAGCCTCAACGTGAAAGCTGGGGACATCATCACGGTAAGGCCAGCCTGGGGAGGGCAGGGGGATGGGGGGGCCCAGGTGCTCACCCCGCAGCCCCCCATGTGGCTACTGGGAAGCCCGGGGGTCTGGACGGGAGGCCTGGGTCACACACACACACACACACACACACACACACACACACCCTCCCCAACCTGGAGGGGCATCTCCCTGAGCTCGCCCTGATGCCTCGGGCCAGGTCCTGGAGCAGCACCCCGACGGCCGCTGGAAGGGCTGTATCCACGACAACCGGACCGGCCACGACCGTGTGGGCTACTTCCCGTCCTCCCTGGGTGAAGCCATTGTGAAGCGAGCAGGCAAGTCCCCCCCCACCCCCCGGGCCTCGGCTTGGGCACCAGAAGGAAGCACGTGGCCATGTGTGGTGGGTGGCAGGGCCATTGCTGGGCGTGGGGTCCAGAGTGGGCTCCTGCCGGCCGGCTCGTCAGCCTCCCCACGCCTATTCCTTCAATTATTCAATAGACGTCATGCATCAGCCACTAGGAATCGATGGTGACCCAAGAATGATGGACATCATTCTTGCTCTCAAGCTCACCCCTAGGGACAGTGGGGAGAATGGCAGTGAAGTAAATACAAAAATGTGCTAACTAATGCTAAAGAGAATGTGCATGGAGGCCTGCTTTTTACTTATTTTTATTAGTTTTAGGAGTAAAATGCAGTGATTCATCAGGTGTACAGAGGCCTGCCTTCTAGACAGGGTGGTCAGAAAAAGCACTGGGGCGGGGAGGCTGGCCCGGACAGAGCATCCAGGCAGCGGGAACCACATATGCGAAGGCCCTGGGGCAGAACAGGGCATACGATGTCAAGGGCCTGAAGGAGACCCACACAGCACAGCTGGCACAGTGTGAGGAGCAGGAAAGGCATGTGGCCGGGCCACAGGGGGGTTGGTGAGATGGTTTACCTCCTAGAGATGACGTGGACATCAACAGATGAGGGGAGGGGACAGAGGGGGCCCGTCAGGAGGCATGGGAAGCCCACCCAGGGTCATCTAGGTTTCTGGGGGCCTCTCCCCTGGCAGAAAGGAGGTGCACCTCCTGCCCTCCCCATGCCCCACCCAGGACCACAGTGTCGCCACGGTGTCCTGCTCTCACATGCACAGGGCAGGGAGGGGTCTTCTGGGGCTCTCGCCACTGCCTGGAGACAGCCGGGGCCAGAGGAGGCTGCAGTGTCGACGTGAGGGGCCCCTGCTCTGCCCAGGGTCTGGGGCCAGGCCAAGGATGCCCCCTCGCCATGTGGGGGCCCCAGGCCTGGCCAGCTGGGGTTCAGGGTAGCCGTGCTGTCCCACAGGTTCTCGAGCAGGCGCCGAACAAAGCCCACCCCAGGCCGGCAGCTCCTCGGGGCCCTCGGCGCCCCCCGAGGAGATCTGGGTGCTGAGGAAGCCTTTTGCAGGTAGGTTTTGACCTCTGGAAGTCAGGGCGGCAGTGCTTCTGTGAGGGAGCACCCCGCGCGGGCAGAGCCAGCAGCGGCTCAGGGTGCTCCCTGTGTTGGCAGGTGGGGACCGCAGCGGCAGCCTGAGCGGCGCGGCCGGTGCAAGAAGCGGTGGGGGCCACGCCCTGCACGCAGGCTCCGAAGGGGTTAAGGTAGGTGGTCTGGGGAGCAGGGCCGGGGTGGCTGGGCACCGAGCAGCGCCGGCCAGCGTGCCTGTCTGGGTTGTAGCTCCTGGCAACGGTGCTCTCACAGAAGTCAGTCTCCGAGTCCAGCCCCGGGGACAGCCCCGTCAAGCCTCCAGAGGGCTCCACAGGTAAGGGCAAGGCTGCCGCAGCCCTGGCCTAGTGGGGAGCGCCCCCCTCCCGAGCACCCCTGCCCCAGCACACCGTCTGTCTCCAGGTGCGGCCCGGTCCCAGCCTCCAGCGGCCCACGCGGGGCAGGTGTACGGGGAGCAGCCGCCCCGGAAGCTGGAGCCGGCCTCGGAGGGCAAGGTACCGGGCCCGGCTGGCCGCGGGGAGGGGCTCCCGGGCAGCCTGCTTGGGGCGCGGGCGGCGGGGGGCCCTGACAGGCCAGGCCCTTACTTCTGTCCGTTTGTCAGTCTGTGTGTGTAGGTGTTGTCTCTTGTGTGGGTTGTGCGTGTGAGCTGGTGCGAACGGCAAGTGTGACGGCGTGAGGTGAGCAGGGGATGTGCCTGTGTGTGGGCGGTGACTGCGAGCCGGGCACGTGCGCGCATGTGCTGTGCGTAGGAGGCGTGTGTGAGGCCAGGCCGGCCGCGTGTGGGGCTGAGAGGGGCCCGCTGTAGGCATGGCGCGGGCGGCTGGCTGCTTCTCCTGCGTACCTCTGGATGGAGCCTGCCTGCCCCGGCCGGGGGGCGGGGGCTGCTCCGCGCGGCGCAGCGGAGGCCACATTCCCGAGCCCCTGGCACGGGTGTCCCCAGTGCGGGAACAGGGGGGCTGGTCAGGGGAGCCTGTGACACAGCGGACAGCAGCTGGACCCTTCCGGCGGAGACCACGGGAGGCGGTCGCAGTGCCGATGGAGCTCGCCGCGCCGGCAGTGGGGACCGCGGAGTAAGGAGGCACGTGGGGGCCAGGCTGTCCCAGGCCCGGCTGCGGGGGCACCGGCGGATGGCAGACCGAGCAGCTGAGCGGAGGAGGAGCCGGCACAGCGGCCCGGGTGCACGCCTGGCAGGCCAGCGGGCAGGCGAGCCTGCAGCGGGTCCCTTGTGTCTTCCAGAGCGCCGAGGCCGTGAGCCAGTGGCTCGCCACGTTCCAGCTGCAGCTCTACGCCTCCAACTTCATCAGCGCTGGCTACGACCTGCCCACCATCAGCCGCATGACCCCAGAGGTGAGTTGCCCGGAGGCTGGCGGCCCGCGGTGGCCGATACGGGCCCCCGGCCTCCCGCTCACAGGCCTCTCCTCTCCCAGGACCTCACGGCCATTGGGGTCACCAAGCCAGGCCACCGGAAGAAGATCACTGCAGAGATCAGTGGCTTGAGCATCCCCGACTGGCTCCCGGAGCACAAACCCGTAAGACTCCCGGCACCCTGGTGGCTGTGCCCAGGGTAGTCGGATGGACAGACAGACTGCCCCTCTGGCTACAGCCCTCACCTGCCCTCTGGGGCTCCAGGGAGAGAACAGAGGCTGGCCTCTGTTTGTCTCTCATGGGCACTGGAGCCAGCCTTCCTGGGGCAGGGGCGACAGCCTCTGGGGGCTGTCAGGGCAAGGAGAGCCTGAAGCCAGGAGGGTGCCGCCCCCCAGTACATGCTCCCGCAAAGGCCCTCCACACTGAGGCAGCCACACAGGCACACCACCTGGCACCCAACAGCACCCCACCGCATCCCCCCCACACGCCAAGAGGACCCCGTGTTGATGGGAAGTGCTTGCACGCATCCAGGCACATGTCCAGGGAGGACGTGTGCCTGCTTCGTGTACACGGACAGCATGCGTGTACCAAATATAGTCAAGGCGCCGGCTGACGACTGCATACACACACCCACACTCTCAGCAGCACGTGCTGGCTCCGCGGACAGCGGACACCCACACACACCACTGTGCCATCACCAACAGTCACCAGTGTGGTGCGACAGGTTCTGGGCCTGCCTGGGAAAGGTGGGCCCAAGGCCTGCTGCATCTACGAGGGCACCCAAAGCCCCCAGGGCTGTGGGTCAGTGATGGGCAGGTTCATGCTCACCTCTCCCCATGAGCACGTCCCTGTCCCATGGGCCTCACGTTGCTCTGGGCACCTAGGGGTGACCATGTGTGCTGCGTGTCGGTGAGTGAGCGACGGGTGTCCAGCTGAGAGTGTGGAAGGTGGACATGGCTCATGTGAATGGAGAGCATCATGGGTATTTACGTGTGTGCGTGCTGTGCCTGCATGACCTGTGCCCAGTATGGTGTGGAAATGGGCGTGAGCGTGTCCGGAGGGTGCTGCTGCTCGTGTATGGCTGGGACGCAGGGTGCGTGTCTACGTGTATCTGGTCAGTGGCGCTGTGTGTCTGTGTCCGTGACGTGGCTGCCGTAGCAGGTGAGGGTGAGGAGGCACGTCCTTCCCCTCCCCCAACGGTGTCCTGAGGATAGGGTCATCCCTGTGTGTGTGTGTTTGCGTGTGTTCGCACATGCGTGGGAGCTGGCCTTGGGCTCCTCCTGAGGTCACGCTGTCTCCAAAGCTGACACCTCTGGCCTGTCCATTTGTCCTTCTGTCTGTCTGTGCCAGGCTGGCCCGGTGCCCCTCCCCCTCCCCCGAAAGCTCTGAGCGGCAGGCAGGGTGTGGCCACGGCTGGGGCTGCCCTGTCTGTCCCCCTGCTCCCCAGGCGAACCTGGCGGTGTGGCTGTCCATGATCGGCCTGGCCCAGTACTACAAGGTGCTGGTGGACAACGGCTATGAGAACATAGACTTCATCACCGACATCACCTGGGAGGACCTGCAGGAGATCGGCATCACTAAGCTGGGTGAGGCCCCGGCCCCGCTGCCTGTCTTCTTGTCCCTGCTGCCTGCCCTGGCCTGACCTGCCCCTGCCCACCCAGGACACCAGAAGAAGCTGATGCTGGCGGTGAGGAAACTGGCAGAGCTGCAGAAGGCAGAGTACGCCAAGTATGAGGGGGGACCCCTGCGCCGGAAGGCCCCACAGTCGCTCGAAGTGATGGCCATCGAGTCGCCAACGCCGCCTGAGCCCGCCCCAGCTGACTGCCAGTCTCCTAAGATGACCACCTTCCAGGACAGCGAGCTCAGTGGTGAGCTGCAGGCTGCCATGACCGGCCCGGCCGAGGGCGCCGCTGCCTCCGCCCCTACCACCACTGCCGAGAAGCCCCCCAACCACCTGCCCCCCACGCCGAGAGCCTCCCTGCGGCAGGAGCCCAGCCTGGGTGGACAGGCACGGCACATGAGCAGCTCTCAGGAGCTGCTGGGCGAGGGGCCCCCGGGGCCTGGCAGCCCCCTGTCGCGAAGCCAGGAGTACCTGCTGGATGAGGGGCCGGCCTCCGGCACCCCACCCAAGGAGACCCGGCCCAGCCGGCACGGCCATGGTGTCAAGCGGGCCAGCGTGCCCCCAGTGCCGGGCAAGCCGCGGCAGGTCCTCCCGCCAGGTGCCAGCCCCTTCACACCCCCTCAGACGCCCACCAAGGCCCAGCCAGGCTCCCCTCAGGCCCTGGGGGGGCCTCAGGGTCCAACCCCAGCCACAGCCAAGGTGAAGCCCACCCCCCAGTTGCTGCCACCGACGGAGCGGCCCATGTCACCCCGTTCGCTGCCGCAGTCACCCACACACCGTGGCTTTGCCTACGTGCTACCCCAGCCCGTGGAGAGTGACGCAGGGCCGCCGCCTCCCACGGCCGCACCCCCACCGGTGCCCACCCTGTGCCTGCCTCCGGAGGCCGATGTGGAGCAGGGGCGGCCCAAGAAGCGCGCCCACAGCCTGAACCGCTACACAGCGTCTGACAGCGAGCCGGAGCGGGACGAGCTCTTGGTGCCAGCTGCCGTGGGGCCCTACGCCACCGTCCAGCGGCGAGTGGGCCGCAGCCACTCGGTGCGAGCCCCCGCCGGTGCCGATAAGAACGTCAACCGCAGCCAGTCGTTTGCCGTGCGGCCCCGCAAGAAGGGGCCGCCGCCGCCCCCGCCCAAGCGCTCCAGCTCCGCCATGGCCAGCGCCAACCTGGCCGACGAGTCGGTGCCGGACGCCGAGACGGAGGGCGCCGGGGCCGAGGACGGCAGGCTAGGGGTCCGGGCGCAGCGCCGGCGGGCCAGCGACCTGGCCGGCAGTGTGGACACAGGCAGCGCGGGCAGCGTGAAGAGCATCGCGGCCATGCTGGAGCTATCCTCCATCGGTGGTGGGGGCCGAGCAGCCCGCAGGCCCCCCGAGGGCCACCCCACGCCTCGCCCTGCCAGCCCGGAGCCGGGCCGGGTAGCCACAGTGCTGGCATCAGTAAAGCACAAGGAGGCCATCGGGCCCGACGGGGAGGTGGTGAACCGGCGCCGCACGCTCAGCGGGCCCGTCACGGGACTTCTGGCCGCCGCCCGCCGGGGGCCTGGGGACTCGGGGGGGCCTGCAGATCATGGCCACGTTGTGGAGGATGGTGCCACCCGGCAGCGGTCTCGAGGTCCAGCCAAGGGTGAGGCGAGTGCGGAGGGCCCACCCCTGGCCAGGGTGGAGGCCAGTGCCACGCTCAAGAGGCGCATCCGAGCCAAGCAGAGCCAGCAGGAGAACGTCAAGTTCATCCTGACTGAGTCTGACACGGTCAAGCGCCGGCCCAAAGCCAAGGAGCGGGAGGCAGGGCCCGAGCCACCACCGCCACTGTCCGTGTACCAGAATGGCACGGGCACCGTGCGCCGCAGACCAGCCTCTGAGCAGACTGGGCCACCGGAGCTGCCCCCGCCACCCCCACCGGCAGAACCCCCGCCGCCCACTGACCTGCTGCACCTGCCCCCGCTGCCCCCGCCTGACACCGACACCCGGAAGCCAGCCAAGCCGCCAGTGTCTCCCAAGCCCGTGCTGGCCCAGCCTGTGCCCAAGATCCAGGGCTCACCCACGCCTGCCTCCAAGAAGGTGCCGCTGCCAGGTCCTGGCAGCCCAGGTAGGTGCGGGAGCCCGCTGGGGAAGGGCCCCCACCCCTGCCTCCACACCTGCCCATTCCAGGGTCTGAGGGCTTTTCCTCTCCTTGAATTGGAGGAAGGCTGGGGAGAATGGGGTGGGAAAGGGTCCTCAAACCTCGTCATCCACCCCCCCGCCACCCATGGGACAACTCTGCTGGCCCAGAACTGGGAGGAGGGTGGATGTTGGTCACTTTGCTCAGTGAAGGGGGCACAGAAAGCCATGGATAACAGCACCCATGGAGGGAGGACAGGTGCATTATGCTGGGTCACAGAGAACCCTGCCCAGGCTGGACAGTGACCCCGGCACAGAGGGAGGGGGCAGGCTTCCAAGCAGAAGGATCGGAGGTGCAAAGGCCCTGCGGTATTCAAGCAACTCAAGGGCCAATGGTGGTGGCAGGCCACACCTGAAGGGGCATGGCGCTGGGGGGCAGACCGGGAGGGGTCTGGAAGCGGTGCGTCAGCAGGTACGCAGAGAGGGGCGCGCCCCCTGGCGGCAGCGGGGAGTCCGGGGAAGGGGGGTGGCGGGAGGTGGAGGGGCGGGGGGGGCGGGGCCCCGGCAGGACTCCCGCCGCGAGGGCAGGTGTGCGTCCCGCCGCCCCCCGCCCCCCCGTCCCCGGTGCGAGTCTCCTCCTCCCCGCAGAGGTGAAGCGCGCCCACGGCACGCCGCCGCCCGTGTCTCCCAAGCCACCGCCGCCGCCCACGGCGCCCAAGCCGGCCAAGGCCGCCGCGGGGCTGCAGTCGGGCAGTGCCAGCCCGTCGCCAGCGCCCTCGCCCGCTCGCCAGCCGCCCGCCGCCCTCGCCAAGCCGGCCAGCACGCCGCCCTCGCTGAGCGCCAGCCCCGCCAAACCCCCGTCCCCCGGTGCGCCCGCGCTGCATGTGCCCGCCAAGCCGCCGCGCGCCGCCGCCGCCGCCGCCGCCGGGGCCCCCGCCGCACCCGAGGGCGCCTCGCCGGGAGACAGCGCCCGGCAGAAGCTGGAGGAGACGAGCGCGTGCCTGGCGGCAGCGCTGCAAGCCGTGGAGGAGAAGATCCGGCAGGAGGATGCGCAGGGCGTGCGGTAGGTGCGGGGGGCGGGGCCGCGGCGGGGGGAAGGGGTGGGGTCCGGCGGGGGGCGGGGCCTGCAGAGAAGGGGCGGGGGCGGGTGGGCGGGGCCTGCTGCGGGGGTGGGGCAGGGGTGGGCGTCCGGGGGCGGGGCCTGCTGCCGGGGGCGGGGCCTGCAGGGAAGGGATGGGCTCTGGCGGGGTCTGCGGGGCGGGGGCGGGCCAAGTGGGGCGGGGCAGCGAGGAAGGGGCGGGGCAGCGGGGTCGCGGTCGGGTCCTGGGGGGACGCGGGCAGGGGTGCCCCGCCCGCCCACGCCCGCCCGCCGGCCCGCAGCCCCTCGTCCGCCGAGGAGAAGAGCACCGGCAGCATCCTGGACGACATCGGCAGCATGTTCGACGACCTGGCCGACCAGCTGGACGCCATGCTGGAGTGACGCGGCCGCTCACGTCGGGCCTGCCCGCGCCGCCCGGCCCGGCCCGCACACTGACCTTTACCTCAGGGTGGGCACCTCTGGGCGCAGCGCGAGCGGGCAGGGCGGCGGCCGGCGGAGGCCAGGCGCAGGGGACCTGCCGGCCAGGCGGGGAGGGGCGGCAGGCCCGTGCTGCCCGTCCCCTGCACAAGCACAACTGCCCCCCGGGCGCAGGCCTGGAGGACTGCCTGGCCAAGGGGCCCAAGGGCTCTGGGTGAACGCTGCTGCCCGCTGGGTGCCCGCTCCCGTCTGCTGCTCCCCGTGCAATAACTGCTGGGCCACCGCCCACCCACGCCAGGCTCAGCCTGCTGCGGGCGGAGGAGGGGCAGCCGGAGGGGGGCAGCCTCTTCCACCCCCTCCCCATCTGGCAGAGCACAGGCCTATGCCCAGCACAGAACTGCCCTTTGGGGACCTTCTGCCAGCCGCTCCAGCGCAGCACAAGGGGCTGGGGTGGGGTCGCGCCCTGCCCCTCTGTACCCCCCAGAATATAAGCTATCGAGAGTATTAATTTATTGGGAATGAGCTGAGGCAGATTTCCCCAGAGAAACAAAAGGTATAACTTTAACAGATATATATTTAAAGAAAGAAAAAATATTATTGATTCTATAGAAAACCATTTACCAACTGTAAGGACACTGAAGTCTAGCTCAAGACAAAAGCTGTTAGAGGCCTTGGCCGTCTGTCTGCCCATCCTTCCCTCTGTCCAGGACCCCTGGCCCAGTAGCACAAACAGGAGGCTGGGGTCCCGGAGGGTCCATGCTCCACTAGGGCCTCCCCCTCCCCCTCCCTCTCTCCTAACTTCTCTGCATCTGAAGAACTCGAAGGATGTGCCTTGCTTGCTGCTGGGCTGTGTCCTCCACACCGTGGAGCTGGTGGGGAGGGTCCCTGCCCTCCCGGGGGTGCTGGTGGGAGGTGCGCCTCGGTGTTGGGGCAGCTGTGCGTGCGACATGGGCACATCAGCCCGGGGGCAGCGGTGGGTGCAGGGTGTGCATGCCAGGCTGCGTGTGGCGCGTGCAGGGTGGGGGGGTGCCCAACCCTCCTTCCCGGGACTCTCCCCCATCCAAGTTCCCACAGACGCTTCTGCTCATGGTCCCAGGCTGTGTCGTGTGGTCCTTGCCCCCCCTCTTTTCCTCTCTCCTCTCTCTCCAAAAAGTACTGACTGGCCTCCTCTATTGTGTTTGCTGATCCACGTGTGTTGGGCACAACTTTGACGTTTCTTAAAAAAAAAAAAAAAAAAAAAAAATCGACGCCGAAAACCAGCGGTTGTGATGTGGGCGGGCAGAGGGGATCGGCCAATGTGGCATCTGGGCATGTGGGGCCCCTTCCAATTGTCATGCCCTGATGCTGCCCCAGGTGGGTGCGCCTGGCCTCTCTACAGTGGGCGGCCCGGGCCGGGGCTCCAGCAAGTGGGGAGGGGGGTTCCGGGCAGGGAGCTGCTGTCAGCTGTCAATAAACAGCAGAAAACAGAGCTGCCTGGCTCACTTCTTGGGGACATGTGTTGGGGAGAGTGGGGGTCTAGCTTGCTCCTGGCAGCAGGAAGTCGGTCAGGGGGCTTACATTCTGGGGCTCACCAGAGGAGCCCTTCTGTGGCTCCTCCCCAGCCTCCCTCCTGCTGGCATTCTGGGGTGGCCTCTCTGTCACCCCAAGGACTGTCCCCACTCACAGCCACAGTCTGTGCAGTTTTTATTTCAATCAGGAAGTAATCAAATCTATATACAGTCTAAAAACAGTAGAAAAGGTGAGTAAAAAGGCCCACAGTCCATCTGGGGGGGGGATGGAGCGTGGGCCGGGCGAGCATCGTACCTGGCACCAGGGGGGGCTGGGCGCAGCCCCGGCAGCGACGATCACAAGGCCAAGCAGAGGGAGGCTCGCCAGGCACAGGGCAGGGAGGATACTGCCTGGCCAAATGAGCCTGCCTGCCTGTCCCCATGGGCCAGGCAGAGACCCTCCCCCGAGGCCCCTCACATGGCCAACCTGCTTGGGACAGGCCTGTGAGGTCCCAGAGGAAGCCAACACTGGCCTGGATTCCATCAGCAAGTCCAAACCTGCAGAGGAAGGGCTCTGTCTCAGGTGCCCTTTGGCCCCGCTGCCTCACCACCACCTGCCATTCGTCCTGGCCCTCTAGGGCCACCTGCCCAAAGCTCCTAGGTCCTCAGCCCCTGTCCCCTGCTCCGGGTGTGCAGCCCCGGGAAGGCCCAAGCCAAGGTGCTGACCTTCACAGTGCTGTCCACGGCACCTGAGAAGAGCCGGCCCCGGGACACAGCCAGTGCAGTTACACTGCCCTGGTGACGTAGCAGGGTCTGCGTGCAGATCATGTTGTCCATACTCCACACCTGGGGGCACATGGAACATGAGGCCTCACCCGGGCCCCGCCGCCCACCCTCAGCCTCCCAGCAGCATCAGGCTAGCGCAGCACGCACCCTGAGAGACCGGTCATAGGACGCACTGAAGACTTTGGTCTGGTCTGGCGTGGAGATGACGGCCAGGGCGTACACGGTGCCAACGTGGCCTGTCAGGGTCCGCACCTGCTCCTTGGACTCGATGTCCCACACCTGACAGAGTGGCACAGGCACGTCAGAGCCACAAATGAGGGAGGACAGGGGCCCAGAGTTAGGGCCTGCCCCTAGGCGTCCGCCTTACATGGATGAGGTTCTCGTAGGTGCCACAGACAATGTGGTGATTCGTCACAGCAATAGAGTAGACGCTGCCGCCAGATGTCTGCAGGACGTGGATGCAGTCGAGGGTCCGGATGTCCCAGATCTGCGGACAAGCTCAGGCCACTTGGTCCCCGGCCAGGCACCAGAGCTTCTGAGGCTCTGGACAGCATGAGCAGCTTCCCCATCCCCCAGGATATGTGAGGGGACAGGGGAGATGGAGCCCCCAGGAGCAGGCCTGGGCGGTGCTGTCACAGGGGGCGGTCCTCCCGTGGGAAGCACACAGGGCATACCTTGATTGTCTGGTAGGAGCCACTGTACAGGTAGCTCTGGGCAGCCACCAGGGCCCGAACCCAGTGGTTGAGACCCGTGAGCTCCTTCTTTAGCTTCAGTTCAGTGCCCACGATGTCCCAGACCTGCGGGGACAGCTGTGAGCATAGGCTGAGGGGCAGGCACCCGGCACCCCGATGCCCCACATGTGCATGCGCAATGTCCTGCCGGACCTTGATGGCCTTCAGGGAGCCGCTGAAGAGCATGTTGTGTGAGGAGACCAGCGTGCACACCGGGTTGTCGTGAGCCCGGATTGTGTTCACCTTCTGCAGGTTCTGGATATCCCACACCTGGTGGGCGGGAGAACGGGCGGCCTCAGGTTCCCAGACCCCAGTGTGGCCCCGGCCTCTCCCGCCCACCTGTCTGCCCCACTCACGATGATGGTGCAGTCCGCTGAGCCACTGTACAGCTTGCACCTGGGGGAGCGGAGGCAAGGTGTCAGGGCAGAAGCCACCATGCTTGCTGACACTGCCCTGCCAGGCCGAGGGAGCAGCAGCCACCAGGAATCGGCAGCTCGGGCCAGCACCAGGGCCACACCCGCTCTCTCGAGTCCTTGGTTTTCCTGTCTCAGCGAGGGAACCTTGGGAATGGAAGCCCGACCCCTGCTGCCTGCTTGGCAGGTGTCCGACAGCGAGCTGGGAGGTAATGACCCCCGTCAGTGCTGCTGGCAGTGAAGCCGCTGCTTTCTGGGAGCGAGCATGCGCCTCCCTCTCTCCATGCCTCGTGCTCATGCCATGACATAAGACCTCATGACGAGACAAGAGAAAAGGTCTAGAAGGGGCTACCCTGGGGGCAAGAGGGTTGCCGGGACAGCGACTCGGTGGTCCTGTCCCTGAACCGTGCCCAGGGCTCTGGCTACAGGCCGGCGAGCAGGAGCTGAACTCCCGCCTCCACCATGCCCTCTGGCTGCCTGAGGCACCCCCACACCAGCTCCATACATCGTGAATGTGTGTCTTCAGAGAGGGAGGGCCCGTGTGCTACCACCTCGCCATCCAGCCTTGCTCGAGAGCGAGGGTGCCCCACAAGAGGGCTAAACACAGCCACTTGAGGACACATGGGGCCACACAGGCTCGAGCTATGGCCCACGGGGTGGCGGCATGGGGTCTCCTGTCGTTGGCTCTGCATGGGCGCTGTGGGCAGTAGATGCACACATGCTTCCACTCACCCTTGGATGCACAGCGCTAGCACAATGCCGTCGTGACCCTCCAGGGTCTTCTGGCACTTGTAGGTGGTACATGTGTCCCACACCTGCAGAGACCAGGGTCAGGGTGGGTCCCAGCAGGGTCAGCCCAATGCCAGCAAGGATGGAAGGTGTGCTCAGGGAAAAGCCTCGGCCACAGGCAGGCCAGAGCTGGAGAGGTTGGCATGCAGTGCCCACCCTGCCCCAGGCTGTAGACCACCCCCCAGGCAAGACCCCACTCACCTTGATGGTCTTGTCGGAGGAGCCACTGAAGAGCAGGTCCCCCATGGAGTAGACACAGAGACACCAGACAGGGCCCTGGTGGCCCACGAAGGTTCCTTTGCACTTGAAGATCTGCTGCGGGTCGTAGGCTGTGGGGACGGGAGGAGCTGGTGAGGGCCTGGCGGCGCCCGGGGGTGGGGGCAGGGGCGGGGGCGGGAGCAGCAGGCCGGTACTCACATCCTAGGATGCCCATGTTGAGCCTCGCGTTGATATGGGACAGCTCGTCCTGCCAAGGGCAAGAGCGGAAGTCACGTTGGCTGTGGCTCTGTTACCCCCTGCCCCCAGGCAGCGCTCGGCCGGGGCAGAGCAGGTGCAGCGGCAGCCATCCCTGGCACAGGCACCTGACGCTGAGCGGGGATGGGCCTCCTGCTGGGACCTACATGAGGGGCAGTCCTGAGCCCCCCTGCTCCCCCCACTGCCCCCTCCACTTGGGCCCCAACTGCTGCTCACGTTCAGCATGGACGCATCCCTGCGGAACTCCATGAGGTCCTCACTGAGCTTGCTCTGGTTTTCGTCTAAGACGTCTGGGTGACAGGGAAGAGGGCGTCAGGGACCAGGAGGAGGGGCTGCCACCCTGCCTCTCTGGGACATGCCCTCACCGAACTTGAGCTCCAGGCTCTTCTCCAGCTGGTCAATCTTCTCTGAGAGCTTGCCCAGCATGGAGCGCAGAAAGGCAATCTCCTGGTCCTTCTGGGCCAGCGCCACGTGCATCTCGTGGAAGCGGTCGTCCGTCTGCTGCAGAAACTCCTTCAGGCCCTCGAAGCGACAGGTCTCCAGGTGCGTCTCATACGTGTCCTGGTTCCCGATGAACGTGCACCTGGAGGGCCAGGATGGCTGCCCTGCCCACCAGCTCACCTGCCCACTTGGCGGGGCCCCTCACCCCAGGAGTCTCTGTCCAGTCCTCCCCACACCTGCTCCCGGCCTATGTGTCCTGCTCCCGCTCAGCGCCCAGCAGCTGCTTTGCAAGGAAATCCAGTCACTTTGCTCCTGCTCGCAGCCCTCCGAGGGCCCTTGGCCTGCCTCCCAGCTCCTGCCCCTCCTGCCCAGCACACCTCAGCTGCCCCCCCGCCCCCATGGGTCCAGCTGCCCAGAGCCCTTGTGCTGGTCCTTGGCGCACACCCGCACATGCATTAGTTCTCAGGGCCCGCCTTCCCTGGCCCCCCGCGCCCCAGCCACTCCGACCCCTCTGCGTTCCTGTAGAGCTCGGGTCTCTCCTGCACAGCACCTGTACCTCAGGTTGTAATTACACAGCTGGTGGTGTGGCTCCCGCTAGGGTCCGTCTCCCTGGGGACCCTGGCTGTCTCCCCAGCGCTCAGCACACAAGTGGATCTCAACAAAGGTTTGCTGAAGGAGGGACTGTGAATGCCAGCCCGGCCCCCACCCCCTGCCCTCCTGCCTGCCCACCACCGTCCTAGGGCAGCCCCCGCGCACCCGCCCCCGCCCACTCACCCGTACTTGGAGTGGGGACACTTGATGTGCTCGCACTCCTTGAGGTGGGCTTCCAGGTTCATCTTGAGGAGGGGTGGGCAGCTGGGGTTGTTAGGGCATCGCACGGGCCTGTAGTCACAGCTGCCCTCGTGGTCCCTGTGGGAGGCAGGACACGGCGGGCAGGGGCGCCAGTTCTCAGCACCCCGGGAGCTGGGGCGCTGGTTCTCAGCACCCCGAGAGCTGGCTGTGGAGGGTACTTACTTGCGAGCGCTGAGCTTGATGGTGAAGGGGCACCCTCGGGGGTCCACCTCAAAGACTGGGGGCTTCCCGCCCCCTGCCACCCGGCAGCCGTGCCTGCAGTGGATGAAGAGCTCCCCGATCTGCTCGGCCACCGCAATGTTGTTCACCACCACCGTCAGCTTGGCGTGGTCCACGGGGCACTTCTCTGGAGGGAAGGGCGTGTTGACCCCACAGTCCACCTGGCCACCCTGTCCCCTGGCACCTCTGCTCAGAGCACTGTGGCCAGGCTGTGCTGGGGGAGGACTCTTCCCTGGTGAGCAGCTGGTGGGAAACTGAGGCCTGGTGTGGCAGGCCCAGAGCATGCTCCCCACACTGGGTGGAATGAGCCTGTGTCTGGGGCCTGATCCACTCATCTACCTGCCCTGCTGAGAGGCCTGGAACAGGAGGGGTGCATAGCTGGGCCACCAGGAATGACCACTGGGTGAGGAGGAGGGAACAGAGGTCCCTCAGCTGACTCAGGAGTCTGGGACGGGGTGGAGAGAGCTGGAGACACAGCGTGGAGAGGAGCCAGGCCTGGGCCAGGGCTCCAAGGCCAAGACAGTGAGGTGGGCAGCCCCCGTCAGAGAGCCCGGGGCCCGTGAGCTGTGGGTCTCACTGCTCTGCCCGTCAGGTTCAGAGGCTGGCCAGCGTGCACCTGGTGCTGCTGCTGCCCGTGGCAGAGCTGCTGGGGGCAGGATGAGGGAGGAGCCCCCGTGTAGCAGGGGCACCATCAGTGCTGGGCGCGGAATAGGACCCCCTGGAGGGACCCCACCCCACCCCCACCCCACCCTGGGTAACGAGGTGGCCAGGCCTGGGTCTGCAAGGGCCTTACCTGACTTCAAGGCGCATCTTCGACAGAACGTGTGCTGTGGAGATGACGGGTGAGCTTGGAGCACAGCCACAGAGCTGCCCCCCAACCGCCCGGGCCCCCTACAGGGGCACCTGCAGGGCAGCCACACCTGCTGGGCCCGTGACTGAGACCAAAGTTCCGCAGCACAGTGGCCGGCAGCCTGCCTGGCCTCATGGCAATGTACAGGTCAGGAAGGGACGGGCAGGGCAGGATGCGGTGGCCTTACCCCACACGTGGTGATCACAGGGTCCTTGAACACGCTGCAGCAAAGCTGGCAGCAGAGCTTCACCGAGGGCTGCTCAGCAAACACCAGCGGCTCCTAGAGCAGGGCAGGCGGGTGAGGGGGCTGCTGCGCCCTGGCCCAGGGAGGGCCTGCTGAGGCCCCGGGCTGGGCCTGCACTGGAGGGGATGGGGATGGTCCCTCTAGCTGTGCCCTTGGTGGCCCGTGCGTACCGTCCACCTGATGAAGACTGGAAGGGACCCCCCACACCGGGATCCACCCTCACTGCCTGGGCTGAGAAGGCGAAAAGCGTGCCTGGGGGGACTGGGCGGGATCACACCCTCTCACCAGGCCAAGGGGAAGGTCCTGCCGCCACCGCCACCACAGACGGAGGGGCCGCCCTGCCGCGGACACACCTACCGGCTCCTCCTCCTCCTCAGGCAGCGAGAATGTGGAGCGCAGGGACATGCTGGACTCTGAGTGCAGGGAGCGGACGGAGATAGCCGAGTCGGAGCGGCGTGGGGTGCTGATGGGGGGCTGCAGGGCACGGGGGCGGGCAGCCCGTCAGCCGCGGGGAGGGCAGGGTCCCCTGGTCCCGGTGGGCGCTCACGCGTGTGCCCGGGGAGCCGGTGCGGTGCCCGGGCCCCTGCCTGCCCGGCAGTCCCGGCCCTGTTGCTGGGCCACCCGCGCACGTCTGCCAACTTTCTTTGTGTAAATGGAGAGACTTCCTGCTATTGAATTCCAGGAGGACACGCTCGCCTGGCCCGCTTCCTGCTTCCCGTGAGGGAGTGTGGGTTGCGCACGGGGCGCCTCCATCAGCCAGTCCTGGGCCAGCCTCAGTGCCCGGACCGCCAGAGGGAGGGACGGCTGGCGGATACTACGGGGCCCTGGGTCCCCGGGTCCCCTCAGCCAGGCCACTGAGGCTCCCATGGAGGGCAGGGATGCCCCCGCTGACCCCGGGCCAAGATGCCTAAGCCAGAGGGGGAGGGTCTGGGGGAGCCAGGGGGGGCTCTGTCCCCCCCAAGTAGGGATCCTGTAAGAGCCACTGCTCCCCACACTCCCAGCCCACCCAGAGGCCTCATTCATGAACCACAGATCTCCAGCCTCCACAGCCCATGGGCCCGCGGCTGCCCCTGTCTGAACAAGGTCAGGAAAATCCCCTCCCCACCAGCCACAGGGGAGTCAGGGGTCATGGAGCCCGAGGCAGGTGCAGCCACAGGGAGTGGGGCGCCAAGCATCTGCTTTGTGTTTGGAGAAGGCCTGGTGCGGCACCTAGCGTGTGGCACGTTTGAATGTGTAAAAACACCGTTTATCTTTGGATTAAATAGAATCCAAGGCGCGGCAGCCCAGCACGTGAAGGCGTGAATCCTGCGAGGCTGGGAGGGCAGGAAAACTAGCTGGAGTCAGCCAGGCATGCACTGGTGAGGTCCCGCTGAGGGAAGGCAGAAAACAAGGCCTGGGACAGGCGAGTGGCAGGAGGGACCCAGCCACCCCCCCGGGGCCAGTGCAGGTCCTCCCTTCCATCGGCAGGGCCAGGGCCCAGGCAGGCAGAGCACAGCCACCCTGACGCTGGCCACACGGCCTGGGCACGGACAGCCAACCTGACACTGCCCGGAGCCCCTTCCTCACTCTGCAGCGCCAGTGGCAGGAAGCTCTCTGGCTGTCCCGCACCTGTGCAGCCCTCACAGCCCCCAGGCACCTGCTCGGGCCTCCAATCTCCACCCAGCGGCCCACCCCCCCATCCTCCACTTCACACCAGAGGCACCTTTAAAAATGGAAATCTGATCTTGTCACCCGCAGGGCTGAACAGTCCGTGGCTCCTGTCGCTCCAGCTTGTAGGCCCTGCACCCTACAGCCCAGCTGCCCTCTCTGGACTCGTCTTCCACGCAGTCCAGCCATGGGTACTGAGGCCTTAGGGTATCCGGACACGCCAGCCCTCTGCCTCCTTGGCCCACTACCCACTGCAGACCTATGCTGGGGCATGCCTCGCAGCTGAGCCGCCCTCTTCAGCTACTCCAGGGACCAGGCTCTTGGGAAGGGGGGCACGGCAGGAGGCTGTGGGGAGAGGTGGTCACGGCACAGACCTACCATGCTGTCCTCCTCATCTCGTGGTGAGTAGGTGAGGGTGCTGGAGGAGGACGGCGTCCTGCGGTGCTGTTTGTACGTGCTGGTCCCATCAGCTGCCAAGCAAAGAGGGTTGGAATGCCATGAGTGGGGGTCACGGGGCTGTGCCTGGCCCATCATGGTGGGAGGCGGGCCCCTGGGCAGATGGGCCCAGCAGCGGCAGGAGTTGGGCCTGACATGGGGCTAGTTCTCTCTGGCAAGTCTCCTTGCCCCCACCTGCTTCCCTGGCCTCCTTCTTGATCTGAGGGACACTGGCCAGGGCTGGGCTCGTGGGCAGCTGGGAGCCCCCGGCAGGAGCCGGAGCATGGGAAGGGCAAGGGCGTGAGCTGGCCTGAGCCCCCAGCTAGGGCCGCGGTGGTCCAGGAAGGGAGGAGCCCCCACATTCGCACTCCCTAGGTGGGCTGAAAGGAGGGTGGAAGGTCTTCTCTGCCTCTCCCCTCTGCCAGCCTGCTCCTGGGGCTGCCCTGTGTCTGGCTGAGGCACGAGGCCAACGCCTGAGTGATCATACCCAATGCCATGTGCTTGGATCTGGGATACGGTCTTGTCTGCCCTCACTGCCAGGGTGGGGGCGGGGGCTCTGATGGCCTCCGTGCACCCGGGAGTAACAGAGGCAGAGAGGCCCCTCAACTGGTGTGTGGTGGGGCCTGGGACAGCCCACTGCGGGGTCCACTCGTCTTCCACTGCTCCCCTGGCCAGAACCCGGCCCAGCCTCCGGCCTTCTCAGCCCACTGCATGGAAGTTGTTGGCCAGGGGTCCACGTGAGAGCCTGAGAACCTCCCTCACAGGCCCTGTGGGCAGCAGCCGGAAGCCCTGGCATGGCCGGCACCAGCCAAGCCCAGACGTCATGCCCAGCCCCGAAGACCTGGGTTCGTGATTCCAGGTCTGAGCAGCTGCCTGTGACTGGGCCTTAGTTTCCCTATCTGTACTGTGAGAGGCTCGGTGAGGCACGCCCAGCTCTGACCCCTCCCCACCACTGAGCAGGGTGCTGGTGGGGCGAGTGCCAGACAGACTCAGCCCGGAGCCCTGCAGCTTCTGAGGGTGGCGAAGCGTTGAGGAGAGCACCTCAGGTGCTGGGATGACAGGCGACGTTTCTTTTCTTTTGCTCAGGACCGAACGTCAAAGAAGAAAAAAGGGCCCTTTCAGAGCCTTGGGCTGGGTCACCCAGTGGCAGAGGAGCCGGCGTGAACACATGTGCGAGGCAGCCCCGCCACCTGCTGGAGGAACCTCCAGAAAAGCCCTGAGAAACTAGCTACTTGTGCAAGGAGCAGTGCAGCAGAAAGGCACCCCCTGAACCCCATGCCCACATCCCTCGTGACCCTCGTGACCCTCATGACCCGGGAAAGAGGCTGTGCCCCCGTTTGTTGCTCCTGATGACCTCCTCCGATAAACGGCCCAGGGGTGCAACCAGGCTGGAGGAAGGACCCTATGAGTCCTTCTCACCTGCCAGTGTCCTGGGTGGTCCCCAGTCCCGGTCCTGCAGGGGCTGCTAGGACCTTGGGGCGGGGACGGGCCAGGGCTCACTAGGGATGGGTGGGGGATCCAGGGTGCGGGACGGGACGGGGACGCAGCAGCAGCAGAGCAGCAGGGAGCCCCCCTCCAACGCCGGTGCCGCTCCTGCCCCACTGGAAGCACCCCACATACCCTGGTGGGAGCTAGTGCCACCCAGTCCTGCCAGCCCAGACCGGCTGGGGCTGGCACACTCACCTTTCGTGATGGTGGTGACAGCCGAAAAGGCGGGCCCAAAGGTCGTTTCCATCCTGGTCTGGAGAGAGAATGCAGGAGGTTTGACCCCGGCCCCCGAAGTGGATGTGGACACACACACAAACACGCGCAGACATGCCTTCACGTCGGTGTGCCTGTGGGCATGCGTGCGTATGCACGGACCACCCAGGCCAGGAGGGGTCGGCTCCAGAAGCTCTGCTGGAGGGCCGTGCATGTGTAGCGGGCGTAAAGGGCAGACCCCGACCCACGAGGTCTCCTCTTACCCCGGCTGCGACGTCTGGGGTGGGAAGGTTGGCGGGCCCCCCGGAGAAGCGGTTGTAGCGGGCGTTCTTGCCCGAGCTCATGCTCTAGAAAGGCATCTAGGGTCCTCCGGCAGCGTCTCCTGGGCGGGCGGCACAAGGGGTGGGCTTCAGACAGTAGCCTGGTCCCCACGGGCACACTTCGGCCTCTCCGCCACCGGTCCTGACGAGGCGCGGCCACATGGGCAAAGTCCCTCTCCCGGCCCGCCTCCTACCCCAGGTGTACACAGGCCCCAGGAAGGGAGGAGGCCCCGGCTATAGGCAAGCAGCAAGCCCTGGGTTTTACCTTCCTTTAAGGCCTAGCCCTTCAGAAAAGCCACTAGCTCCACCCCGGAGGTGGAGGCCCCCACGGTGCCGTCTGACCCCCCAGGTGTGAGGGCAGCTGTCCTCGGGGCCGAGACTGGGCCGTGGCGCCCAGGGCGGGATCAAGCCATATGCCTGCTTCCTGCCAGGGTAGGTGTGTCAGGCCCTGGGTAGTCCCTGTCCTGTAGACAGGGGACGGTGGCCACACCCCCGGGAACCTATGCATGACACACCTGGCGCCCAACACTCAGAGCCTCGTCATGCAGATAAAGCCATTTTGGGGGCAGAGGCAAGAGATGAGAGCCCTGACTCACTCCCCAGGCTTAGCTGAGGACTCGTGGGCGGAGGTGGCAGGAGAGGGCACAGTGGGAACCATCCTGGGCCTCCGAGAACAGAAGAGGGGAGCACAGGCTACTGGAGGGGAGAAGGCCAGTGGCTGCCCAGATCATGGATGGGCCGGGGAGAGCTGCTCCACTGCCCCTTCCCAGAGGCCCTCCCAGCGTCAGGGTCCACAGTCGTGGCCTGTGCCCCACCTCCTGCCATGGCCCGGAGTCAGCGTAGCCACAGGGCCCCAGTGTCAGGCCAGGCTCCCCACGAGAAGGAAGGCTGCATCCCCAGGACTGCCTCCACCTGGCAGACATGAGCTCTCTGCCGCGGGAGACCCCTGAGCAGCCCCCCTGGGATGCTACACCATGAGCTCATCACCAGCCGCCCAGCCCAGCCACCAGAACAAGTGTCAGCATCTCTCCGGGAGACCAGCTGGTCTTGCTCCTATGGGACGGAAGGGGGTGTGGCAGGCTGGGGCCCACCCCGTGGTCTGAAGGCCCCCAGGACTGGGAAGGGTGCCTGGCAGGTGGGCTGCTAGGCCTCCCACACCATGGGAGAAGGCAGGGGATGCTCTCTGTCCCCACCCGCGGTCAGCTGGCTGCAGCACCTTCTCCATCAGGCCCTCGTGACCCAGCACACCTGGCCACCCACGTCTGCCTCACACACACCCCGGAGCCACGCAGGGGTCTTCGGGCCCAACCTGCGGTCTCCAGGAGAGAGCTGGCCCTCAAGCTCTGTCCCCACACTGCTCCTGAGCTATCTGTCCAGCCCTCACCCTGTGTTTTCTCCCACCTGCCCCTTCAAATGTCACCCTCAAGCCCCCCTCCCAGGCTTCTAGACTCAGGCCTCAATGGGTGACTCTCAGCCCCCGAGTTGGCACCCACAAGGTACCGCCAGCCCTGCTCAGAGTGCCCTACGGGTCCAGCTAGTTAGAGGGACACACGAGGTGGGCCAAAGCCTCCCCTCCTGCCCATCACTCCCCCTGCTGTGACTCAAGGGACTTGGCTTTGTGTCCCAGACCAGGCTCTCCAGTGACTTGTCCTCTGGGTGGGGGCGCAGGCAGGGGCTCCTGGGAGTGGGCAGTATCAGGCCCGAGGTGTGAATGTGGCGTGTCCAGAAGCCCAACCTCCAGCGCCGCTGCTGGTCTCCGTGCTAAGCAGGAAATCTTGGGTGCTGCCCTGCTTGGATTATGGCCACTGTTGCCGGGGTGAGGTCCACACAGCTCAAATAGAGGAGCTCCAGGACTCACCTTTCGGGAAGCCCAAGGTTGGCTCCCACCTCAGCACCACGGGCGGGCGAGCTGGGAGGAGGGTGGGGATGGGTCGCAGGGAGGTGGCTGGCCCACACTGACCTGGATTTTACAATCCATCCGCTCCCTCTGCTGCAAGCTCCCAAAGCCCAGAGGCCAGCCGCCAGCTCCAGCAAGCAGCACCCGGGGTCTGGGCAGCCGCGACCCCAGCAGGGACACTCCCCGGGACCCCGGCCAGTCCACCAGCCCCCATGGGGCCTGTGTGCCTGTTGCTGAAGTCTGAGAGTGCAGGCGTCTGGCGTCTGGCGTCTGGCTCTCCCTCGCTCAGGAGTGAAGTAAACAGAAAGGCATGCAGGGCTAGCAGGGCAACATGCAAATGGGCTGGAGAGTCCCCCAACGGCCAATAGCGGCCTCAGACGCAGGGCAGGGCAGCGGGTGGGGGCAGAGAGCAAAACCCAGCCACGGGAAAGGGCGGAAGTAGGGATGGAGTAGGGACAAGGGAACCACTTCCCCATTTACACAGGTTGGCACGCAGCCCCAGGGTGCAGGCCACTGCCCCCGCCCAGCTGTGCGCCCCCAACACAGGGATCAGATCCTACCCTAAGCATCCAGGAATTGAGCAAGATGCCCTGAGCTTTCAGCCCTGCTCCCTCCCCAGGGGTTGCATCTTGCAATAAGAGTCTTCTCTGGCATCCTCCAGGTCTGCAGGCCAAACCCGGGAAGTGACCCGCACAGCTCCACACCCCCTGGCCCCCCAGCTGTCCTGGGGGTGTGCCCCAGCCCCCGGGGGGGGGGGGGGTTGGCCCCTTCACCACTCCACATTACCCTGTAAGAAAGCTGACAGGGAGCTGTCAACTGGACAACCGGACTCTCCCAAACTGGGAGGAGCTGTGGGCTGGACCTGCCAGGCCCAGCTGGGGTGGGAGGAGACAGACCCCCCCACCAGCTCCCCCTCCCCAGCCAGGTCCCTACCCTGCCTCTTCCAGGTGCCTCAGCAGAGCCCGGGGCAGGGACCTGAGAATTCTCTTAGAGACACAAGACCCCAAGTCCCGGCAGAGATGGGTGGTCTGTCTGCCTGGAGCGGGGACGGGGGGGGGGGGGGGGGGGGGGGGGGGGGGGTGCGTGGTACTCAAGGGCGCTCAGGGTCAGTGCAGAACGAGCCCCCCTGTAGCCCCTCACGTGAGCCTAGGGTCAAGGCCCAGGGATCTTTGTCCACCCACATCTGTATCCAAAGGACTTCTGGGGCTCTGGGGTACACTCCCTGCCCAAGGGGGAACCAGAGATCCACCTACAAGGTCCTACCCCTAGCTCCTTACCGGGAAAGCCCCCCCACCATCCCCCTTCTCTGGGGGACCCCTCCCCAGCTCATGCCCTGGACAGAAGCCATCGGGATCTGCTAAGGCGTCACCCTTGGGAGTGTGGGACATGGGTCTCCCAGCGTGGTTTGTGTGGCCGGCAGCCAGTGGAGTGGGCAGTGCACATGCTGGAATCCCGCGGGGGGGCCGGGGTGGAGGGACAGAAGCAGGTCTCACTGGAGCCAAGCCCCACCCCGAGGCGGCTCCCCCAGCTGCCCCAGGTGGAGGGCGTGGTGGGGTCTCCCAAACCGCCTGTGCTGAGCCAACAAGGGGGTAGGCGTGCCCTGGAAACCCCATCAGGCCGCACATTTGGTGGTGACGGTTCCGGGGGGAGTACCAGTGATTCAGGACACCGCAGCCCTGCCTGGCACGGAGCTGTGGGTGGCCGGCTGGATTACAGCCGGAGCTCCAGGCACAGGCCCCGTATTACCCTCGGACCACCCAGCCCCTGGGTCAGCCCCTGCCCGGGGCCCCTGGGCCCAAGCCCAAGCGGGGCGGCCAAATCCTATAGAAACAGGCTGCGTTGCCATAGCAGAGCCACATACACTCCCCCTGACGTCCTCTTAGCATGTCTTTTCCATCCCAGACATGTAGGGTGTGATGTCAGGGATCCCCTCAGCACCTCAGCAGGTACTGGCTCGAGGCCGGCCAGGCCTCCCTGCCCTCACCTGCCACCCTTGTCTCTGTACCCACAGTCCTAATCCACAGGAGCTCCAAGGTCGTCCCTGGGATGCTGGGTCCTTACACCCCCGCCTGGTCTCTCACCTTGGGTATCCAGGCCCAGCCTCTCCAGCACCCACAGGCCCCTCTGCTGGAGGGAGAGCATCCCTCCTGCTGGGCCAGCCTGGCTCTAACCCCCACTCAGCAAGGGGAATGCCTCTGCCTTTCCACCTGCCCCTTGGGGCCAGACTCATCTCCTACTCTTTCCCTCCCATAGGATGGATGGCCACATACAAGCTGTAGACTCAGCCTGGGGGGGCGGGGCTGGGAGGGTACTCCCGGAGAGCTTCCTGGAGGAAGGGACTGGCCAGATCCGGAGCAGGGAGAGAGCATTCTGGGAAAAGGTGGTATTTGTCCTATCTCAGCACCTGGTTGCAGGGCCCACTCTTACCTGCCCACACTCTCCCACCAACTCAGGGTCTGGCCCACCTCTAGCGGCAGGGGTACAAATGGGAGCATGTCCCACGCTGCAGCACGTACCACACTGCCTTAAATCAGCGAGTCTGAACCTGTGGAGACGGGTCCTGGGCCTGTGCCCAAGAGCCAAGTGGCCAGCAGTGGCTTAGGCCCAGGCTACACCTCCAGGCCGCCTGGCCGGTTCTCACCGCTCCCCATGCGGTTTCTGTCCCTCTGCCTTCCTCTTTCTCGCTTCCCTGCAGAAGCGGGGAGCGCATGCGAAGTCCACCCCACTCCCGGCACATCCCTTCCCTCCTGGTTCTGCAAGGCTGCTCCTTCTGCCTGGGGGCTCCCGGGGTTGGCTCACCCCCCAACTAGACTTCCAGACAGCATGCCTCCCCTGCTGGGGGCAGCCAAGCAGCAGGCCCCGAGTGACATTAGCACCAGCTGCCCCCCCACCCCAGGGGCCAATTTCCTCTGTCATTTGCCCGCCTGACCCACACTCCTCCACGGAGCAACCCGATGCCTTCTGCCGCAGGGCCAGAGCACACTGGACGGCTGAGGGGGGCTGGCGGGCCCCTCTGCAAGGGTCCCTCCTGCCTAAGCCAGCCTGAGCACCTGGCGAAGCCCCAGTGGCCCACCCAACAGCAAGGTCAGGCCAGTGGGGACCCAGGTTCAGAGCAGGTTACGTCCTGCCAACACTGCCCAAGGCTGGACACGCGCTGACCCCTGCAAGTGTCCTTTATGGAGATGGAATAGCATCACGGTCAAGGCCACGAGCGCAGGAGTCAGATTCAAATCCCACCTCTGCCACACAACAGTTGCGTGACTTTGGGCAAGCTGCTCACCCTCCCGGACCTTCGATTTCCCAGCCCCGAAATGGAGTGGATGTACCCACGTCCAAAAGGAACTGTGAGGGAACCCTGGGTGGCGCAGCGGTTTAACGCCTGCCTTTGGCCCAGGATCCTGGAGACCTGGGATCAAGTCCCACGTCGGGCTCCCGGTGCATGGAGCCTGCTTCTCCCTCTGCCTGCCTCTCTCTCTCTCTCTCTATCATAAATAAATAAAAATTAAAAAACAAAACAAAAAAAAAACAAAAACAAAAAACAAAAGGAACTGTGAGAGACGCCTCTCAAGGCACCAGCCAAGGCCCCGCCAACAGCAGCCTCTCTCGGGAGCCGGAAACGGAGCTGAGAGGCCATCCCAGGACTTAGAGCCTGCAGGAGGCCACGCGGAGGCCGAACGAAGCCCTGTTCCTCCTGCTTCCTCTGTTCTGCCAGCAAACTGAGGAGCCCGCCATCACTGAGGCCAGGCAGCCCCAGTCCAAGCTGTGCCCCGAGCCGCCAAGCCACGGCGCCCAGCCTGCCCGGGGACCCCCAGCCAGCACGGGCCCTTCCACACACTGCTCCCATCTCCCGGATGGCGCCTTGCAGTTCCCACGGCCAAGTTCACACCCACCGTGGGCCAGTCCCCGTGCTGGGGAGGGGGCGCGAATGTGAGCTGGAGCCGCTGGGGGCCCTGGGAGGAGAGGCAGACGAGGCTCCAGAGTACTACTGATCCCCGTAGGCACTTTTCTGTGGGTTCTTGTCCCAAGTCAATACTGCAGGCTTTGGTCTGTTCCATTGGTTTCCAAAAATACCATGACCCACAGCCACAGTGGGGGTTACTCCACAGGGACCCCTCAGGAAGGAGGACTCCCCCTCCTTCTCAGCTGGTTATCTCCTTCATCCAGGCTGCCCCTACCTACCCCCGCTTCCCCTCACAGTGAGGCTCTGGCTGCCGGGGGGGGGGATAATGCAGAGATACCACACAGGAACCTCGAGACACCGGGGCTGGGGGATTCCATGGAGAGACGTGAATCCCCAGAGCAGTGCAAGTAAGGGCCGCTCTGACAGGGCAGCTCTGATAAGGGCAGTAGGGGCTGCCCTTATGACACAGAGGTGGTGTCTGCTACGCAGGCCTTCAGGGAAGGGGTGAGGGAAGGGAGGGGCCCAAAGAGAAGGAATGAGGAAGAGAGAGGCCACATGCTTGGCAAAGGCCAGGGGGGTGGGTAGCCACCAGGAGAGGGGACCTGTGTGCGCGTGGGGAGGCCTGTGGGATGGGGAGAAGGCTGGGCAGCCTGGAGCTCCAAGCAGGGGAGGCTGCAAAAGGCAGAATCCCCAGCCCTAGCCTCCACCCCTGTCCTGCCAAAGCAGGGTGGGATCCAGAACTGCAGGCTTAGCCCCAGCTGCATGCCCCTGCCTGGTCAAGACAGCAGACCCAGTGAGGGGTGGGAGCCCCCTCCCAGCCCGCTGTCCCCCACGCACAGGCCAGCCTCCTCACCGTCTCCTGCTTCCCCGGAAACATCAGTCCGTCCTCCACACATGGCCAGGGGCTCCTTACTAGACTTGGATCTGACGCCGGCTCTCGTGGCTTGAGTGCCCCCCCAACAGCCTCCCTGCCACCCTGCGCCCTGCACCGGCCTCAGGGGCTTGCCTGTCGCCCCTCTGCCAGCACTCCCTGGTGCACCTGGCCCCTTCTCCTCATTCTGGCCTTTGCACACCTTGCTCCCTCTGCCAGGCATGATCTTCCAACAACTTCCCAGGACAGGCTGCTTGCGGGAGGGACCTCCGCCCTCACCAAGGCGGTGGGAGCGCCCAGGGCTCCCCCGCAGCGTCCTGCTTCTCCCACAACACCTATCACAACTCCTCAGGATTCCGCGGGTGCTGTCCAGCGCTCCGCACCCGGGATCACCGGCTTGAGCCCCCAGGGGACGCCTGCCAATGCCTGGAGGCATTCCGGGTGGTCACGGGGTGGGAGGGAGGCCCCTGTATCTATCGGGTGAAGACCGGGGATGCTGCTCCACGTCCACCGAAGCACGACGGGGAACGCTCGGCGCCCAGTGTCAACAGCGGCGGGCCGCAGAAAAGCTGCCGGAGAAGCAAAGCCCGCGCCAACCGGGGCCGCGACGCCGCTCCACGAACGCGGCGGGGAGGAGGCAACAAGCAACGACCGCGCGAGACCCGGGCCCGCGCCCGCCCCGCCCCCCAGGCCGCTCCCCGCCTCCGCGGGCCCCGACGCGCCCCCCGCGCGGCCCCGAGGCACGAGCCCCGGGCCAGGCGTGCCTCGCCAACACTCACCCGCCCGCGGCCACCGGGGAGCGGCAGCGCCACCCTCCCACTTCATCGTGCCCCCGCGGCCGCCGGCCGGGAAAGGGACAGGACGTGCGAGCCGGAAGCGCCCAGGCGCGGCGCCCGCCGGGACTTGTAGTTCCCCGACTCGCAATGTCCGTGGGGCCGCCTCACGCGCGGCTCCTCAGAAACTACGATTTCCGGCGGCTCGACGTCGAGGGGCGGGATTGGCAGCTTTAGAATCACTCTATGTTGCAGGTCGGAGTCTGATTGGTTGCTTGCGGCTGTCGCTCACGGTCCTGTTCGGGGCCGGGGGGCCGGAGGCGTATCAGCGGCGATGGGGGCGGTACTTCCGTCAGGAAGGCCCAATCGCAGCAGTAGGGCAGTTTCTATAAAGGCTTGAGCCTCGCGCCCTCCCATTCTTTCCCGTGGGCGCCGTGGGCTGAGGTCGTGTCCTCGCTGGTCCTCAAGTGGGTCCGAGGGGAGGTTCCCCCAGCCTGCGGCGGGGCCTGGCCTCTCCCGCCCCGGCGGAAGGTGCGAACCCCCCCAGACCTACTTCTCCCTGCAGGTGAGGCCGGGCCGGGCCTTCTGTCCCCTATGCCCCTTGGAGCCTGTGATGAATCGCTTTTTATTTCTGACACCTCGTATGAAAACTGCACGTGCAGTCTGATTATTTTGCAAAACTGAGGCTTTGGGGCGTGCCCCGGGTGACGGGAAGGGGCCGGGGGCGCCTTGTCCGAAAGCCGGGAATGGGCTCTGTCTCCATGTGGACGCTGTCTCTCTCCTTCCAGGGAGGCGGGTGACCCGACTGGAGGCCCTGACCCAGAGTCCAGGTCTGTATCTGAAGCGCTCGGCAATAAAGGTGGTGAGTCGATGGGCGCGCAGGTGTCTTTCTTCTGCGCGTTTGACCCCAGGGGACCGGGTGGGGCACCTGCTCCCCCCTGGGCAGGCCTGAGACAGGGCAGAGAGAGATGTGTGTACAGGGACTAATCCATGCTTGTCTCGAAGGCCAAAAACAACAGGTTTTTTTTTTTGTTGTTCGTTTTGTCTTGCCTGTGGCTTGGGTAGGTCAGGAACTCTTTAATAACTCACTAACCGGTGCTGGAGTCCTGTTTCTTCCCCGGTGCTCTCTAGACTGCTTTGGGGTTCCAAGCAGCCTAATGATGGGGGCTGGGGCGGACTCTTGAGTGTTAAAGGCCACCCGTACTTTGCTGAGGGGCCTAGGACAGGTTTCTTTCAACAGAAGAGACAAGCAGTCCAGAAAACACAACTTTATTCACTAGAACTGAAAACAAAGGCTCTCATTCTAAAGACTGACTTGAAGATTTCCGTACAAGGTGGAGCGTGCTACCAGCCCCCTGGCTTGCCCTCGCTGAGCACAGGCCTTCCCGGGGCTGGCAGTTTTCCCTTTTATGTGATTTCCCACATGCTGTTCTGTATCACAAAGCCACAACCGTGGCGTTCTTCAAGGTCGTGTGGAAGGAAGACCCTGTTGATGTCTGAACCAGTCTCCTGGCGGGTGAGCTGGGAGCAGATGGCTCTGGTCCTTGCAGATCAAATGCACAATGCGATGATTTGCGTCGAAGCATTCTGCCCCAGGCGTGAACAGCAGTCCTGCCTTACCCTGCCTGGGCACGTGTGCAGCTGAAGACATGGCTTTCTAAGGGGTTAGGCACTGTACACGTGGTGCTGGCGCTGGGGCCTGGTTCCGGAGCTGAGCGTGTCCAGGAGGGGGCAGCAGAGTGCCGCACCTTGGGACTGGCACCCCTCACCATCTGTGCATGGCGAGCCCCCCCCCCCCCCCCCCCCCCGCCGTACAGAAGACAGCGACTCTTCAGCCCAACCTTGGCCAGGCCCTCGGGCAGCAGCAAGTTAGGGGGGCTGCAGACCTAGTGGCTCCTAGAAGCCCGCTGGGACTGAGGCTCTGGGAAAGGCAAGGCTCGGTCTGTCTGGGAGCCAAGAAACAGACACCCTGGGGTGACTAAACCAGGGGGACCCTGTAGACCCTCCATTCGGCCTTGCAGGGGCCTCCCAGAGGATGTGCGGTGGCAGTGCCCAGCCAGGCTTAGGGTCTGCAGCAGGAGGTGCCTTGGCCCTCCCTCTTGACGTAGTCGTGCAGCCGGAAGTGGGGTTCACTGGGGGCCTTCATGGAGCGCTGCTTCAACTCCCTGTGGGGTGGGGGGTGACTGTGGAACAGAGAAGCCTCTACCCCAACAAGGGGTCCGGGTCTGAGGGCTCCTGCTGAGTGCCAGAACTTACTTTGCTATGGCTGTGAAGGCCAAGTCCACGTTGAGGCCTGTCTTGGCGCTGGTCTCCATGAAAGGCAGCCCGTACTCCTGCAAGCAGCTGCTGCCAGCCTGGTGGGGACAGCCCCAGCCCTGCAGCCCCAGGGACAGACACCCCCAGCCACCCACCTACCCTGGCTCACCTTGGCTAGCTTCTCCCCATCCTCCCTCTTCACAACACGCTCCTGGGCAGAGTCCACCTGGCACAGGGGTTTTGGTGAGAGCTGGCCCAGGGCTTCCCTCTTCTCCCCACACCTGCCCTGTAGAGCCAGGGTGGAGACGACAGGCTGGGGTGCTCACCTTGTTGCCCAGCAGCATAAGCGCCACATTGTGCTGGGCATACTCGTGGATCTCGGTCAGCCAGGCCTGTGGGGGAAAAGCTGAGACCAGCCCAGAGGCTGGCACTTGTCCCTTGTCCCTCCAGGCTGTGCTGCAGAGTGCCTGTTAGGCTCAGACTAACAGGCTAGGCCCAGACACAGTTCCTGGAACGTGCCAGGCACCACTGACAAATACCTTACTACCCAAGGTGCTGGACTGATGGAGCTGGAAGGTCCCCAGACCCCGTTCAGCCTACAGGGACCCTGAGCCACCACGGGGGCCAGCTTTCCCCACTGTACCCAGGATCCTCAGCCTCTGCCCCAGGAAAGAAACCACTGACCTGGATATTGTCAAAGGAGGCCTTGTTGGTAACATCATAGAGCAGCAGCAGTGCTGGGGACAGAGGGCCAGTGAGGACATCTCTAGGGCACACAGCGGCTTCCTGTCACCCAAACCCTTGTGCATCACAGCCTCCACACTTCCTGCCATGCTCAATCCCAGGGTACCTTCCTTTTTTTTTTTTTTTTTTTAAGATTTATGTATTCATGAGATACCCAGACAGAGGCAGAGACATAGGCAGAAGGAGAAGCAGGCTCCTCATAGGGAGCCCAGTGCAGGACCCGTTCCCAGATTCTGGGCATCCCAAGGGCACCTTCCTCTGAGCAGAAGCCAGAGGAGCAGGGTGCCCACAGAGCATAGCCTCCAATTTCCCCCAGGGCTGGCATCCCACGCCCACAGGCTCACCATGGGCGTCGCGGTAGTAGGCGTGGGTGACACTGCGGAACCGCTCCTGGCCAGCTGTGTCCCAGATCTGCAGCGACAGGCACATCCAGGAGTCTGGGCTGCCAGTCTCTCCTCGGTGTTCCTACCTACCCTCACCCCCACCCCCATCACTCACCTGCAGCTTCACCTTCACACCATCCACATCCAAAACTTTGTTCTGAAAGACAACCAGCCAGCTCCACTGAGCCCAGCCGCCAGCACTGCCTCAGGCAGCAGCTGGGGACAGGGCCCCCACAGGGAGGGGGGAGACCAGCGGGCTGGAACAGAGCCTGAGATTGAGGGGCCCACTCCAATCCTGTCTGCCCCTCAGCTGGCTGGGTTCTCCCATTGGACTCCTTGAACCCAAGTCCTGAGATCCAGCTCTCTCCACCCCTGCAGCTCCTACACTTCCCCCTGGTGAGCCCCTTCTGGTGCCCAGGGCCTGGAGGATGCCTGGGCCCCTCCCACTCTGATGGCCATCCTAATGGGCTTGGAGGTGGTTGCCCTTCATGGCCAGCTATCTGGGCCAGGTGTGCTTTCTCTGCCCACCTCTGAAGCCTGGCACACGGCCCCACCAGCTCTACCGCCTTTATAGGCCCTTTGCTACCACCCATCTCAGTCACCAAGTCCTGTTGCTGTGGCCCTCCCTTCCCTTACGCAGCACCTATCTTGGTCTGGCCCAGCCACCCACCTTTTGCCAACCACACCCACTCCCTATACCCTGGCAGACCACAAACCCCCTGCTGCAGCCCCCCCTGATGGGCCATCAGCTCCTCACAGCTCTACATGTGCTGTTCCTTTTGCTCAGTCACCCAGAGCAACTTAATCTAAAGTTACTGTACTGTAACCCCAGGCCCATTACTAACAGGCTCAGTTTCCCCATCCACAAATGGGGATGACCAGGGTGTCCAGCACGTGGCTGTTTCAATGGCTTTATGAGCTAGTACGCGCAGAGCATTGAGAACTATATCTGGCCTAGGATGAGAGCTGTTCTAATTTAAAAGCCTCTTGGGACGCCTGAGCAGCTCAGCAGTTGAGCATCTGTCTTCAGCTCCGGGCGTGAACCCCCATCCTGGAATCAAGTCCCGCGTGGGGCTCCCTGCGGAGAACCTGCTTTTCCCTCTGTGTCTCCGCTTCTGTCTCATGAATGAATACAAACCTTAAAATAAAGGCCTCTCTTCCCCGGAGGAGAGCAGCACCCTGAGGACAGGGCCTAGCACAGTAACCACAGAGCCCGAAAACTGCCTGGTATGCAGTGAGTGCTCCTTGTTTGTTGGCTGGTCATGGTCCCTCACTAGGCCCTTCCAGCTCAGGGCTAGTGGCAGGGAGTGGCCCAACCCCATGGTTCCCATCTGCTGTGGTGGGGGTGGGGGCCGGCTAACTCCCAGTGGAGGCTCCTGGCAGCTGGAACGGCACCACCTCCCTCTTCCCCAATCTCCTGCTGTCAGGGTGTTTCTAGGTCTCCCAGGAACCAATGGCACAGCCATCTGCCAGGCTGAGGAGGCTGGGGAGGATACCCGCCTTCACTGGCACCCTTGAGCAGGGGTGTGAACTGAGCGGCCTCACCTCCCTCACCACCTGCCCCAGAGCCTAGAGGGGGGAGGTGGGGCCAGCACAGGCAAAGGGTCACCTGTCCACACCCCACACTGTGCCTTGGACACCTGACCCCTTACTAAATCTCAAAAGACTTGAGAGGACCTGGGCCCCCAAGCAGGGTAAATGGCCCCCAGACGGGTGGGAGCCCCTTTTCCGTTTCTAGGATGGGCCTCCCTCCCAGCCTCCCGCCAACTGGGTCTAATTAAAGGGTGAGAAAAATGCAAATTTGGGATTTGTCTAGAACATACCAGCACCTTGGCAAGGCACTCAGAATTCAGACTTGTTGGGTAGAGGTGGGGGCTCAGATGCTGGAGCCCCACAGGCCTAAGGCTATGGCCCTCATCATTCCTTGCCGACCCCACAGGCTGTTAGGGTGTCGGAGTGTGGGGAGTCCTGAAACCCAGGGACACAGCCCTCCTGTTGGGGGCAGTATGGGAGGGGGCTCTGGCAGGGGGAACAGCCAGGTGGCAGCACTTCTGTGAGCCTTCTCGCCCAAGGGCAGGGACCTCCCCCCAGCTCAGGTCCTTCTGCAGGCTGCCTGGCACCTGTGTATGGTGGGGCCGTGATGTTAGCCTCCCAGGTGAACACAGGCCTTGAGTTTCCTCTGATGGCTGCCACCCAGGGCATCCGGAGGCTCAGAATACAGCCCCAGGCACCTGGGTGCCACCCTTGCTCCAATCAGATGCAGCCATCACCCGTCTCCAGGCATCCCACCTCAACCACCCCGAGCCTGAGAGCTAGGTGGTGCAGGCAGGAGCTGCCCCCGCCATGAGCCTGTGGGTGTCCCAGGGGTGTCGTCAGAACTCCGTGAGCTGGTGGCAGGGGCCCAGGACACAGCTGGGTCAGCTCAGCGCTGAGGACATCAGCCTCTGCTCTCACCCGGAAGTCGATGCCCACGGTGGAGATGAAGGTCCCTGCCAGGAAAGCCCCATCCTTGAAGCGCACGAGCAGACACGTCTTCCCCACGCCTGAGTCCCCCACCAGCATGATCTGGAGTGAGCGGGAGAGTCAGGTGTTAGGGACCGAGGGGCCCAAGGCGCTGGCCCACCCAGCAGGCTGTCTGCTCTTTCCTGAGCTGGCCTGGGCAGGAGTGGAGAAGTGTCCCAGGCCTGCGGGTCCACAGGAAGGACATGGGAGCGCTGGGGCAGCCAGGATCCCTGATGGCCTGGGCCTCCAGGTCTACCTCCACAAGGTTCTGTGCCTCTCTCTCCATCAGTGGGGAACGGGGGCAGCTGCCTCCCTCCAGGGCCCTACCTAACCTCACCCCCAGGCCCTGGACACCGTGCTTGATCTGGAAGGGGAGCATTTGGGGCTTGGCGGGGAGCAGAGGCTGGGGGCTGGGGACCTTCTGAGAGGCCTGTGGGGGTCACTGTGCCAGGGGGCTTCTTCTAACCCCAGTAAGACTGGAGGAATTTGCCACGTGAAGTCAGGTCTTGGCGTGCGCAGGTGCCCAGGTCGGTTTGGGGACAACAGCGGCAATCAGGGCCCCCCTCCTCCACCCCTCCCCCAGCCTGTTGTCAAAGGCCCCAAAACCCAAAGACAGTCCCCACAACCCCTCCACAATCCAAAGGTGTCTGCCTAGGCCCGAAGGAGGCCCCAGTGTTGCCCACCAGACTGGCAGACCTCTTCCTAGTCTCCTTCCCCCAAAAAGAGGAGACCTACAGCCCCTGGGGTAAGGGAAGGCAGCATATGGGATACGGTGAGCCGGAGGCCGGGTGGTGCGGCGGCGTAGGGAGCGGGGAGGGAGCCCCCGCCAGGTCCGGACCCCCTGTCCGGCCGCCAGCTGGGGCGTCAGGGGGCAGGCCTTGCCAGCCGTGGGCTCCCTGAAATCCGGGTCTGACAGCTGTGCTGTACGCGATGCGCTGTGCCAGCTGCGGGGCGCCGCTCGGGCAGGCTCTTGGCCCAGGGCCCGCGGGGCCCTCCGTCCCCTGCCGACCCCTCCGCGCCCCGCTCGGGCCCAGCGCCACCTGCTGCGCTCGCATGGGTGGGGGCCGGCTCACCTTGAAAGCGACGTTGTAGAAGTCGCCGCCGCCCAGCGAGGGCCGGGCGGGCGGCGGGGGCCCGATGGGGCGCGCCGGCCGGGACCCGTTGGCGGCGGGCGGCGCGGAGGCAGCGGGCGCGCTGGCCCCCTTGCTCCTGGGGGTCTTCTTCCTGGACATAACGGGCGGGCGCTCAGGGAGCTCCCGCTGCAGCCGCCGCGCCCCGGGCCGCCCTGCTCCCCGAGTCCGCCGAGCGCGACCCGGACCCGAGCCCGTCCCGCGGCAGCGAGGGCGTCGGCATCGCGGACGCCCGGCTCCCCGCGCCCCGCCCCCGCGCCCGCAGTCCCGCCCCCGCCCCCGCGCCGCAGCCACTCAGGCCCGGCCTCCCGCCGCCTCCGCCAATGGGCGTGCGGGGGCGGGCGCATGCAAATGAGAAGGCCGCCCGGGGCGGGGTCACGGGGCCGGGGCACTGCCCCAGGTGGGCGGGGTGGGGAGCCTCTGCCCCTGGCCCCGCGGCTCCCTCCATGCACTGCCCCTCGCCCGGGGACCCTCCCGGGATGGCCGCTGGGCCTGGGACGGGGGCGCTGAGGCAGTGGGACTGCGTGGGGCGGACACCTGGGGGGTTCTGTCCCTTCTCAGCCCGAGACGCCACCTGGCCTGCTGTGCCCCCACTCCTCCCTGTAGGGCAGGAAGCAAACTGGGTGCTCCCGGCGCTCGGCTCAGCTGACAGCTGGTTACCAGAGGCGGGACAAGCCAGCACCCGAGAGCCGCAGGCCGCTCTTCCCCCAAGCTGCCCACCGAGCTGAAGCCCCAGGATCCTCGGGTGAAGGGAAATCCGAGTTACAGCCGCATCCCGCCCTCTGAGGGGCCGCTCCCCTGGAGCTGTGCCCTTGGGGGTCTGGGAGGAGGAGGAGGCGATAGGCCCCGCCCCAGGATGCGGCTAGCCCCTTGACCTTCTGGTGCCCCGTTCTGGCCCCGAGGAGGCCAAGTGCTGACTGTCCGAACCCCATGCTGGTCCCTGGCTGACCAGTCTCCATAGCCTGACACCTCCACTGGATTGTCTGTCTCCACCCACGGGTCTCTGGGTCTGGAGAATAAGGCTGAGATGGTCCTGGAACCCGGGGAGTGGTGAGCCTAGACGCCCCGGGGCAGCAGGTATAGGCGCTTCTGGGCAGTGCTGGGATCAGCCTCTGCTGCACGCTCCTCTGGCAGCCGGAGGGATGGGCTGGCTGTGCCTCCAAGATATGACACCTGTCACATGAGCCCTCTCAGAGACCTGAGCCCTCTCCCTGGCATTCCCAGAGCCGAAATAACGATAATGGAAATGGATGGAAGCTGGGGCTTCTAGGGCTCAGGGTCTGGCAGGGCCCTGCATGGGATGGGCCTTGGGAAGCTGGCCTTTTTTGCGTATCACTGTGTGTTAGGCACAAGTCTTCCTCAAAAGCACCGTGTGAGGTGGGTGGTGCTGTGATCCCAGGATCAGGTGGGGAAACTGATGCCCAGAGAGGGGACGGGAGCTGTCCAAGGTCGCCAGGCTAGAAAGTGACAGAGCCGGGATTTGTACCTGTGAACCCTTTCCAGAGAACATGAACTTCCCTGGCAGGGTCGGCCCGGGAGTCCTCAGGAGCTGGGAGACAAGCCTGAGGAAGACCTCTGAGGACCCCCTGGCCTCCTTTCTTGTCTCCTCTGACCCCCACCGCCTTCCTGGCCAATGCCCACTTGTGTGGGTAGAGTGCCTGGGGGTGGGGGTGTTGAGCTCCCACTGCCGGGGCCCCAGGGACTCCAGGTGTCCTATGCTCCAAAAGGCCAATTACAGGGTGGTTGGCCCAGGGTCTCAGCCAGTACCCCCTGACCCCACGTCCTAGGCATTGGGCTCCCTACTAGCCCCTGCCCAAGGGAAACCAGAAGGAGTTTGAGTGCTCTAGGGGTGGGGGCTATAGGAAGGCAGCCTCTGTCAAGGGTGAGGGCTAGTGCTAATGGGGTGACCAGGAAGAGAGGAGGAGACAGGCATTTCAGAGGCCATGGGGAGCCAGGAGAGGAGGGAAGCTGAGCAGCAGAGGAGAAATACTCAAACTCAAAACCTTTGAAACTAGGAGAATACATGAAAAAACCTAGGTCTCTGATTTCTTTCAAAAAAAGAGAGTGCAAAAAAAAATTTAAAAAGAGAGAGAGAGTTCTAGGTCCCTGGATCACAGCATTCCTCTTGCCTCTCTTGCCTTCCATCACTCCTCCTAATCTTTGATCATTATGTCCCTTGCTTTCTCTGTTTGCCATCTGTCTCAGTCTCGGGAGTGTAAGTTCTCTGGGTACAGGAAGCAGCTTGTCTTGGTCACTGCCATATCCCTGGCAGCTGGCTCCAGGCCTCAATAAACTTACTCAATTGGTGAAAGAAATATGAGTTAGAAATGGGCCCCACTTCAGGAGGACACGTCATTGCTCACACAACGATGAGGCCGAATGTGCTGCAATGTGCAGTGAGGCAAGGCCTGTATAATCAGGTACTGAGAGCAGGTCTTTGGGGAGGAGGGACATTTGTTCTGGGCTTTGAAGGTTGAACAGGAGTCCAACAGAAGAAGAGGAAGAGAAACTTGCAAGCTCCCAGTGACAGTAAGTGAGCATTTTGAGCAGAAGAGGCCAAACTGTGGTCCAGTTGTGTGGAGGAAATCCAGCCGGTAACACAGGAGAGGGCTAAAGTATAAAGTGAATTTGAACGTATAGCTTAGGCGCTTGGAAATTATTTGGCGAGAAGTAGGGAGCCACACATGGTTCCTGAGCAAAGCAACAGAGGGCCCTGCTACAGGAGTACAGAGGGTGCAGAAGAGTGGATGCGTGGTGCAGCCTATAGACAGGAGATGAGTAGGAGGGGGTGACAGTCACCGAGGTGGGGGGGATGGGGACAGAGGAGACCTCCAAGAAATACAGACTCTGCAGGCCTGGAGGTGAGGCAAGAAAGTCAGAGCCCATGGGGCAGAGACAGTGGAGTGCCCAGGCACACGAAGGACGGCAAGTTCTTTGCTGCCCCTCCCAGTCAAGCAGGAGGCCTCTGTCCCCTGCCTTTGGCTCTGTGACTGTTCTGACCAACACATACAGCAGAAGTGACCCCGTGTCCATTTCTGGACCTGGACCTCGGAGACTGGCAACTCCTTCCTGTCTCCTGAACACGCATTCTGGGAGCCCTGCTGCCACACTGGGGAAAAGCCCAAGAAGCCTCATGAAGAATCTCAGGCGGAGAGGAGCCCGCGAGCCGCCTGTGGAGTCAGGAAGTCATGCTGGCCTGGGCACTCTGGTCCGGGGGGATTCCATACTGTCTCCCAAACTGCAGATTTGGGAGCATCGGGGGGATTTTTTTTCTTTACACAGCAATAGACAATGAGGACAGGCTGCCGGCTGGGGGGAGGGACAGGGCCAGCTTGGTGGGAAAGGTCAGGAGGGTGGCCTTGGCTAGACCCCAGATGCCCAGATGGCTGGGCTGAGCTAGAGTGCTGAGTGGGGGGGTGGGGTGCCTGCAGCCCCCAACCCTTTTGGCATAGGGCCGGCTCCGCTGGAGACACAAAGTCGGCCTGTGCCTGTGTCTCTGCGAGGAGATAGAGCAACCCCAGATCCATTCCAGCCTCACTCTGGATCCTCACCCCAGCACCCTCTGGTGCCCCGGTTCCCCGGGCCCCTGGCCCTGCCCGCTGCCCTCTGACTTGCCCTTGTGGCCTTGTGGGTGTCTGGCCCCTTTGTCCTGGAGTGACGCGTGTCATGAGTCCCCAGACATGACAACCCTCTGGGACCTACAGCCCGAGGCTGTCTCTCTCCAGAGCCCCATTTTCCATGATGGCCAGTTTTGCCCCCACATTGCGCTCACCCACAGACCCCTGGCAGGAGCAAGAGCCCTCGTTGAGCTTCCAGGCTCTACTTGAGCCCCCTCCTCAGACCCAAACAGGGAGCCTTCCCGGCTCCTCCCGGCCCCACTCCTGTGGGTGCTCCACGCATGTGGGCCCTCAGGGCTTCCGAGGACAGCGCCCATCCTGCCTGCGCCTGCCTCCACCAGGCACGGAGAGGGCTCTAGGTGAGCAGGACAGGGCCAGGCTAGACTTTAGGGTCAGTCAGTAAAGAATGGGGGAGAAGCAAAGCTGCCAAGTCCTGTGACCCCAGAGCACCTCCCAAAAGTCAGTCCCAGGGGATTCAGCCCTCTGCAGTCTTGGGTTGGGGGAAACCCTGGCTGGGAATGGTGCCAGCAGGCAGAGGCCCCGACTAGATACCCGTGGGACCCGGGGAATGTGGCGTATCTGGACCTGCTCCCCTCTCCCCAAAACGAGTGGGCGGGAGGAGCTGATCCCTGAGGTCCCTTCCAGCTCCAACACCTTGTTCTATGAAATCCACGTGAACGTTGCTATGGAGACGGCAGCGAGCGGCAGCAGCTCCCCATTGGACCTCCACGCAGAAGGGAGAGGAGGGAGTCACCCCAGGAAGCAGCGATGTCAGAGGCGGCTCGCCCCCCCCATGCACCGGGGCCACACTGAGCACCCCGCTCCTGCAAGGGCACCCGCACCCCAGCCGCACACTCACCTTTGCTGCACCCAGGCCATGGGAGGCAGGTGGTAAGGGCTGGGGGGCGGCCCTGCCCCGTGGGGGAGGGACTGCGGTGTGAGAGTGGGAGACTTTCCTTCCCACCCCAGCTCAGGTACTCACGCCTGAGTGCTCCTGGTGGTCTCAGGATGCAAGCTGTGCCGGCCATAGAGCTCAGCGGGGGTAGGGAGTGGGGGGCTGCTCCCCAGTCTAGACTCTGCATTGAGGCCCCAGGTAGGCAAGACCTCTGGCTGGAGGAGCACAGAGCAGCCCAGCTGCCTTCTGGCTCCAGGCTCTCCCAGCAGCTTTGAGGGCCCCGCAGGGGAGGCACAGGTGTAAAGGGATAAAACGGATGCCTGCGTAGCCCTGACAACCACTGGAGTCCCAGCCCTGGCTGCCCCTGCCAAGGGCCAAGCGCTCTGCTTGCAGCCTCTCTCCCTTTTTTCCTTAATTATGAAAGGGATATATGATTTTTGTGGTCACAGCAACAACAGAAGGTAAAGGCAAGGATAAAAGTTCCTGTTCCCCGCAGACCCTGTCCCTCGGGGGTAACCGTTATTCAGTTGGAAGTGGTGACCGTACGAGTCTCCTGTGGCCGCTGTAACAAATATCTACTACGACAAACACGGTGCCACCACCAAACAGCCCAAACATAGTATCCTACATGCACAAGGCCTCGGGGTAAAATGAGGCTTCTGAGGCTGAAGCAAGTCTGGTTCCTTCTGGGGAGAATCGTTGCCTCTTCAGCTTCTGGTGGCTTCCAGCTTCCCTTGGCACATGGCCACATCCTTCCAGCTTCCCTTCCAGAGTCACTTGAACTTCTCTCCTGCCATGCAGATCTCCCCTTCTAGGGACACTAGTGATCACATTTCGCCCACCCCCACCCCATATCATCCAGGATAATCCCTCATCTCAAGACCCTTAGTTGAATCACAACTGCAAGGTCTCTTGCCAGGCAAGGTCACATTCCCAGATTCTGGGGATTAGGATCTGAATCTCTCTGGGATCCGCTATTTAGCTTCCTAAGCACCATCCAAGTTTTGTATTTTGGGATTTCGTTTGAAACAAAGGCTCTTGGCTGAGACAGACCAAAAAAATCACTGGACGATGGATTCCTTTTTTTCTGTGCTATCTTTATCCAGTTTGTTTAGACATGCAAATTATGCTTTACTAATTACAGTGCTCTATGCATACGTTTGCATAAAACATACTGAGATGTGACCATGCCCTCTAAAATATAAAATCACCGTTATCTGATCTTTGCACATTCGATAGGATTCTCCCATAAGCAGATCTGGATCAAGTGTCTTTTCCTGGCATGGCTCTGATACATTTTCAATCTCTTCCTTTATGATTGGTCTATTTGAGCTTTTTATTTCTGCTTGAGTCAGTTTTAACAGTTTGTCTTGTTCTAACCTATAACGACCCTGTCTAGATGTCAAAAGTTTGCAAACAATTACACATTTTTTTGGTCATTTTTAACTTTTTCTGTGAATAAACCTGTGTTCTCAACATTAATGGTCTGTATTTTATTTTTATCTCTCAGTGACACTTTCCAGCTGGCTCTTTTTTACTTTACTTTATTTATTTTAAAGACTTTATTTATTCGAGAGAGAGAGAGAGAGGCAGAGACACAGGCAGAGGGAGAAGCAGGCTCCATGCAGGCTCCATGCAGGGAGCCCGACGCGGGTCTCGATCTGGGGTCTCCAGGGTCACACCCTGGGCCAAAGGTGGTGCTAAACCACTGAGCAACCTGGCTGCCCAGCAGGCTCTTTTTAAACATCTTGGGTGTTTTTGTTGTTCTTTGTTTTATTTTTTTATTATTATTTTTTTTAATGTAGGCTCATGCCCAGCGTGGAGCCCAACATGGGGCTTGAACTCATGACCCTGAGATCAAGACCTGAGCTGAGATTAAGAGTCAGATGCTTAATTAACTGATCCACCCAGGTGCCCCATAATCTTAATAGCCTTATATATTAAAATAGCTCTTTTTTAAAAAAGATTTTATTTATTTATTCATGAGAGACACCGAGAGAAAGAGGCAGAGACACAGGCAGAGGGAGAAGCAGGCTCCACACAGGGAGCCTGATGTGAAACTCGATTCTAGGACCCCAGAGTCATACCCTGAGCTGAAGGCAGACACTCAACTGCTGAGCCCCCCAGGCGTCCCTAAAAATAGCTCTTGATTGTATTAATCAATTCTACTCTTTCTTTTAAAATAATTTATGCTAGTGGGGTGCCTGGCTGGCTCAGTTCGGGAACTGTGGGACTCTTGATTGCGGGGTTGTGAGTCTAAGCCCTACGTTGTGTATTGAGATTACTGGAATAAAACTTAAAAAAAAAATAAAGTGTACAATTTGATAAGTTTTTACATATGCATGCACTTTTGAAATACACTTAAAAATAAAATAACTAGGGCAGCCCTGGTGGCTCAGTGGTTTAGCGCCGCCTTCAGCCCAGGGCCTGATCCTGGAGACCCGGGATCGAGTCCCACGTCAGGTTCCCTGCATGGAGCCTGCTTCTGTCTCTGCCTGTGTCTCTACCTCCGTCTCTCTGTCTCTCTCTCTCTCTCTATGTATCTCTCATAAATAAATAAATAAAATCTTTAAAAAAAAAAAAATAAAATAACTAATATATGCCCTTAGATTTCTAATTTCCTTCTTTTTACTTTGTTTTGGTTTATTTTATAGTTGTTTTTCTAGAATGTTGATATGAATGCTTAATTTATATACTAATATGATTTTTTATGCTTAATAATAGAAACGTAATGTTATCAGTTTCTCTCCATGTATAACTTTGCATCCCCCAGATTTGGTAAGATATATGCTCATTACTATCCATTTCTATACAATCTGATATTAATTTTGATTTTTTTGCCCAAGCATTACTTAAAAGAGGATATTTCAATTTCCATATGATCAGAATTCTAAAATGAGCTTCATTGAGGCATAATTTAGGTACAATAACATTCACAAATTTTAACTATACAAATTGGTGAGCATTGACAAATAGTCATTTAACCACCACCATACTTGTAATATAAAACATTTTTATTACCCCCAAAACTCTCTCATCCCCTTTGTGGTAATTCCTTTTCCCCCACCTCTTGTTCCTGATTACCATTAATCTGCTTTTTTGTCACGATAAGTGTTTAGATATTTAAGAAACAACTTTATCAGGGATCCCTGGGTGGCGCAGCGGTTTGGCGCCTGCCTTTGGCCCAGGGCGCGATCCTGGAGACCCGGGATCGAATCCCACATCGGGCTCCCTGTGCATGGAGCCTGCTTCTCCCTCCGCCTGTGTCTCTGCCCCTCTCTCTCTCTGTGACTATCATAAATAAATAAAAAATTTTTAAAAAAATTAAAAAAAAAAAACTTTATCGAGATCTAGTTGATATCCAGTCACCGCACATATTTAAAGCATATAAGTTGAAGGGCCCCTGGCTCGCTCAGTTGGAAGAGCATGTGACTTTTTTTTTTATTTTAAAGATTTTTATTTATTTATTCATGACAGAGAGAGAGAGAGAGAGGCAGAGACACAGGCAAGGGGAGAAGCAGGCTCCATACAGGGAGCCTGGGCTGAAGGCTGCGCTAAACCCCTGGGCCATCAGAGCTGCCCTTTTTTTGTTGTTTTAAGATTTTATTTATTTATTCATGAGAGACACAGAGAGAGGCAGAGACACAGGCAGAGGGAGAACCGGGCTGCCCCGGTTGCCTCATTTAGTAGAGGGAATAGGACTAGTAGCTAGCTCCTGGAGTTGTGAAGACTCAGTGGGGTAAGGCAGCAAAGGAAAGATGGAGAAGTGCAGGATGTGCGTTTCCTCCTCCCATCTCTTAGGAAGCTGCCGCCACTGACCTCTCCCTGTGCTCTCTCTGGCTCACCCTCCTCTCCCTCTCTGCTGGCACTCCTCCCCCAGCCGGGAGACCCATTCAAGTCTCCTCTATGTGAAGGAAAAACCTTTGCCACTGCTCTGTGAACCTCTTTCCTCTCACATCTAAGCTTCTGGAAATAATGGGCCTCATGCCACGTCTACACTCCCAGACTTGCCACCAAGCTGCTAGCATCTGGCTTCCTGTCTAACCCCTCCTCCAGGTGCCCTCGGTAAAGACCACGGGGGAACACCACGCCTTCAGCTTTGTGCGGGTTGACACAGCAGGACCGAGGGACAGGACGACCCCGAGGAGTAGGGGCAATGACGTACATGGGGGCACATGTTCTGCCCGCAGTAGATAGCTCATAAATATGTGTCACCTTTTTGTGTGATGCAAATCGGCACATGGCATGGAGCCTGGGGAAGCTTCCTGGAGGAGGAGGCACTTGCTGACCCTGCAAGCATAAGTAATCATGTAGGTGGGATGGGAAAGCATTCCAGACAAAAGGAACAACATGGAGTAAGGCTAGGAGGTGGGAGGTCTTAGAGAGTTCTAGAGGCCCCAGGGCGGGGCGGGGCGGGGGGCACGTGGGCCTGTGCAGTGAGGGAGGACCACGGATGGTTGTGCGGCTGCACCATCCCCAGCCCCTGCCCTGTTCCTGTAGCCCAAGCCCTGCTGGCTTCTCCCCTGTAGCCTCTCCCTTGACATCCACACACTGTGCCTCAGTTTCCTCCTATTTCTGGGGGGCTCTCACTCAGACTCTCTCCAAGGCCTCTTTCTTTTCCTTTAGGATGGGGTTCCGTGCCTCTGGAGTTTTACATCTGCCCCAAGTCTGCTCACCCCCTCCCAGCTTCACACCAGGCCTCCAGTTGCACTCTGGGCATGTTCTCGAGTGGGCTATGGCCGCATGCGTGCAAAACCTCCTTCTCACCTTCCCATCCACACCCCTCCTCCCCGAGGGCATCTCCACCCAGCAAACAGCTTCTCCATCGACCCCAGCACCTAAACCCCAGGTAGGGCACCCTCTGAGCCTCCTCCTTCTCTCCCCAGTCCCAGGGCTCCTCCCTCCCTTCCCCTACCTTATCCCATCAATCCCACCTGGACTTAGACCTCACACCAATTTTTTCCAAACTGGGTTCCCAAGCACTCCTGTGACTGTATACAAAGTTTCCTGAAGCCCTTGGGGCTCGAAGGCTCTAGGGTCCCTCTCTCTTCCCCCTGGTGTCTAACCTAAGTCCTTCTCCCTACTCAGGAGGGAATTGGCCCAAGACACTCAGAGTTGGAGACAAAGGGCTTTGTGGGAGTAGAGCCCTGAGAAGACCACACTGCCGGAGCTGGACTACACCCGCCAGGTCACTTGGAGATGCTCTGCTTCTTCCTGGGTCATTGGACTGCCAGGACATGGCAAGCTACCTGTTCATTGTTCATCCCTGGCCATTTGCCTGCACAGGGCGCCCACTTGTTTTTCCCTGGATCTTTCCTGAGAGCTGGCTCTGCGCTGGATGTGATCCTCCCTCAGCCCTAAGACATTGGCTTGCTATTTCTATCACACAGATGAGCACAGTGAGGGATCTGGGTGCCCCTTCATGCCTGGGTGAATAGCAGAGCTGCAGGATGTCCCACAGTGACCCTGCTTGGACTCTCCCAGTGAGAGGTAGCAGGGCATGGGCCGAGCGCTTGTGGGTTTAGTTGTTTCCAGTTGGTTTAAGCAGAGAGAACACAGAAAGGAAGTAGTGCAGCCTTGGGATGCAGCCTGCCCCTGGGTCTCAGGACAGTGGACAGGAGCCTTGCCCATGTGCCAGTCTGGGGACTTCTTCCTGAGACCACTGGCCAGCCTAGGTCAGGCATCCATCCACCAGTGGCCCAACACTAGAACAATTTTATTACTTTTTCATTAAAAGTTGAGATACAATTTACAGGGCAGGGTATCCCTGGGTGGCTCAGCAGTTTAGCACCCGCCTTTGGTCCAGGGCCTGTTCCTGGAGCCCGGGACCGAGTCGCACGTTGGGCTCCCTGCATGGAGCCTGCTTCTCCCTCTGCCTGTGTCTGCCTCTCTCTCTCTCTGTGTCTCTATGAATAAATAAATAAAATCTTAAAAAAAAAAAAAAAAGAGATATGGGCAGCCCTGGTGGCGCAGCGGTTTAGCGCCGCCTGCAGCCTGGGGTGTGATCCTGGAGACGTGGGATCAAGTCCCACGTCAGGTTTCCTGCATGGAGCCTGCTTCTCCCTCTGCCTGTGTTTCTGCCCCCCTCTCTCTGAATAAATAAATAAATCTTTAAAAAAATAAAAGAGATACAATTTACATAGCATAACATTCACCCTTTTAAGAGCCCAATTCTATTAAATTTTTAGTGTATTTACCAGGCTGTGCAACCACTGCCACTACCTAATTCCAGAACATTCTCACCATCCCAGAAGCAAACCCCATATCCATTAGCAGTTATCCATTCCCCGTCCCCCGCCCTGGGAGCCACTAGAGTGCTTCATTTTTAGGTTTGGAGGGACGCGCGTGCCCTGGCTGCAGGGGGGCGGCGACGGGGATTGCTGCGCTGGGCTCGCGGAGGCGCACCTGGGGCGTCGCCCTGTGACAGCTGGCACTGGCCGCCGCGGCCCGGAAGACGGCGGAGGCCGAGCGGCACGGAGGCCGCGGGGTCATCACCGCTAGTGCTTGCCCAGCCGCGACGTGGGCCACTGCGGGGGGATGCGGGGCGCCAGCGCCGGGGGGAGGAGGGAGGGGGGGGTGCAGCTGCGCGGAGGCCCCGCCCCCCGCAGGACCAGAGCCCGCAGCCCCGCGACGTCCCGCCCACACCCTGAGCGGGGGGGGAGGGGGCGTGGCCCGAGTACGCCCCGCCCCGCGGGAAGCCCTGCAGAGCGAGGGGCGTGGCCCGAGGACGCCCCACCCCCGGAACCGTCCTGCAGAGTGAGGGGCGGGGCCTACCGTCGCCCCGCCCGCCCGCGCCGCCCGCGCCGCCCCGCCCCGCCCCGCGCCGCTCGGGCGGGGGGGCAGGAGGAGGAGGAGGAGGAGGAGGAGGAGGGGCGGCGGCGGCGGGCCCGCACTGCCGCGCGAGCGCGCTACCGGCCGGCCGTGGACGCAGAGCGCGGCCGGGCCCGAGCGCCGAGCGGGCGTCGCGCGAGCAGACAGGCCGCGGCCGCCGCCGGATCCCGCCCCGCGCCCCGCCATGCCGTCCGTGGGCCCGGGCTGAGCCGCCGGCGCCGGGGCGGGCTCGGGGCTCGGAGCTCGGGGGCTCGGGGCCGGGCCGGGGCCATGCGCGCGCTGCCCTGACGATGCCGCCCGCCGCGCCCGGCCGCCTGGCGCTCGCCCTGGGCCTGGGCCTGTGGCTCGGGGCGCTGGCGGGGGGCCCCGGGCGCGGCTGCGGGCCGTGCGCGCCCCCCTGCCTGTGCGGCCCTGCGCCCGGCGCCGCCTGCCGCGTCAACTGCTCCGGCGGCGGACTGCGGACGCTCGGACCCGCGCTGCGCATCCCCGCCGCCGCCACCGCGCTGTGAGTAGCCCGCCTCCACGCGTCCGGCCGGCGGTTGCCATGGCGCCGCGGGGACTCGGGGGCGCCCGGGGGCGGGGGGCTCGGCGCGCCTGCACCCTGCGCTCCGGGGAGAGGCCCGGCAGGGCAGGCCGCCGGCCTGGCGGGCCTCGCAGGGCGTGGGCGCGTCCCGGCCTCTGCAGGGGAAACGCAGCGCGGGCCAGGCCTCTCCCAGGGCGAGGCTCCAGCGCGGGGAGGTCGGCCCGGCTAAATAAGGAAAACCCGGGGCCGCGGGCGGCCCTCAGCACCCCCCTGGCCCGGGCCGGGGCGAAGCAGAAGGATCCTGGCTTCTCTGAAAGCAGAAACGTCCCACCTGCTGGGGCTCCGCAGTCGCGAGTTGCAGGGGGACCAGGGGGACGCGGGACAGCGCGCGGGGCAGGGTGGAAGGTGTCCGAGGGGACCGGCCAGCACGGAGCCGCTAATTAGGGCCCAGCCTGGCCTGGAGGGCTGCTCTGTACCGGGGAGCCCTGCCCGAGGGAGCCGGGAGGATGGCAGCTCTGGCTGGGAAGGCTTCCAGGAAGAGGTATCGGCACAAAGATGTGAAGGATGTGTGAGCCCTGGCGGGAGGGAACCGTTTGTGCCAGGCCGGGAGGCTGCACGGTCGTGTGCGGGTGTAGGGTAGCCCGGTGTGGAAACTGCTAGGGAACTGTGAGGAAGTGGGCAGGATGGGAGGTGGGCTGCGCTCATTAAGGGCCTCCGTCTGTCCAGGGCTCTGATGTGATCCTGGGGCAGGTGGCAGCGGTTTACATGCCGGAGAGCTGTTGTCAGGTGTCCATCTCGGACTTGATAGCGCAGCCCCTGTGGAGAGCTTGCCCTGTGCAAGCCCGGTGCCAAGCTCTGGCTGTGGACTGCGGTGCTTAAAGCCTCTCCTTAAGGCCCTGGGGCAGAGGTACCCCAAGATTCCTCTTTGACAGATGAGAAAACAGACTCAGGTGGTGTGACTTGCCCACGTAACAAGTAGTGGGCAGCACATGGCAGAGCGGGGCTTGACTGAGGTGCTCAGGACCCAGAGTTGGAATGGACAGGATGCAGGGGACCAAGACTGGCCACTACTTGGCCTGCCGATCTGCATTCCCGCGGCCCGCTTTGGATTTTGTGGGCACTTGCAGGCACCCGAGCCAGGACTCCCTTCCATCCGTGGCCACGTGCTAGATCCACCGGGTAGCATTTAACATCTTGAGGCTTGTTCCAGGAACGTTTGGAGGTCCTGGGAGCTGACGGCCTGGCCCGGCCTGAGCCAGCAGGATTTCCAGGGTTGCTGGTCCCTTTGAGCTTGAGGTGGGGCCCTGAGACACAGGTGGATGGGGAGCAGAGTAGACCCCACACGGTTCTTTACGCCCCGAAGCTGCCTCTGGGAGACTTCTGGAACTTGGGGACCGGGCACCCAAGGGACATGGGCCCTCTCCTCGTCCCCCAAACCACCATCGGGGCTCCGTGGGCTGCCCTAGCCATTCTGCTGGTCAGCCCTGCAGGCCCCATCCTCAGGGAGAGGGAGGTAGGGGAGTCTTCTCTAAAGCAGAGGGACCAAGCTCAGAGGGCAGGGAACATCCTGGGTGAGGGTATGCCCCAGCAGCCCTGCCTTTCGGGTGGCAGCAGCAGCCACCTCTGGTAGGTTCAGGCCTGGTACCTCTGTCATCAACGTCTCATAGCCACCCTCCGCCTGAGACTGCTTGGACAGCCTGGGGCACGAGACTTGGGTAGAAGGCCCACGGCTGGCCCACAGCGGACTGCAGGCCTCAGTAGGCAGGCAGGGTGGCCTGGGTTAATGGTGCTGCTGGAGGTGGCCCGAGAGAGGTGACGTTACTCAGCAAATTGTTGCTGTTGTCCCGTTTTTAAAGCTTTATCGTGGATAATTTGAGTAGAGGCAGAAATGGGCAAAATCATGGGCTGAGCCTCATGGACCTGGCGTCCTCCGTCCTGTGCCTCCACACCTCCACCCGTCTTCCAACCAGACTCTGGCTGTCCCGTTCTCTGACGTGAAACCATCTTGGAGTGTGTGGCCACACCGTGGTCACACCTACGATGACGAGTGATTCCCTGATCCCAGTCTGTGCCAACATGTTTATTTTTTTATTTTTTATTTTAATTTTTTATTTATTTATGATAGTCACAGAGGGAGAGAGAGAGAGAGAGGCAGAGACATAGGCAGAGGGAGAAGCAGGCTCCATGCACTGGGAGCCCGACATGGGATTCGATCCCGGGTCTCCAGGATCGCGCCCTGGGCTAAAGGCAGGCGCTAAACCGCTGCGCCACCCAGGGATCCCTGCCAACATGTTTAGGTTTGGGCTTGTCTCTGGGTTTTTGGTAGTTTCCGTTAGGATCCAAATAAGGCCCACACAGCACAAGTAGTCTTTTGTCTTCCGATGAGGTGTCCACTTTCCCTTAGCGCTCTCCTTCCTCATGCAACTTGTGGAAACTGGCTCCGATGGCATCCCGGCTTGGACGATGCCCCTGTCAACCTCTGTGGTGTTATCTGGTGTGTCTCTGTCCTCGGTTTCCTGTAGTTTGCTAGTTGGTCCGGAGCTGTGTTTTGTGGCAAGCCCCACTTCAAGCACTCTGGGGGCTCTTGTGGCCAGTGGCTAGTGTCGGACAGGGTGACAGAGACTTAGAATGCTCGTCGGCAGAGGAAGTTCGGATGTGACAGTGCTGCTCGAGGTGTGGCCCATCGGTCAGGGTCAGGTGCGGTTGTGCTTGGCCAACCACTTCTCGGGCTGTGCGTTGCTGACCTCAGCCACTGCTCCAGGACTCGGTTTGGGGCAGGAACTCAGTAGGGACTTGGTTCGTTGATGGAAATACCAGGGCCTTTGGGTCTTTTGTCACCTGGGGGGTACTTAGGGTCTCGCTCTTCCCTGCCTGTGCCCCTGAATGGCAGGAGAGTTGGGGCAACAGGGGGAGGCCTGGCCTCCAGCATCTACATAGCACATGGGCGTGAGGGAGGTTGGGCAGTGGGGAGCAGACCACGGGGCCTGGCATGTGCGTGACGTGTTAGGCTGAATGTGCCACATGTGTTGCTGCCTGGAGGACGGGCCAGGCCATGGAGGGTCCCCTCCCTGAGCCCTCACCAGACAGAGAGCCTGGCTGCTGTGTGCTGGGCCCCGTGCCTGGAGTCTCTGAGGTTGTTTTCATGGTGAAGCTGATATTAAACCAAAGACACAGGCGATGGGGAGGGGGCTGCATTGGAGGGGGTGCCTGGAAGGACCCCCAGCGTAGGTGCATTGAGGTTTGAGAGAGAGTGTCCCAGACAAGGGACAGCCTGGAGGAGTTTCGAGGCTCCGGGTGATGGAGGCGTGGGGGCTGAGCCTTTATCTGGAGAACCGCTGGGGACAGCATTGGAGGGTTCAAGGTGGAAGTGGCTCGGAACACTGGCTGCTGGGTGGAGACGGGTATCAGGAGGGTCTGGGCGTCCTGCATGCCCGGCTGCTCTCACTGTCCTGTCCCCTGAGCTCCTCGGTGTGGCCGGCCAGCACTCGGAATTCAGAATAAAAGCACATGTGTTGTAGTTTCCTAAGGGGACACGGAATGCGGATTTGCCAGAGCTGAAGACCGGAGGACACACGGTAGGAGGGACCCCTGCCTGGGCAGGGAGGTGAATGGGGAGCCTCTGGCTGCCCCTGCAACACTTGGGTACTCGAAGGGGCCAACACTGGAGCGTCCACGGACGGGACCGGCAACCGTCAGGAGCTGGGGGCGCCTGGGAGTGGTGAGGACAGCCGCCTCCATGGGGGCGAGCCCACCTGCCAGACACCTGCCAGGTGGGGAGCACGTGTGAGCCTTTTATGTAACGAGGGACCTGTAGCCGGAACATATTGAAACAACAAGGGTTTTTATGTATTTTCGATGCTAATGAGATAAAGGGCCCAATTAAACTATGGGTGAAGGATCTGAACAGACTTTTTTCCAAAAAAGAGACAGACGACCGGTAAGCCTGTGCAAAAATGCTCAGCATGTGGCTTTCAGGAAAACACAAATCAAACTGCAGCGAGCTACCCCTCACACCCACGGGGATGGCTGTCTCCAAAGACAGATCGTAGCAAGTGTTTGGAGGATGTGGAGAAATCGGGCTGCCCACCCACTGCCGGCGGGGCTGAGAATGGGGCCGCACTCTGGAGAGCCATCTGTGGGCTCCCCAGAAATCGAAATGTGGGGCCACGGTAGGACCCAGCAGTTCTCCTCCTAGGTGTCTACCCCGGGGGAGGGGACATCTCTGTCCACACAGAAATCTGTACTCAGGTTCGCAGTGGCAGGATTCATCGTAGCTGGAAAATGGAAACAGCACAAGTGTTTTAGCAGCCGCAGAACCGGTGAGCAGGGCCATCGGCCCACGTGGAGTACTGCTCAGCCGTTGACACGAACAAGGCCCTGACACCTGCTCCAACCTACATAAGCCTTGAAAGCACGTTAAGTGAAAGAGGCCAGACACAAGAGGCCACGTGCTGAATGATTTCACTGGTAGGAAATGTCCAGAACAGGCAACTCCATGGAGCCAGAAGGCGGACCAGCGTGTACAGCTGGGGTGGGGGAGGGGTTCGGAGAGGACAGCCAAGGAGTGTGGGGTTTCTCTTGGGGGGGATGAGAATGTCGTGGGACCAGACAGTGGTGCTGGTGGCACAACTTTGAGAAGACACTAGAAGCCACCAAGTTGTGAGCTTAACAAGGGTGACCTTTATAGTATGTGAGGTTCATCTGTATGGAAAACCAAATGTCTGAAAAGAGCTGGGGGTGTGCACCCTGCTTCTCTCCACCGGGTTGGCCTCTCCCTCTGTGGTTGCCACACGCCGGGTTCCTTGCTAAGTGCTTTCTGCCCTTTATCTCGCACTACCTCGCCACAATGCTGTGGGCTAGAAGCCCTCTTGGCCCCATTTTGCAGAGCAGGAAACTGAGGCTCCCCGAGTTTAAGTTATTCCCTAGGGTCACACGGCTGGTGAGTTGCGGCAGAGGTGATGGCATCGTCCCACTCTGGGGCATACCTTGGCCCTGCGCAGGGGGCCTGGCTCACGGAAGGGGGCTGGGGAGCACCCCTGGCTGGGATGGAGGGGGGCTGGGTGGGCTCTGGGCTCAGGCCTTGGCTGCTTGTTCGGCCCTGCCCTGCCCAGCCCTTCCCCCACGGCTCCCTGCTCGGGCGGCCCTCGGCCCTCCAGGCTGTGGTTCTTCCCACTGACTTCCTGTCTGGTTCTGGAGACCCAGGAGTCGGGTCTCTGGCCCGGAATCAGACCTGGTTCACATCCCAGCTCCTCCATTTCCTGCGTGACCTTGGCTGAGTCACTCAGCCTTCCTGAGCTCTCGTCTCCTCACTTGAAGAGGCGTGGATGGCCCTTCTGGGGTTGTGGGCTCATCCACAGGGCTCAGTGCTGGGGCCGCAGTGACCGCAAGCGTCGCCCAAGGGGCCTCTGAGCTCCGTTCTCTTCGCAGCCTCAGAGCCCATTACTTTGTCCCGAGCACTGGCCTCCCGGAGACGGTGCTTGGGTCCTTCCTGCCCTGCTGACGGAGCAGGAGCCTGGAGAGAGGAGCCCTGAGCACGTGTGTTGGTCACCGCGTTGTTCAGACCAAATGCCAGATGGGGGGGGCGCAGGTCACACCCCTCGGCTCCCACTGCAGGGGGGGGCACGGGTGAGCCCCGGGAGGCGCTGTCCTGCACACCTCTTGGCTCCCACCGTGGGGAGGCCTGAGGCCCGGAAGCCTTGCTGCCCCCTCGGCCCTGACCTCAGATGTGGGTACTGCGCAGGGCCATGTGTCTGTTGGGAGCCGTGACCCCTGGCACGTCCCTCTGCTGTTTGGGTCTCAGTTTATGCATTTGTGTTTTTTTTTGTTTTTTTTTTTTTTTTTTTTTTTGCATTTGTGTTTTTGATGCATTTGGGTATTGATGCAAGACACAGCGCGGCTTTGAGGTGTGATTAGAGTGTGTGGCTTCCCATGTCCACCTTGCTCTGTGACCTGGGGTCATGGGGCCACGAGAGCCCCTGGGTGCGCCCCGCATCGGCCCTGCTGCTGGGGCCCCTGTCCTGCATGGCACACCCTGGTGACCTCACTCGAGCTGGGGGCGGAGGCGCCGGTGTCGACGAGACTCGGTTTCCCTCTCCTGCCTCCCTGCAGGCTCATCTTGCAGGCCTTTCTCGAGCCCGAGCCCAGGGCGTGTCCCGGGGGAGACCTCCTCCTCCCCATCCGGTGCTCTGCCTTGGGCCTGGGCGACAGGGTGGCCGGCCCACCGTGTTCTAACAGCTAGCCGGGCGGCCCCGCAGGAGTGGCTTTCGCCCCCACGGGCCGCCCCAGAGGTGGTGAGCTGCTGCCCCCTGCTCTCCCACGGCTCGGGGACCCTGGCTCTTGAGGGGACCTGAGGCTCGGTTTCCAGCGAGGAAGCCATTTTGGATGGAGATGCACATTTTCCTTTCCAGAACATTGTGCAGTGGCCAGCGCCAGCAGCGGGAACCCAGACGGGCCCAACCCGCTGAGCCCTGTGGAATGAAAACATCGCGTTTGTCCTGCCACCGTCTGGGGTGGTGGCGGCCGTCCGCGGGGTGCTGGGGTGTCTCGGCCGAGGCGGGCCGTGTCCACGGGGTGGCCGGGGCACCTACCGAGCGTTTCTGCAGCCGCCGGCCCAATGCAGTGCAGCTGGAAAATGCAGCTCACGGCCTTTTCTCCCGGAACACCTCGTTCTCTGTGGTTTGGCAGCCGTCTCCGCCTGGGGCCCGGGGGTGCCCGGCCGCCGTGCCAGGGCCAGCGTGGGCAGGGCGCTCTCCCTCCCTGCGGGGCCTGTGGGCCCGGGCCTGGCTGTGTGCTGTCCCTGCGGGCATGCAGCTTGCCCCGGGTGCCACCCCGAAAGGGCTTGGTCCCACGCCAGGGCCAGAAGGCAGCTCCCCTCCTGGCGGGGGCAGCGCTCGGGGCCAGACTCACAGCTCTGGTGGCCTCGGGGTCCCCAGCCTGCAAACCGCTCTGTAGCCCTGGTGTCCGCGGCTTCCAGCCCAGCAGCGAGGGGGTGATGGGCTTGCTAGCCACGCTGGACTGGCGCCTGTGCCCCTGGAGAGCCGGAGGCCACGGCCCAGCTCCCCAGCTCCCCAGCCTGGAGGGGGAGAGCCCAGCCTTCGGCCTCTGGGGAGGCGACGGTGGGCAGCAGCGTTCCCGGCCGTGGGAGGGATGGCCCTCCCCTCCTTCCCTGGCTGGCCGACAGGTATGAGTGCAGCTCAGCGGGATGCCACACCCGGAGGGCCGCTGGACACACTCGGGTACGGGCCTTCTCCCCTTGCCCTGAAGGGTGGCCCCAGACCCTCTCCTGGGTGGGCCCCCAGCCTGGTCTTGTTAATGTCCTGATGGTGCCTGCCTTTGGGCAGGTTGATCTGGGGAAACCTCTCCTCCAAGCAGTGTCTTTCTGTCCCAGCGTGGAGGACACCCCGGCCCTCATCTCCTTTCTGCGGGTCAGACGCTCCCCTGCCCAGCCCGGCCTGGCCTGCGGTCCCTGGGGGTCCCTGGGCAGGCAGCGTCCCGCACGAGGTATCGCTGCCCCATCCTGGTGAGAGGCCAGTAGTGGGAGGGCAGACCTCGGGTGGCGGGGCCCCCCCAAAACACTGGGAACCGTGGCCACCTCCTGGACCTGGGAGGTTCCCAGGCAGGCCTCTCCTCCCCACAACCCCTCACTGCCGCCCTGGGCCGGTGGGCCCCTCTGGGGACAGCCCGCCTCTGCCCCCTCCCCAGCTGGCCCTCTCTGCGTGTTTGTCTTCAAATCCGCTCCTTCCTAAACTCGAATTCATTAATTTACACATCATGGTTTCCGGCCCTGGAAGCCAGCCTGGCTCGCCATAAATAGACAGAATAAAAACAGAGTGAGGTTATTCCGCTCAGACTGGCTCGGTGCTCCCGGCAGCCGGCCCGGTGCTGCGGGGCCCCCGGTGCTGCGGGGAGCTGCGGGGAGCTGCGGCAAGCTGCGCTGCGGCTTGGCCAACGGTGCAGGGGTGGGGCGGGAGGCCTCTCCCCTTCGGCCTGGGCCTGGCTCCTGCAGGGGTGTGGGGGGTTCCTCCCTGCTGGGCCCAGGAGAACCTGTTTCTCCCCAGAGCCAGCGGGGTCTCTGGGGAAGGAGAGGCCAGCCCAGGCTGTGTCTCCAGGAGCCCGGTGATGGAGGGCGGAGCACGGGGCCCTGGGCCCCGGGCCCCAGACGGGGAGTGGGGTACCTTCCTCCCGCCAGCACGGCCGTCCTGTCCTGCCAGAGGGAGGAGGCAACTGCTGGCTCCAGAGGAGTGGGTTACATAACCTCCGCAGCGGCCCCTCCAGAGCCAGTCCCCCCCAAGCCCTGTTTCCAGTGCAGCGGCCAGCGCAGGGGTGGGGGTGATGGGCTGGGGCCTGGCACTCGCCCCCGCCGCTGACCACATGAGTCTGGAATGTGCAGATGTTTCCTTGGGGGCTCCGGCTGGCCCCCAGACCCCGCCCAGCATCTGGACTGGGGAGCGGGCACACGAGCCACTCCTCTCCTTGGCAGAGGAGGAAACTGAGGCCGGTCAGGGCTGCAGGGCAGGGTCCCAGCTTCTCTAGGGCCTCCAGTTCCTCAGCTCTATAGAAGGGTAGGGTGCTCTTGGAGCCGCCCTGGGCTCACGGACGCTCCAGACCTGCCGTTAATGACCACTTTCCTGCACCCTGACCCCCTCCCCTCCCCTGGGTACACCCCTCCTCAGGTCTTTCCGCTGGGGCCCAGATGTGAGCAGGGGCAGGACGCAGGTACTGAGCCTTCTGTGGAGAGGGCAGGGGGGAGCCACCGTGGCTCGTCGGATGGGGGTCCTTGAGCACCTTCCGGGCACCTCCAGTTTGTGGTGGAAGCAGGGTTGCCCCCACCAGGCTTCTGCTTGGAGCAGGAAGGAGCAGACCCGGACAGACGGGGACCCCAAGGGTGCACACGCAGGGAGGCTGGTGCCCCGTCTCAGGAGGACGCCTGGTGTGGAGGGCGGGGGGAGTCAGGACCTCCCCGGCACGGGGACAGCCTGGGCTCCCCAGGGACTGCTGGGTTACTGCGGTGGGGGCGGAGAAGGACGGCCAGCCTCTCAACCTGATCCCTGGTGCCTGGGGAGGGGACACGTGTCTTGTGCTGTCGTGGGTGTGTGCCCGTGCCCTGGTGGTGTGTGGGTCCTCAGATCACCCACCTCCTCCCTAAGCTGGCCTGACCCCTCCAGTCTTGACCTTGGGATCCTTGGAGGTTGCTCGTGTGGGCCTCGGGGGGCACTGGGGAGCGTCTAGCTGGCCAGAGGGTGGACCCTGCTTGGCCCAGGACCTCTGAGGGGTGCAGTCCAGCCAGGCTGCTGGCCCTCCTCCCGGTAGGGGCTGGCCGCTCGCTGCTTGGCCAGCCCCTGCTGCTGTGGCCCTGCTGGGCTCTTCGGCAGCTCCTTGGGCCTGCTGTCTCTCTCCCCGGTGGTTGCAGGATGTGAGGAACCCCAGCATGGGGGCAGGGTGTCAGGCTGATGATGTCACCTGGGGGTTGCAGAGGAAGCCTGGGTAGGTGGGGGCGGGGAGGCTGGCCCGGGGCCTCCTTGGCATTCCCCCCGAACATTGGCGGCCAGAACAAATGTGGACAAGTGGCTGTTGAGGACCTTGGGGCTGTGGGACCATGCTGTCCATGTCCCCCTTCTGGTGACCCCCAGAGCTCCCCCTCCATGTCCCCTCTGCCTCCGCGTCTCTCCCAGTGGACACCGTTGCCTGTGGCCTGCCCCACGCAGATGCTCCCACAGCCTGGGGTGGGCTGCAGGGCTGGGGCTTGGCCTGGTTCTGCCCTTGGGGCCTGGGACCTTGGCCGAGCAGGATCCCTGAGAGCCTGCTGATATTTTCTGGGTCCCTTGGGCCAGGCCAGGCCCAGGTGAGCGTTGGGGGGGGTGGGAGGAGGAAAGTGCAGGGAGCACGTGGCCAGCGCCTGTGACCGTGTGACCGTGATGGTGGGGCCTTCCGCGTGTGGGGGCTGCTGGGCCAGGCAGAGCTGGCTGGAGGACCTCATGCGCCGGGGACAGCTGGGAGCCACAGCCAGGAGGCCAGGGACAGCGATGTCCTGATGCGCGGGGGTGGGTGCTGGCTGAGTGGCCAGCCCCTCCTGCCTGCTGCTCTGCTTTCTCAGGCACCACGGGCGGTTCCCAGCAGCTGCCACTCGTGATGGATTTTCCAGAAAACGGGATGTGGAAAAACATTTTAGGGATTTTCCTTCTTTCTTTCCTCTTCTGCTTGAGGCCCCAGCTGGGAAGCTCTCCGGGAACCTCCAGTGGGTCTCAGGCCCGTGCTCACCCTCGGGCCTGCATCCTCTGCCTCTGGCGTCTGGTTCTTCCTCAGTTCAGCCATCAGGAGGTCTGCGAAGGCCTTGCTGAAGGGTCGCATGGGACAGTCATTGTCACTCCAGAGCATCGTGGTTAGCCAGTTGGGTGGGAGTCCGGCCGCCCCTCCCTGGCCCCCCGGCCTGGCCTGCCCACCCAGCGCTGGGAGAGGGGTCGGGCCGGCGGTAGGGAGCCTGTCGAGCGCAGAGTGGCCATTGTACCCTAGAAAGCCTGTCCCGTCAGCACCCTGTCCCCGGCGACGTGTGGGAAGGGACAGGGGAATCCGGGCTCCATGGTGAGGGGCACAGGTGACCCTGCCAGGGGGCCCTGGCCCCATGTCCCCTGGCCCCCGAAGGCATAGAATTCCTGGAACCCAGGTTCTGGGTGGAGATGGACGTGCGCGTTTGCCCCACACAGGCACCCGCCTCCCTGTGTATTTGTCCCCGCCCTCCCCCCCAGGACGGGAAGCCAGGAGGCCACTGAGACCAGCGCCTTGTCCCGGCACCTCCCACCTCGCTGGGATGGGGCAGGGCTCATGGTCAGGGACCTGCCGCTCCTCCTAGAGGGGAGGCAGCCTCCCCGCCCCACCTCCTGGCCCTCCCCTGCCAGCCCCCTTGCCGCTGTCCCCTGTGAAGCTCCCCCCAGGCCCTCTGGGGCGCCTGTCTGTTGGCCCCTGCACACCTCATTTCTCCTTTTTTGAGGGCAGAACAGGTATGGAAAACTCAGGGACTCACCTGCTCTCAAGACTGGAGCTGTTAGGTGTCCCCCCCCTTCCAGCACTTTCTTTAGATCTTAGCTGGAAGAGTTACGGGCGGGGAGGGGGGTTGCATTTTGCACCTGGACTTCTCCTGCACCTGTGCTGAGGGGCTGCACCCACTCTGCCCACAGGTGAGGGGAGGAGCTCCGCGGCTCCCCTGTGTGTGGCTCCGCTGGTTCGGGGGTGGGGGCCGCTGGGGGCTGCACCGCATGTGCAAGGGCTCCAGCTGGCGCTGCTTTCGAACCTCTGGCCTGGAAGTTGAACTTTGCCAAGTTAGGCGCTCTGCCACCTGTCAGGTGGGGCGTGCTGGTCACAGTGGTGGGGGGCTTCTCCCCAGCCCCACCCCCACCCCTTACCCCTGGGAGCCCCGCCTCCAGGGGGACGGGCACCCCTGTGGCCTGCTCCCCCCTTGGGTGCCCCCCGGCCCCCAGGCCATGTGGGGAGTGCAGATGGCAGGGCTGCCTGGAGGAGGTGCAGCCCGCAGCCCCTGCTGGTTGCCGTGAGACCCTGTGGGGCCGGCAGATCTGCAGGGTGAAGCAGGGGTTGGGCTGTGGTGGGTGTCACCTCCTGAACCTGGTTCCAGACACAGTCCGCGGCATCAGGGGCCAGGCCGGGGCGCTGCTCTGGGCATCCCAGCCGCGAAGCCCCTGTGTCCCGGGGGCCTGTGTGCCTGGAGGCCCAGGCCTGGGCTGGCCCTCAGTGCCTCGGCTGCCCCAGGAGGACCTTGTTCTCACACCAGCCCATTCCGACTCGTGTCTGCAGCAGGCCCTGTTTCAGAGGGTGACTGTTGGGGCTGGATGCGTGGCAGGCTGCCTCGGGAGGCCAGGCAGGTGCCCGGGAGGGGGTGCTGGGACCAGGCTGTGGTTGGGGCAGCGGGGGAGTCTGAGTGTTGTAGGAGCTGGGTCGGCAGGGCCTGGAGGAGGCGTCAGTGGACCCTGGGCCTCTGCACCACTGGGGGGTCTCGAGGGCCTGCGGTCAGGCTGCTGAGAGGCGTTGTGAGGACATCGAAGGGCAGGCAGTGGCACCTGCAAGGGCACGGGCTCTGCGGGTGGGAGGCCCAGGCCTCGTCTGTGTGGAGGCCATGTAGCAGGGGGCTACTCCGACGTGTGTGCGAGCCTGGGGGGATGAGAGGCTGAGGAGGAGTGGGTGACCTTCGCCCCCCAAGTCAGGGTGCTCTGCGGGTCTCCATCCCAGGAAGTGGGACGCCCCCAGGAGTCCAGGCGGGGAGGGAGAGTGGAGTCGTTGGCTGCAGGGTGCCTTGCTTGAAGGGCTTCCACCCTCCCTGGGTGGTGGGGGAGCATCGCCAGCACCGGGGGTCGTGGTTTGGGAACGTTCACGTCTTGGGGGTCAAGTGCTTTCGGGGGTATCCCCAGGGGTCAGCGTGGCCATGACCGCCTGCTCTCTTCCCTGGGGCCCGGGCCGTGGTGGGTGTGAAGGGGTGCCGCAGCCTCTGGGCCTGCACCGGAATGGCCAGTGCCCTCTGGCCTGCGCTCCGCTGGCGTGGTGACAGCAGGGGTGGATGTCGCGTGCTTTTCCGTGGCTTTGATGCCTGTCTCTGCCAGTACGGTGATGCTGCAAGAAGGGCGTCCCGTTCTGCATTCTTTCACTCGATGTGGTTCCAGAATGTTGTCACTCGGGCTTTGGGCTCCTTTCCCACGGCTGGGTTACTCCCCGTCACGTCTGATTTTGAACGTCCTGCGGTTTGTGGAGAACAGGCTCTGACTCCTGGTCCCTGTGTCCTTGCGTGGGTTCTCGCGGGGTCACTGGGTCTCGGGAGGGTCTACTCCGACGCAGCAGCCACGCATCATGTTTTAGCCTGTGTCTGCAATCCCCGACCCCTGTGCTTCCCGGTGGAGCTGTGTGTGACCTTGTTGCCGGGCCGGTGTGTTTCCTGGGGTTGTGTTCGCCTCGCTCTTCCCTGTGGCCTGTCCCCGTAGCCGTGACAGGAGGCTGTCCACCACGGCCCCCTCCCCATTTACCTGCCCTCTGTCCTCCACGGTGTCTTGGGGGCATCCTGAGACCCCCCCCATGCCAGTGACAGCGGGGCCCTGGGCCTGGAGACCCCTGGGCTGCCCTGTTTTGGACCCTGTGTGGGGTGGCACTGCTGGGCTGGGGGTGGGACTCGGGGCAGAAAGGGAATGGCGCAATGCGTGGATGGAGTCCTGGGGGCCACCTGCCCTGTCCTGTTCCATTCACTTGGAGCCTCCGTCCTGGCCCAGCCCCAGAGCAGCCTGTGGGGTGGGCCTCGGTCTGCTCTGTGCCCTGCGGGGCTCTGGCCCTGATCACTGACCACTTTGCTCCCCAGAGACGTCTCCCACAACCTGCTCCGGGCACTGGATGTCGGGCTCCTGGCGAACCTCTCTGCACTGACAGAGCTGTGAGTGGTCCCCCCAGGGGCCGCGGGAGTCTGCGGGGTGGGCCGGTGGCAGCTGCCTGTCCTCGTGTGGGTCACTGGGGCTCCCATCAGACCTGCTGTATCCCCCCTTTCTTCCAGGGATATCAGTAACAACAAGATTTCAACTCTAGAAGAAGGAATATTTTCTAACTTATTTAACTTAAGTGAAATGTAAGTGATTTTGGTGGGTGTCATTAGCCAAGCCCCCCCCCCCCCCCCCGTGACCCTCTTTGCCCTCCTGACTTGGCCTCTGTGCCCCTTCCCACTTGACCAGGCCCTGGGGACTGTCTGCTTGCCTACTGGAGCTCTCTCAGGGCCCAGCAGGCTGCCACAGGGGTGGTGGGATGCTGTGCTTGTCCGGGTACCCCCCCCCACCATCTGCCCTGCCGTCTGCTGAGCGCCTGGCCTCATGCCTCCCACAGAAACCTGAGCGGAAACCCGTTGGAGTGTGACTGCGGTCTGGCGTGGCTGCCTCGCTGGGCGGAAGAGCAGCAGGTTCGCATGGTTCGGCCCGAGGCGGCCACATGTGCTGGGCCCGGCCCCCTAGCTGGCCGGCCCCTCCTCGGGGTCCCCTTGTTGGATGGTGGCTGTGGTGAGTGTGGCTGGAGTGGGGCCAGCTCGGGCCTTCCCTGCTGGGGAGGTCCCCGTAGGTGCTCCAGGGTTACCTGGCTGGTGGGAGGCGGGACCCGGGCAGCAGAGGCGCTTGGACAGTAATCACGGTGCTTGAGACAAGCCGGGTTGGGGTGAGGAAGGCCCTCTGGACCAAGGGGACGGTGCGGGGGGGGGGGACGGGAGGTAGGGACAGCAGCCGTTGGGTGGAGGTGACGTGATGGGGACCAGCCTGTCTGCTCCGTCCAGGTGAGGAGTACATTGCCTGCCTCCCTGACAACAGCTCGGGTGCTGTGGCGCTGGTGGCCTTCTCAGCCGCCCACGAGGGCCCACTGACGCCCGAGGCCTGCGGTGCCTTCTGTTTTGCGGCTGGCCATGGCCTTGGGGCCTTCTCAGACCAGGGCTGGTGCCTGTGCGGGGCCGCCCAGCCCCCCAACGCCTCCTCAGCCTGCCTGCCCTTCTGCTCCGGCGCCCCACTGGCCCTTGCCCCTGCGTGTGGGGGCCCCACTCTCCTCCAGAACATCTTCCCCGCCTCCCCAGGGGCCGCCCTGGTGGGGCCTCAGGGACCCCTGGCCTCTGGCCAGCCAGCAGCCTTCCATGTCACTGCCTCCCTGCCCGTCAGCTCCACACACTGGGACTTCGGTGACGGCTCCCCCAAGGTGGACATTGCTGGTCCCACCACCACTCACCGCTACCTGCTGCCCGGGCGCTATCACGTGACTGTTGTGCTGGCCCTGGGGGCTGGCTCAGCCCAGGTAGGGACCCAGGTGCACGTGGAGGCGGCCCCTGCCTCCCTGGAGCTCATGTGCCTCACCTCGGTGCGCAGCGATGAGACCCTCAAGTTTGGTGTCCGAAATCGTGGCGGCTCGGACCTGGAAGCCACATACAGCATTGTGGCTGTGGGCGAGGAGCCAGCCCAAGGTGGGTGCCTTCCCCGCACCCAAGGGCCGGAGTGGGTGGGACAGTCCCGGTTGGACACACATCGATGCCCTCTTCTGCACTTGCAGACCCTGCAGTGGTACATCCACTCTGCCCCTCGGACACCGTCATCTTCCCTGGTAACGGGCACTGCTACCGTCTGGTGGCAGAGAAGGCCGCCTGGCTGCAGGCGCAGGAGCAGTGCCGTGCCTGGGCCGGGGCCGCCCTGGCCATGGTGGACAGTCCCGCCATCCAGCACTTCCTGGTCTCCCAGGTCACCAGGTACCCCCCCACTCCTGGAGAGGCTGGGAGGTGAGGTCCCCAGAATGCCGGGGTAGGGACAGCCTGAGGCCTGAGGAGGCTCAGGAGGAGAGGCGGGGGTGGCTGGAGGAGCCGCGTCCAGCTGACGTCCTGCTTGGCGGACACCATTCCTGACAGCTCTTCAAACAGGTGTGGGGGTGAGGGTGGGGGAGCACCACACGTCCTGTCTGCTGCTCACCCCGCTGTCCCCTGCTGAGCCCCTCCTGGCAGGGGTGGGGACGGTGCTGCTGTGACCTTGGAGGCTGCCTGGGCCTCCCTGGACTGGGAGGAAATGTGCTTCCCTGCAGCCTGCACCACCCCTCCCCCGCTGCTGTTGGCGCCTGCCGAGGCCCATCTCCCCCCGACTCCCTGTGTGGGCCGACCCGATGGGATCATGCCCTGGGCATCCTCAGTGTCCAGAAGGGGAGACTGAGGCCCAGAATGGTCAAGGCCTCTGCCCAAGGTCACCCAGTTAGCTGGCAGAAGCTGGGCCCCCGCCCTGGCCCTGACCGTGGCACCTCACTCCTCTCCCAGTGCTCCCCTGTCCAGGTGTCGATAAGCCCTGCCTCCAGAAGGGTCTTCCCGTGTGGGCAGAGCTGTGGGCAGTGGCCTGTTTGGGGGGCTGATGTGCAGGTGTTCTGTTTCCCAAATGCTACACCCAGAGCCGCCTTTTTTTTTTTTTCTGAAGATTTTTATTTTATTTTTTGATTTTTTTGTTTTTGTTTTTTGAAGATTTTTAGTATCCATTTTAGAGGAAGGGAGGAAGAGGAGGGGCAGGGGGAGGGGCAGGGGGAGAGAGGTTTTCCCACAGGATGCCCCCTCAGCGCGGAGCCCAGCATGGGGGCTCAATCTCATGACCCTGAGATGGTGACCTGAGCTGGAACCTAGTCCGCCGCTCAGCCAGCTGCGCCCCGCAGGCGCCCCTGCCCCCAGAGCCTTGTTACAGTACGGTGTGGGCGGGTGGGGCCCCGGCCCCGTAGGCTCGGGTGTGTGTGGACGCTGCTGTGGCCTTGCTTGCCGGGTCTCCGAGCCTCGGTTTCCCCATGTGGAGAGTGGGGAGAGGGGCTCCCGTGGGAGGGCTGGGGAGGGTGCTGTCTGCATGGAGCCCCTGAGCGCCCCCCCACCGCCTGCCCGCAGGAGCCTAGACGTGTGGATCGGCTTCTCGGCTGTGGAGGGGGCGGAGGCGGGCCCGGCGGTGCAGGGCGCCGCCTTCAGCCTCGAGAGCTGCCAGAACTGGCTCCCCGGGGAGCCGCACCCCGCCTCCGCCGAGCGCTGCGTGCGGCTCGGGCCTGCGGGCCAGTGCAACACGGACCTGTGCTCGGCGCCCCATAGCTACGTCTGCGAGCTGCGGCCTGGAGGTGCGCTGGGGCCGCGGCGGTGGGGTCACCTGTCCTGGACAGAAGCCGCCTCCCTGAAGCACGGGCGGGAGCTCCCCGCGGCTGTCCTCCCCCGCCCCCAGGGCCCCCCGACCACGCAGGGTCTCCGGGCTGCCCTTTCTGTCCTGGCCAGACGGTCACCTCCCCCATCCTGGGCTCCTTCCTTAGCTGTTCAGTGGCCTCTGTGTTTGCTGAGCACCTGTTGTGCTGAGCTGAGCCTGCCCCCGATGAGACAGACCAAGCTGGGGGGCCTGGGAGGCTCCTGCCAGGTGGCTCTGTCTGGGGTCCGGCCCTGCCTTGGGCCCCACAACGCTCTCCTCCAGGGCCCAGGACCTCATTGCACCCTTGTCATCCCAGGTCCCGTGTGGGACGCGGAGAACTTCCTCGTGGGAGCGCCCAGTGGGGACCTGCAGGGACCCTTGAGCCCCCTGGCACAGCAGGAGGCCCTCTCAGCCCCCCAGGAGCTTGTCGAGGTAGGCTGACCCCGGGCCCTCCAGGACACAGTCTGGAGCCTGAGCCTTAGACTGGCTGCTGTGGCTCTTTAAAAACAAGCTCTTTTTCCTGCCTTCCTGATGCCCCGTGTGCCCACTGGAGGTGCTGCAGGGACCCTCCACCACGCAGACAGCAGGCCCCACCCCAGTACCTGAGAAAGCTCTGGGTACTCCCGAGCCTTCTCTCGGGTGTTTGTGGGAGTTTTCACAAAACAAGATGGCAGTTCTGCTCACAGATGGTTCCGACTTGATTTTTCATCCTGAGTGTCCTTCACAGTGTCAAGCCCCACTTGGTGGGGTAGAGCAGGGTGGGACCGGTGGGGGAGGTCGGGGTCTGTGGAGCTGAGCAGCGCCCCCTGCCCCCCCTCAGGTGATGGTGTTACCCAGCCTGGGCCTGAGCAGGGAAGCCTTCCTCACTGCGGCTGAGTTTGGCACTCAGGAGCTGCGCCGGCCCGCCCAGCTGCGGCTGCAGGTGTTCCGGCCTGTGGGAGAAGCAGGTGGGGCTCTGTCTGCGGGTGGGGAGGTGTCTGTGCTGTCACATGCACTGGTCCCATGGCTACTGGATTGGCCTCCAGCCATACATAGAGAGACCCACTCAGCCTTGGGATCCCCAGGACTGCGTGTGTCAGCTGACTCAGTGTCAGGAGGGGGAGAGGCATGATGGTGGGGGCCCGGCTGCTGCCTGGCAAGTCCTCGAGTCATGGTGGGGGTGTCCCCGACTCGGGCTCATCAGCATGACCAGCGTACCTCTTCTCCTTGCAGGGGCCCCAGGGAACAGCAGGGAGCCTGAGAGTGGGTCCCGGGAGAGCCGGACCGAGTCAGTCCCTGAGTGCACCCCAGAGGGACGCTGGTGCCCCAGAGCCAGTATCCACCTGCCACCAGATGACCCCTGCGGCCCCTGGGCCTGTGCCAATGGGTCCACGTCTGGGCCGGGACTCCCCGGGGCCTCCTGTGTGCTGCTGAGGGAGTTCCTCTTCTCTGTACCTGCGGGTCCTCCTTCCCAGTACTCAGTACGTGTCACTGGCCTGGGTGCCAGCTGCCTCCCCTCTGCTGCCCGAGGCCTGGGTCTCCTCATCAGACACAGACAAAACTGCAGACCCTTCCACTGAGCACCCCCAGCCCCTGCCACGGCCCTGCCCTGGCTTTGTCAGTGTCCCTGGTTAGCACCACAGCCTCAGAAACTGCCACCTCAGCCGTTTGTGCTTATGTTGGGCACAGCATCTGCAGAAACCCTACGCCTGCCCAGGAAATGCCCATCCCTGCCTCCATCCTTGCCTCCCCAAACCCCCCGCTCTGAGCCTGTGCCACTGTCCCTTGTGAGCAAGAGTCTGGGCTGGCCCGGGTAGAACCTGCCCACCTGCTGGAGGCCCTGCTTCAGTGCTCCCTTGCAGAGCCCCTGACCCGCGGTGGCCCCCTGGGAGGTCCTGACACGACCTACCTGCCTCTCCTGTAGGTCACCTTCCGTGGCCAGGACGGGCCCCTGAAGCCTGGTGACCTCATCGCCCTGCAGCATGACGCGGGACCAGGTGCCCTTCTGTGCTGCTCTCCAGCACTTGGCGCCCCTGGCGCTGAGGCCCTCTACTTTTCCGCCACCTCCCCGGCCTGGCTGGTGCATCTCCCTGCTCAGCTGGAGGCAGCCCCGGCCGGCCTGGCCTGTGCCTTGCGGCTGCTCGTGGCCACAGAGCGCCTCACCACCCTGCTGGGCCTGCGGCCCAACCCAGGGCTGCGGCGGCCTGGGCGCTATGAGGTCCGGGCCACTGTGGGCAACAGTGTGTCCACACACAACCTGTCCTGCAGCTTCGATGTGCTCTCCCCCGTGGCTGGGTTGCGTGTCGCCCACCCGATCCCCCACGACGGCCGCCTCTATGTGCCCACCAACAGCTCAGTCTTGGTGCTCCAGGTGGACTCTGGCACCAACGCCACCGCCATGGCCCGCTGGTCTGGGGGCAATGCCAGTGCACCCTTTGAAACCACCTGCCCTGCCACGGTGGCTGTCCTGGTACCCAGCTGCACTCTCGAGGCCAATGACACCCTGTTTGCGGTGCTTGTGCTGCCTGGGCTCAGCGAGGGTGAGCACGCGGTGGAGATCGTGGTGGAGAACAGCGCCGGCCACGCCAACCTCAGCCTGCAGGTCAAGGCCGAGGAGCCCATCTGTGGCCTTCGTGCCGCCCCCAGCCCCGAAGCCCGTGTGCTGCAGGGCGTCCTGGTGGTAAGTGAGGCCAGACAAGGTGCTCGTGCTGAGGGCAGCCCCTCCCTGGGGAGGACGCAGCTCAGCCTCTGGGGACAGCAGGCTCCACGGTTGGCTTCCCGGCGGGTTCTGTTAGGTGGCTCGTGAGTTCCGGAGTCAGTGAAGAGGCCCTGCTAAGACAGCGGCTGTAAAGGTGCTCGCTCTGCTGCCGCTGTGCACCAGAAGCCTGTTGCAAGTTTGCGGAACCTGCGTGTGTTCTCGAGGCCCCTGCTGTGTTCCCACCAGGCTAGAGGGTCTGGTGCCCTGCTGCTGGCCCCGTGCCAGGCTGTCCCTCCCCGCCGGGCAGCCCTCGGCTCCGCGGCCTTCACACACGGGCCGTCGGAAGGACCGTCTCTAGCTGCCCTCCACCCATGCAACTGTGGTCTCGGCGTACCCCGGCCACACCTGGTCTGTCGGCTGCCTTGGTGAACATCCCTGAGCACGAGGCCCTCTGCGTCTGCCGGGCCTTCCTGGGCAGCCTGTGCTATCCACAACTCAGGGGCCCGGGGAGAGCCCAGGGATGGGGCGTGTGGACGTTCAGAGATGGAGGGCTCTTTCCGTCGCTGGTACTGGGTCGCTTTCCAGATTGGGAAAGTGAGGGGCTGAAAGGTCAAAGTGTGTTTCAGCCCCAGCCCAGCCCCTCACCTTCTCCCCTGTGGTGTCTTGAGGTCAGCCCCTGAGGCCGCCCCCCAGGAGGCGTGTCCAGGTGGGGGGACCTGAGCTGAGGGCGGAGTTGCCCCAAAGGCCGACGCTATGTCCTTCCCGCAGAGGTACAGTCCCATGGTGGAGGCCGGCTCCGACGTGGTCTTCCGCTGGACCATTGACGACAAGCAGTCCCTGACCTTCCACAACGTGGTCTTCAATGTCATCTACCAGAGTGCTGCCGTCTTCAAGCTCTCGGTGGGTGGGAGGCGCGGGGGGGGGGGGGGGGGGGGGGGGGAGGGGCATGGGGGGGGCCTGGGGGGGGCGGGCGGCGCTCACCTTTGCCTTCCCTTCTGCTTTGCTCCGGAGGACACCCGGCTGGCTGCGGGTGAGTGCAGGGTGGGGTCTGTCCGCTGCTCCGCGGCCTTCCCACCACCCGCAGCAGCCCACACACGGCTACCTGTCTCTACAGCTGACAGCCTCCAACCACGTGAGCAACGTCACCGTGAATTACAACGTCACCGTGGAGCGGATGCACAAGATGAGGGGCCTTCGGGTGTCTGCTGTGCCACCCGCGTTGCCTCCCAACACGACCCTGGAGCTGGCTGCGCACGTGCTGGTGGACTCGGCTGTGGAGGTGGCCTTTCTGTGAGTGCGCGGCCTGGCAGGCAGTGGGGCAGGCTGAGCCGGGCGGGGCTGGTGCCGGGCGGTCCCCCAGCCTCCACGCCCCCACCTGCCGGGAGCTGCTGGTGTGTGGGACCCCGGGAGGGGGCAGGGGCGGGGGTGCGCCCACCCCTGCTCATTGTCCGCCCGCTGCCCTGGCAGGTGGACCTTTGGGGATGGGGATCAGGTGCTCGGCCAGTTCAAGCCTCCATACAATGACTCCTGGGTCCCAGACCCCACGGTGGCCCAGGTGCTGGTGGAGCACAGTGTCACACACGTCTATGCCGTCCCAGGTGAGGGCTGGAGCCTACCGACCTCCTGTGGGGACAGTCCCCATCCTCCCTCCATCTGGTCTGGGTTGACGGCCTGGGGCCCTAAACACGGTGAGGGAGGGGGGCTGGGGGTGAGGAGGGGACTGGCTGCTGAGCCCCATGATTCCAGTCTCCTGGCCAGAAACCAGACCACCACCCCCGCTTGGTCCCCACTCAGACCTTTTTGGGGGTAGAAGGGGTTACAAGTTCTAGAAGCCTCCCACACAGAATACACAGTAAACCAAGGCGCCCCCACCACCTCTGCCCCACACCGGCACCTGCTGTCCTCCTCTCATTCCTGCCAGCGCCTCATGTCTTGCCCTGTGCTGATGGCACCCTGCCCCCCCTCATTGCAAGGACCCTCAGGGCTGGGTCCAAGAGCATTGTCCCTTCATGTTTTAACTGGGGCCCCGTGCTGCCCTCCCAAGGGGCAACACCACACAGCTACATGGGGTTAGGTGGTGACTTTGCCAAGCAGGTGGTGGCAGTGGGCCTGGCCTTGTCCTCACTAGGGTCTGTCCCCTAGGTGAGTACAACCTGACCCTGCTGGTGTCCAACGCCTTTGAGAACCTGACGCAGCAAGTGCCTGTGAGTGTGCGCGCCACCTTACCTGCGGTGGCTGTGGCTGTGGGAAGCCACGTCCTGGTGGCCGGGCAGCCTGTCACCTTCTCCCCACACCCACTGCCTTCACCTGGGGGCATCTTGTACACGTGGGACTTTGGGGATGGCTCCCCAGCTGTGACGCAGCACCAAACAGAGGTCAGCCACACATATGCCTCGAGGGGTATTTACCGCGTCCATCTGGAGGTGAACAACACAGTTAGTGGTGTGACAGCGTGCACCAGCGTCCGCGTCTTTGAGGAGCTCCGGGGCCTGAGTGTGAGCCTGAGCCCATCTGTGGAACAGGGCGCGCCCGTGACAGTCAGCGCCATCCTGGAGTCGGGAGACAACGTCACGTGGACTTTTGACATGGGGGATGGCACCGTGCTTGTGGGCCCCGAGGCCATGGTGGAACACATTTACCTGCGGGCACAGAACCACACGGTGACCGTGGGTGTGTCCAGCCCTGCGGGCCACCTGGCCCTGAGCCTGCCTGTGCACGTCTTCGTCCTGGAGGTGCTGCGGATTGAGCCTGCGGCCTGCATCCCTGTGCAGCCCCACACCTGGTTCACGGCCCACGTCACCGGGGACCCTGCCCACTACATCTTTGACTGGACGTTCGGGGATGGCTCATCCAACACGACCATCTTTGGGGACCCAACGGTGACACACAACTTCACACGGAGTGGAACGTTCCCCTTGGCGTTGGTCCTGTCAAGCCCTGTGAACAAGGCCCATTACTTCACCAGCGTCTGTGTGGAGCCCGAGGTAGGCAACGTCACCCTGTGGCCCGAGAGGCAGTTTGTGCGCCTCGGGGATGAGGCCCATCTGGTGGCTCGTGCCTGGCCCCCCTTCCCCTACCGTTATACCTGGGACTTTGGCCCTGAAGACGCGCCCCGTGTCGGGGGCCCCGAAGCCACGTTCACCTATGCGGACCCAGGTTCCTACCTGGTGACGGTCGCCGTCTCCAACAACATCTCGGCCGCCAATGACTCTGCACTCGTGGAAGTGGAGGAGCCCGTGGAGCTCACGGGCATTGGGTTCAACGGCTCTGGTGTGCTCGAGCTGCAGCGGCCCTACCTGTTCTCTGCCATGGGCCGTGGACACCCCGCCACCTACCTGTGGGAACTGGGGGACGGCGGGCACCTCGAGGGCCCCTCGGTCACGCACGCCTACAACAGCACGGGCCACTTCACCGTCAGGGTGAGCGCGTGGAATGAGGTGAGCCGCGGCGAGGCCTGGCTGAACATCACGGTGCAGCGGCGCGTGCAGGGGCTCAGCGTCAACGCCAGCCGCACGGTGGTGCCCCTCAATGGCAGCGTGAGCTTCACCACCTCCCTGGAGGCCGGCAGCGACGTGCGCTACTCCTGGGTGCTCTGCGACCGCTGCACGCCCATCCCTGGGGGCCCCACCATCTCCTACACCTTCCGCTCCGTGGGCACCTTCAACATCATTGTGACCGCTGAGAACGAGGTGGGCTCCGCCCAGGACAGCATCTTCATCTACGTCCTGCGGCACATCGAGGGGCTGCAGGTGGCAGGGGGAGGGGGCGGCTGCTGCTTCCCCACCAACCACACGCTGCAGCTACAGGCCATGGTCAGCGACGGCACCAACATCTCCTACAGCTGGAGCGCCCAGCGGGATGGCGGCCCGGCCCTGGCCGGCAGCGGCAAAGCCTTCTCACTCACCGTGCTTGAGGCCGGCACGTACCACGTCCGACTGCGGGCTGCCAACATGCTGGGCACAGCCTGGGCCAACCGCACGGTTGACTTTGTGGAGCCCGTGGGTGCACTGGCTGCTGTGGCCTCCCCAAACCCGGCCGCAGTCAATTCCAGCGTCATCCTCTGTGCCGAGCTAGCTGGGGGTAGTGGTGTCACTTACACCTGGTCCCTGGAGGGAGGACTGAGCTGGGAGACCCCAGAGCCATCCTCCACCCATGTCTTCCCCAGCCCCGGCCTGTACCTGATCAGGGTGACAGCTATGAACTGGCTGGGCTCAGCCAATGTGACCATCGAAGTGGCTGTGCAGGTGCCAGTCAGTGGCCTCAGCATCCGGGCCGGCGACATGGACCGCGGCTTCGTGGCAGCAGGCTCTGCGGTGCCCTTCTGGGGACAGCTGGACTCAGGCACCAACGTGAGCTGGTGCTGGACGGTGCCGGGAGGCAGCAGGCGTGGCCAGCAAGTTGCTGTGGTCTTCCGTGACGCGGGCGCCTTTTCCGTGCGGCTCAATGCTTCCAATGCAGTCAGCTGGGTCACGGCCACACGTGAGCTCACGGTAGAGGAGCCCATTGCGGGCCTGGTGGTGTGGGCCGACAGCAAGGTGGCGGAGCCGGGGCAGCTGGTCCACTTCCAGGTCATGCTGGCTGCCGGCTCCGCCGTGCGCTTCCATCTGCAGGTCAGCGGGGCCGCTATGGAGGCGCTCCCTGGGCCCCGCTTCTCCCGCAGCTTCCCCCGAGTCGGGGACTACACGGTGAGCGTCCAGGCTGAGAACCACGTGAGCCGGGCCCAGGCCCAGGTGCGCATCTTGGTGCTCGAGGCTGTGGGTGGGCTCCAGGTGCCCCACTGTTGCGAGCTGGGCATTCCCACGGGCACAGAGAGGAACTTCACAGCCCGGGTGCAGCGTGGGTCCCGCGTGGCCTACGCCTGGTACTTCTCCTTGCAAAAGGTCCAGGGGGACTCACTGGTCATCCTTTCGGGCCGTGATGTCACCTACACCCCCGTTGCTGCGGGGCTGCTGGAAATCCACGTGCGTGCCTTCAACGAGCTGGGCGGTGTGAACCTCACGCTGCTGATGGAGGTCCAGGATGCCATCCAGCATGTGGTGCTGCGCAGTGGCCGCTGCTTTACCAACCGCACAGCCCGGTTTGAGGCCGCCACAAGCCCTAGCCCCCGGCGTGTGGCCTATCGCTGGGACTTCGGGGATGGGGCCGTGGTGGAGGACACGGAGGAGCCCTGGGCTGAACACTCCTATTTGCGGCCAGGGGACTACCGCATAGAGGTGAATGCCTCCAACCTCGTGAGCTTCTTCGTGGCCCAGGCCACAGTCACCGTCCACGTGCTGGCCTGCAGGGAGCCCGAGGTGGATGTGGCCCTGCCCCCACAGGTGTTGATGCGGCGCTCCCAGCGCAACTACCTGGAGGCCCACGTCAACCTGCGTGACTGTGTCACCTACCAGACCGAGTACCGCTGGCAGGTGTACCGTGCTGCCAGCTGCCAGCGGCCTGGGCGCCTGGCTCCTGTGGCCCTGCCCAGTGTGGACATGAGCCGGCCCCAGCTGGTCGTGCCACGGCTGGCACTGCCTGTGGGCCACTACTGCTTTGTGTTCATGGTATCATTTGGGGACACACCGCTGGCACGGAGCATCCAAGCCAATGTGACTGTGGTGCCCGAGCGCCTGGTGCCCATTGTTGAGGGCGGCTCGTACCGCGTGTGGTCAGACACTCAGGATCTGGTGCTGGACGGGAGCAAATCTTATGATCCCAACCTAGAGGACGGTGACCAGACACCACTCAGCTTCCATTGGGCCTGTGTGGCCTCGACACAGGTCGGGTGCCCTGCGGGGCATGGATGTGTCCCCACCCCACCCCTCACCCGGCCCCAGCCCCTAGGTTGTTTGTGCTGCTGAGCCCAGCATAGGGAGGGGGTCTCCCGGCTGTGCCCTCGCCAGGCTCTGCTTTGAAGCCATCCCGGGTCTCACACTCCTTCCCCATGTGGCTGCAGAGTGAGACTGGTGGCTGTACCCTGACCTTCGGGCCCCGGGGAAGCAGTGTGGTCATCGTTCCTCGGGAGCGCCTGCAGGCTGGTGTGGAGTACACCTTCAACCTGACTGTGTGGAAGGCCGGCCGGAAGGAGGAGGCCACCAACCAGACGGTGGGTACTGCTGGCCTGGGCCTGAACCAGCAAGGCCGAGCTCCAGGCCCCTGGGGTGGACAGGGAGCGCTGAGTGTCCAGGGCCGACTGCCCCCAAACACTGCGAGGACTAATGATGTCGTGCTTCTGGAAGCTACTGGTTCTCATTAGGAGTTAGTGCTTTTGATAATTTCTCTTTAACAAAGTGTCCTGCTTCAACATGGTTTCCTCCCAAACGGGCCCCAGGGCCCCAGGCACCGTAGCCACCTGTGAGCGGCTGTTCAGCGCCAAAGGCTGTGAGGAAACAGTCCCCTCCCCAGGGCACGGGTGTCCTCATTTCTGAACAGGAAGGGGCTGTACCCACCTGTACCTGTGCTCACCACTCCCCTCCCCTGGGCCCTCCAGGCGGGTCAGGACCACGGTGTGGCTGATCCCCAGGCAGGTGTGCTGACGGGAGCAGGTGTGCTAGGCTGCATGGGGGTGCCCTGCGAGGCGCTGTCGGCCCCCAACATTGGGGCTCTTCAGTGGGCCTGCCCAGAGTGGGGTCTGGTCTGGATTGGCTGAGGTGGGCCCCAGTCCCAGGCAGCAGGGACTGCGGGGTCCCTTCCCACACACAGGCGCTCATCCGTCGGTTCCCCTTCGTGGGCGAGCACTGAGAATGCCCACCACCGTCCCCAGCCTGGGAGACGCACAACCAGGTGATCGTCCTGGGTGAGGGCTCAGGCCGAGAAGGAGCTGGCCAGGTCCGGAGAGGAGGGCAGTGGTGCCTCCTCTGCCGCCCGGTCAGCCGCCAGCTCCCCGCCGCGCAGCGCAGATTCAAGGGTCTGGCTCAGGTCATGGCTTCCCTCTGACACCCCCGTCCCCAGGTGTTGATCCGCAGGGGCCGCGTGCCCATCGTGTCCTTGGAGTGCGTGTCCTGCAAGGCGCAGGCAGTGTACGCAGTGAGTCGAAGCTCCTACGTGTACCTGGAGGGCCGCTGTGATAACTGCAGCGAGGGTTCCAAGCGAGGGGTGAGCGAGCGGGGGCGGGGCGCCGGGGGGGAGGGGCGACGTGAAGGGGCGGGGCGGGAGCGTCATCGGGCCCCGCCCCTGACCGCGGCCCCGCCCCCGGGCCCCGCAGCGCTGGGCGGCGCGCACCTTCAGCAACCAGACGCTGGTGCTGGACCAGACGACCACGTCGACGGGCAGCTCGGGCATGCGGCTGGTGCTGCGGCGCGGTGTGCTGCGGGACGGCGAGGGCTACACGTTCACGCTCACCGTGCTGGGCCGCTCGGGCGAGGAGGAGGGCTGCGCCTCCATCCGCCTGTCAGCCAACCGGCCCCCGCGCGGGGGCTCCTGCCGCCTCTTCCCGCTTGACGCCGTGCGCGCCCTCACCACCAAGGTGCATTTCGAGTGCACAGGTGAGCGCAGCGGAAGGGGGGGGCGCGGGCGGGGGGCTGGGGGCGCCACTGACGCTCCGAGGGCCCCGCAGGCTGGCAGGACGCCGAAGACGCGAGCGCCCCACTGGTGTACGCACTGCTGCTGCGGCGCTGTCGCCAGGGCCACTGCGAGGAGTTCTGCGTGTACAGGGGCAGCCTCTCTGCCTACGGAGCTGTGTTGCCGCCGGGTTTCGCACCGCACTTCCAGGTGGGCCTGGCTGTGGTCGTGCAGGACCAGCTGGGTGCAGCTGTGGTCGCTCTCAACAGGTGAGCCTGGACGGGGGAGGGGTCGGGACAGGTGGCAGGTGGGAGTGGGGACTGCCACTCCTTCACCCCGGGACTCTGCCCTCAGGTCTCTGGCCATCACCCTGCCACAGCCTCCTGGCGACCCCCAGGGAGGACCCGCAGACCTCACCAGCTGGTTGCACGGCCTCACGGAGAGCATGCTGCCCAGGCTGCTGAGACAGGCCGACCCCCAGCACGTCATCGAGTACTCGCTGGCCCTCATCACTGTGCTCAATGAGGCCAGTGCAGGGGTGAGGACTCCTCTCATCTGTCCTCAGTGGGGACAGTGGGCCCACACCAGTCCCTGCAGCGTAGCACGTGCTTAGTTCTCTTGTGGGTCACCTTGAAACAAGTTCTGGTCCCTGTCCCCACCTGTGGACTCCCCCACTCCCGAGCACACCCCTGGGAAGGAGTCCTGGGAAAGCTTCCTTTTGCTCCTGAAGAAACAGTCCTTGAGCTGCCACCCAACTTTCGTGGTGGTGGAGACAGCCTGCACTGCCCCCCCACTGCTGCTGGGGCTGCTCGTTGCCCACTCAGGGCCCCACTGTGCTTGCTGCCTGCAGTCCGAGCAGGTTCTGGCCGTGGAGGCAGAGGAGGATGCCAGGCGGCAGCTGCAAGCCCAGATCCGCAAGAATGTCACAGAGACTTTGGTCTCCCTGCGGGTCAACACCGTGGATGACATCCAGCAGATCGCGGCGGCGCTGGCCCAGTGCACGGTAGGGGGATGCTCAGGCCCTTTGGCAGCCCTTGTCCCAGCCAGTCTCCCCAGTCATTTGCTGGTCTTTGGGCATTCCAGGGTGGAGCCACAGGGGCCTCCATCCTTCTGGTGACTGTGCAGGGTGGCCTGGGGCATAAGGAATAGCCTAGCTATAGGGGGGTCGGACACGAAGAGGCCATTCCTGTGCCATCCCCCTCCAGCCCACAGTCACGCCCCACCTGGCTTCTGTAGCTTGGAGAGCGACCCACTCCACTGTCCAGGGCTCGGGGACTGGACTGGGCTGGTCCAGGTTGAGCCTAGTCTCAGTGGGGGGTGGGAAATTGCTCCAGAGCCTTCAACAGAGAAGGGAGCAGAGCCCCTTCCCAGGGAGGTGGGGAGCCCTGTGCCATGTGGCTCCCATGGCCATGCACGTGGCTGGGGGTGGGTGGCAGGGCCCCATCACTCTGGGTCTTATTTGGGTGGAGAGAAGCCACAGAAGAGCTTTCAGCAGGGAGGCATGTGGGTGGAACCCACACTTGGGGTAGTTTTTCCAGCTGCATCATGAAGGGGGTTGGAAAAGGCCAGGGCCATAGTGGGCGCCCAGCAGCATAGCCCGTGTGACAGAGCTGAGCCGGCCCTAGGCGTTGGGGGTGTGGCGCTGGGCAGCCAGGCTGGAGTTGGGTGGAACACAGAGCCAGCCTCTCTGCAGGTGTCCAGCAGGGAGCTCGTATGCCACTCCTGCCTGAAGAAGACGCTGCATAAGCTTGAGGCTATGATGCGCATCCTGCAGGCCGAGACTGCTGCCGGCACTGGGACGCCCACGGGCATAGCTGACAGCATTCTCAACATCACAGGTGCGGGCAAGGCCTCAGCAGGCTCGTGTGGCTCCCCCCACCTCCTCCTGCCTCTCCCCCACAAGCATTCCTCCACAACCTCCTGTGCTCTCACAGGCGACCTCATCCACTTGGCCAGTGTGGACATGCAGGGCCCGCAGCCCTCGGAGCTGGGCACAGAGCGGCCCTCACTCATGGTAGCATCCAGGGCCTACCACCTCTCATCGGCCCTCATGTGCATCCTCATGCGCTCCCGTGTGCTCAACGAGGAGCCCCTGATGCTGGCGGGCGAGGAGATTGTGGCCCAGGGCAAGCGCTCCGACCCGCTGAGCCTGCTGTGCCAGGGCAACGCCTCGGTTCCCAGCTGCCACTTCTCTATCCCCACGGCCTTCAGCGGGGCCCTGTCCAACCTCAGTGATGTGGTGCAGCTCATGTTCCTCGTCGACTCCAATCCCTTCCCCTTCGGCTACATCAGCAACTACACCGTTTCCACCAAGGTGGCCTCCATGGCCTTCCAGACGCAGGCCGGCACCCAGATCCCCATCGGGCAGCTGGCCTCGGAGCGCGCCATCATCGTGAAAGTGCCCAACAGCTCCGACCAGGCTGCTCCGGGCCACCGCGCCCCTGCTGGCTCCACCGTCATCCAGCCCCAGGCCTCCATCAGCGTTGTGGTCACCCCTGAGAACAGCAACCCGGCAGCCGGGCTGCACCTGCAGCTCACCTACACGCTGCTCAGTGGTGGGTGCCGCGGGCGGGGTGCTCGGGGCTGCTGCCTCCTCCCCACCTTAGCCCGGCCCGTGTGGGGGCAGCAGGGGTGCGCCAGGTGAGGAGGTGTTTCTCACGGACCACCCCCCAATTCGTGGCCTTTGGTAAAGTCTGCCTTCTGCTTCACAGGCTTCGGGGGCCTGGCCTGGGGGCAGTGGGGGAGGAGCGCAGAGCTGGCTGGAGAGTGCTCCAGCCCCCTAAGCCCTAGTTAGCGGGGAGGGCTCCCGATAGCTCCCGCGGTGCCCCCCGGGCTGAGCGACTGCCCAGGGCCTCCGCCCAACCTATACTTGTGCCCCTAGAGCGCTACTTGCCCGAGGAGCCTGAGCCCTACCTGGCCGTGTACTTTGACTCCGTGCCCGGGCCCAACGAGCACAACTGCTCCGCCAGCAGGAGGATCAGCCTGGAGGAGCTGGCGGGCGGCGACCACAGGCCCTATACCTTCTTCATCGCCCCAGGGTGAGCACCCGCCCTGCTGGTGGGAAGCAGGCCCACAGAGGACCTATTGTGGGCGTGGGGCTGACCTCTGAGGGCAGGGTGGGTGTGACCAGATCCCCGGGTGCTGAGGTCACATGCTCTCCCTGTGGGAAGAGATGTGGCGGCAGGAGGGGGTGGGCCAGGCATGGCTCTGAGCATGGCTGGGGCCTAGAGCCTGGGGCCTGGCAGGGTCTGGCTGTGACACTCCCTTGTCCTTCTAGGACCAGAGAACCAGGTGGGACTTACTACCTGAATCTGACCAGCCACTTCCGCTGGTCAGCACTGGAAGTGAGTGTGGGCCTGTACACGTCCCTGTGTCAGTACTTCAGCGAGAAGGAGATGATGTGGAAGACAGAGGGGCTTGTGCCTCTGGAGGAGACGTCCCCCAGCCAGGCTGTCTGCCTTACCCGCCACCTCACTGCCTTTGGTGCCAGCCTCTTTGTCCCCCCCAGCCACGTCCACTTCATCTTTCCGGTGAGTGGCACCCTGTTTCTTCGTCCTGAGAAGGTGAGGTGGGGGATGTGGCTCCTGGGCCTGATGGCTCTGTCTCCCCAGGAGCCGGCCTCAGGCGTGAACTACATCGTCCTGCTGACGTGTACCGTGTGCCTGGTCACCTATGCAGTCATGGCCGTGATCCTGCATAAGCTGGACCAGCTGGACGTCAGCCGGGTGCGCATCATCCCTTTCTGCGGGAAGGGAGGCCGCTTCAAGTATGAGATCCTGGTCAAGACCGGCTGGGGCCGAGGCTCAGGTGAGTAGAGGGGCTGCCCCCGGCTTGTGCTCTCTGGCCACCTGCCCTCACGGTGATGCCACACGAGGGCTCAGTTTACCCAGCATGTTGCGAGCAGGAGCGTATGGGTCGTCCCGGCACTGTCGGGACACCGGGGCACTGGAACACAGGGCCTTCCTGTGTGGGTGGCGGATGGTCAAAGGGTGAGGGTGGTCATGAGCCATTACTGGTCGTGAGCAAGGACAGCATGACACAGATGTGAGACATGCTGAGGATAAAAGCGTTTGATTTCATTGTGAAGCACTTGCTGAGTGGTCTGGACAGTGGTTGCCGAGCAGCCACGGCACTTCCTGCAGGCAGAGAGCCCGTTCTCCAGCCTCGCGGCGGCTTCGGACGCCTCCCTGTTGCCCCTCTGAACGCTCCTGAGTGGGTATTTTGCCAGTGTCAGGTGTTCTGCACCATCTTCGTCCTTCCCCTCCTGATGTTTGCCATCACGGGCCCCAGGTGGTGTCACTGGCCCGGTTACTTTGGATCCTAAGTCACCGCCCTGCGCTGCCACTTTTCACTTCCTTTCTGTGCTTCCACTCTTGTCGGCCAGTCCCCTTCTGATGCCCCAATTGTATAAAACGTTGCGTGTGTTTATCACCGGGAGACAGGCGGGCAGCGCCCCGCGGGCCAGGTGGTGTGTGGGAACTGACGGGGACGCTGGTCCGCTGTTCCCAGAGCAGACTGGGGAGCTCGTGGCCCAGCTTCTGTCTCACGTGGTCACCCGGCTGACCCGCCCTGAGCCCGAGCACGTGCCATGCCGTCAGGGGTCACGTCCCTGGCACGTGACATCACTGACGTGGTATCTGTCGGCCGTGCAGAGCCAGACCGCCCGTGTCTGGTGAGGGAAGGAAGGGGGGCCCGGGGTCACGCGTCTGTCGGGCAGCACTCCAGCCCCTCTGTGCGTCCATCCAACCTCCAGGTACCACGGCACACGTGGGCATCATGCTGTACGGGGCAGAGGGCCGCAGCGGCCACCGGCACCTGGATGGGGACAGAGCCTTCCGCCGCAACAGCCTGGACGTGTTCCAGATTGCCACCCCGCACAGCCTGGGCAGCGTGCGCAAGATCCGCGTGTGGCATGACAACAAAGGTCTGTGGGGGCACCCGCAGCCAGCCCGCCAGCACCCCAGGCGCGCCTGCCGGCCTGACGCATCCCCCCCACCCCCAGGCCTCAGCCCCGCCTGGTTCCTGCAGCACGTCATTGTCAGGGACCTGCAGAATGCCCGCAGCACCTTCTTCCTGGTCAATGACTGGCTGTCGGTGGAGACCGAGGCCAACGGCGGCCTCGTAGAGAAGGAGGTGCTGGCAGCAAGTAAGGGCCTGGCCGTCCCACCTGAGCAGCCTGGGGCTGAGCAGCCTGGGGGTGGCCCTGGGCCCGCGGCTCCTCAAGCCCGTCCATCCTTCCGTCCGTCCCTCCCCAGGCGAGGCAGCCCTGCGGCGGTCCCAGCGCCTCCTTGTGGCCGAGCTGCAGCGCGGCTTCTTTGACAAGCACATCTGGCTCTCCATATGGGACCGGCCGCCTCGGAGCCGCTTCACTCGTGTCCAGCGGGCCACCTGCTGCGTCCTCCTCATCTGTCTCTTCCTGGGCGCCAATGCCGTGTGGTACGGGGTCGTGGGAGACACTGCCTCCAGGTGGGTGCCTGGGGGCTCGGATGGCCTCCTCCTGCCCCCCTGCCTCCTCCAGCCTGTCCTAGCCCGGGTCTCTCTCCTCTCTTGCCCCACAGCGCGGGGCCTGTGTCCACTCGGATCCCGCTGAGTGTTGACACGATTGCCGTCGGCCTGGTGTCCAGTGTGGTCGTCTATCCCGTCTACCTGGTCATCCTGTTTCTCTTCCGGATGTCCCGGAGCAAGGTGGGCCAGGGACCGCGGGGCTGCCAGAGGGCGGAGCGTGGGCTTCAGGCTTCTGCCGAGGGTGGTCAGTGCGGCAGCCAGAGCGGGAGAGTCAGGGGTCGCGGTGTTGACGAGCCCTTAGCTGGACTGACCCAAGAAAAAAGAGAAACAGATTGTCAAAGCCTTGGATGAGCCCAGGGTTCTCCCTGCCAACGCCACAGAAACCACTAGGACAGTGGGGGAGCCGTGGACTGCTGTCTACCAGCCTGTCACATGACCCAGGCCCCGCGGACAAGTTCCTGGGACAAGTGACCGAACTGACCAGAGAGGAGATTGCCCCGGGAGAGGCCTCCAGCGAGAGGCCGGAGCAGCGATCTAAGACCTCCCGCATGGAGCAGCGCGTTGGCCTCCCTGGTGGCGCCTGGCCACTGCCCAGGAGTCAGCACGGCCTCCACGAACTGACCTGTCCCGTCCCATGTGGCCAGAGCCGGATGCAAGAGGTACCGGCCAAACAGCCACAGCCTCCTGAGCAGGACGGAGGCCCAGAATCCAGCAGTGGGCGGCAACTGCCTGCTCTGGCTGCTTGTGTTCAGTCAACGACGATGAAAGCTCAAGTTCCTCAGGTCACCAGCCCCGTTTCCCGTGCTCTGTAGCAGCACGGGGCTCATGGCTACCATGGCAGGCAGGGCGTCATTCTAGGACATTCTTTAGCATAGCACTGTGCTAGGCTCGGCCTTGCTCAGAAGGTAGCACGCCTCCACGGGGCAGGGCCCGGTCTGCCTTCCCCCGCTGACCTCCCTCCGATGACCTCGCCCCACTGACCTCCCTCTGCTGACCTCCCTCTGCTGACCTCACCCTGCTGACCTCACCCCGCTGACCTCACCCGCTGACCTTGCCCTCACTGACCTCCCTCCGCTGACCTGCCCCCCTGCTGACCTCGCCCCGCTGACCTCACCCCCCTGACGTCCCCCCACCCCGCTGATCTCTCCCCTGCTGACCTCCCTCCACTGACCATGCCCCTGCTGACCACGTCCCCCGCTGACTTGCCGTGCTGACCCCCCCACTGACCTGCCCCCCACTGACCTCGCCCCCACTGACCTCACCCCCGCTGACCTCCCTCTGCTGACCCTGTCCCCACTGACCTCGCCCCCACTGACCTCCCCCTGCTGACCCTGCCCCCAGTGACCACACCCCTGCTGACCTCCCCCTCCTGACCCTGCCCCCCACCGACCTTGCTTCTGCTGACCTCATACCTGCTGACCTCCCCCTGCTGACCTGCTCCCCCGCTGACTTCCCCCTACTGACCCTCCCCCCTGTTGACCTGCCCCCCACTGACCTCGCCCCCACTGACCTTCCCCTGCTGACCCTGCCCCCACTGACCTCGCCCCCACTGACCTCGAACCTGCTGACCTCCCCCTGCTGACCTCCCACACTGACTTCCCCCTGCTGACCCTCCCCCCTGCTGACCTGCCCCCCACTGACCTCGCCCTTGCTGACCTCCCCCTGCTGACCCTGCCCCCCACTGACCTGCTCCCCCTGCTGATCTCGCCCGCCACTGACCACGCCCCCACTGACTTCGCCTCTACTGACCTCACCCCTGCTGACCTCCCCCTGGTGACCTGTTCCTCCTGCTGACCTCGCTCCCTTTAGCCTCCCCACCCCACTGACCCTCCCCTCTGCTGACCTGTCCCCCCTGCTGACCCCCCGCCACCGACCTCGCCCCTGTGACCTCCCCCACTGACAGCCCACCTCTTCCGTAGGTGGCCGGGGGCCCGAGCCCCACCCCCGCAGGGCAGCAGGTACTGGACGTTGACAGCTACCTGGACTCGTCTGTGCTGGATGGCTCCTTCCTCACCTTCCCGGGGCTGCGCGCAGAGGCAAGTGTGCCCCCAGGGGCCCTGCCAGGCTGGGGGTGGGGGTACCTGCCACCTTGGGCAGTCCAGGGTCCTAGGGATTCTCTGTACTTCTCAACAGGCCTTTGCTGGACAAATGAAAAGCGACTTATTTTTGGATGATTCTAAAAGGTAGGGGTCCCTAGAGCAAACGTGAGCCTCGGCGTGGGTCGGCCATGGCCTGTGTGTGCCATGTCACGGGTGTCTGGGCTGCGTGGGCCATGTGCGTGTCCTGGGCAGGGGTTGGCAGGCCTGTGTGTTGCCCACACCCCACCTCAGGGCCCTGTTTGCTCAGAAGCTTCTGGAGTCCCTGTGTGATTGGAACTGGGAGTGTGCACAAGTGTCCCCTGGGTTCCCCTTGTCCAACCCGTGTCACCCTCAGCCTGGTGTGCTGGCCATCTAGCGAAGGCACACTTAACTGGCCGGACCTGCTGAGTGACCCGTCCATCATGGGCAGCACCCTGCAGCAGGTGGCTCGGGGCCGCACGGGCCACACGCTGGGCCCGGAGGACGACGGTCTCTCTCTGCTGAGCCCCTCCTCACCCGCCAAATACTTCTCAGCTTCAGGTGGGCATCGCCCTGCTCTCCCAGGAGGGCCCCGAGGTGGGGGTTGGAGGAGCTGTGCCCTCCCTGACATGCACTGCTCCTGCCTCCAGATGAGGACCTGATCCAGCAGATCCTGGCTGAAGGCGCCAGCAGCCTGGCCCCCACCCAGGACACCCAAGTGGAAACGGATCTGCTCACCAGCCTGTGAGTGCCTGGCCGCTGGGGCTCAGGGTGGTGGGAGCCTGGGCCGGGAATCCCTGCTTGCCTCCTGGACGGGCCTGTGCTGTGCCATCCGTGTGCCCCGCCGCGGGGCTGGGCCCCGTCCCTGTGAACCCTGTCTGCACAGAGGCCAAGGCCGAAGGTGGGCCGGGTGGGGCGTGCTCGGCGGTAGGTGCCAGCCCAGGCCAGGCCGGTGCGAGAAGCAGGCGGGGGCACGGGCTGGGGGCCACTTGGGCGGTGCTGTGGAAGGCCACCGCTGCTGGGGTGCTGGCCCGATGGGGCAGGGTGAGGACCCCACTCACTGAGGGTGGAGGCCGGAAGCAACGGGGAGCCAGGACCAGGCTGATGCAGGTTTCCAGCCCGGGAAGCAGGCTGGGTGCCGGGGCCCTTCCTTGGTCACGTCCACCCGTCCACCCGCTGACAGTGGGGAGGGCACCGCATCGCCAGAAGAGGCTCGAGCTGAAACTGCGGGCTACAGGTGAGCGCAAGCTACTCCCCTCTTCTGTGCCTCAGGTCTAGCGCCCCCGGGGAGACGGCGGAGACGCTGACGCTGCAGAGGCTGGGGGAGAGGGGGCCGTCCAGCCCCGGCGTGACCTGGGAGCAGCCCTCATTGGCCAGGCTCTCCGGGACAGGTGTGCCCCTGTGTCCCCAGGATGCCCCCCGCCCTCCCCAGGGCTGCCTGTCACCGGCCTGTCTCCCTCCCCAGGGCTGGCGGAGAGTCTGCAGAAGCGGCTGCTGCCCGCCTGGTGTGCGTCTCTGGCCCACGGGCTCAGCTTGCTCTTGGCCGCCGTGGCTGTGGGGGTCTCCGGCTGGGTGGGCTCCAGCTTCCCCCCTGGTGTGAGCGTGATGTGGCTCCTCTCAAGCAGCTCCAGTTTCTTGGCCTCCTTCCTTGGTTGGGAGCCCCTCAAGGTAAATGGGATGCGGGGGGCCGGGCCAGCAGCGTATGGCACCTGCAGGCCGCTCTGATGCCGCCTGTGGCGCAGGTCCTGCTGGAAGCCCTGTACTTCTCACTGGTGGCCAAGCGGCTCCATCCTGATGAGGATGATACCCTGGTGGAGAGCCCGGCTGTGACCCCTGTGAGCGAGCGTGTGCCCCGCGTGAGGCCCCCCCACGGCTTTGCGCTCTTCCTGGCAAAGGAGGAAGCCCGAAAGGTCAAGAGGCTGCATGGGATGCTGAGGGTGAGCTCAGTCACGGGTGCCCAGCACCTGCTGTCCACCTGCATTCTGGCCAACGTGCTGGCTTCCTGTAGGTTCTCCCTTCATCAAAAACCGCACACCTACCCTTTACTTCCACAGAGGCCCTATGGCCCCTACCCCATCACCCCCAACTCCTACCCCCCCAGTCCTTGCTCTCTCTTCATGTCTGGCTCAGATGCCTCCTCTGCCTGGCCTCTCAGGGCCCTCGGGGTGGTCTCCGCCCCCAGCAGGGCATTGGCAGGTGTCTGTGTTGTCTTCTTGGCACCAAGGACCTTGGCCACGGGCAGATTGCCGGCCGGCTCTATTGTGGTGGGTGAGACTTGGATTGGCTGACCCCAGGGCTGTCCTTGCCTCCAGAGCCTGCTGGTGTATATGCTCTTTTTGCTGGTGACGCTGCTGGCCAACCACGGGGATGCCTCATGTCACAACCATGCCTACCGCTTACAGAGTGCCATCAAGCAGGAGCTGGGCAGCCAGGCCTTCCTGGCCATCACCCGGTATGGACACCCTAAGCACATGCACATACGCCAGGTCAGGAGGGCACTGATGCCAACCAGGCCCCATCTTGACCCTGGCCTTGGGCCAACGCAGTCCCCAGGAGGTATGGGGAAGGGTCTTGGTCCAGTTTTGTCAGGCCAGCTCCATAAAACTTACTGTCCTAAATGCAAGTAGGCTAAGGAATGTGAGTCTTCACCTTGTCCCCTTCTGTGGCACTGGCAGCCTGTCATTGGCTGGGCTGCTGACCACCCTCACCACGGGTTCCGGGAGCTTCGGGGTAGAGCATGTGACTGTGTGTGGGCAGGTCTGATGAGTTCTGGCCATGGATGTCACACGTGCTGCTTCCCTACATCCATGGGAACCAGTCCGGCCCAGAGCTGGGGCCCCCACGGCTGCGGCAGGTGCGACTGCAGGAAGGTGAGCGGCTTCCAGCTGCCTGGCTAGGTGCCCTTTATCTTCCCTCTGCCTCCCTTCTTTATGGCTTCTCCCTTCAGGGCTGCAGGGAGGGTTTAGGGAGCCCATGGAGCGCCCTGCCCAGGCAGCGCTGGTTTAGTCACGCTCACTCCTTGGCTGCTCTGCTTGTAGCTCTGTGCCCAGACCCTCCTGGCGCCGCGGTGCACGCGTGCTCAGCCGGCCAGGGCGCCTTCAGCACCGGGGACTACAGCATTGGCTGGGGTCGTGCTGCCCACAACGGCTCTGAGACGTGGGCCTACTCTGCGCCAGACCTACTGGGGTAAGCACAGCGGTGCCCCCGCGGTTCCCTCCCTGGTGCCTGCGCGCCTGCGGCAGGGCTCTAACACTGCCCCCTCGCCAGCAGCGTCTGGTCCTGGGGCTACTGCGCTGTGTATGACAGCGGGGGCTACGTGCAGGACCTAGGGCTGAGCCTGGAGGAGAGCCGTGCGCAGCTGGGCTTCCTGCAGCTGCATAACTGGATCGACAACAGGTGCGCGCGCCTCCGCGGCCCCCCACCTCCACCCCCGCAGCCCCTCAGGCTGGCACAGCAGCCCTCCTCCTGCCACGAGCCTGCGGCTTCCCCAGCGTTACGTTCCTGATGGGCCTCTCACTCAGCCTCCACCTCCCCCCGGGTCCATGCATCACCTGCCGCTGCCCCTTCCTCCCGGAAGGCACCTGGTCTTACTGCGCCCCCTTCACAAGCGCAGGAGCCGCGCTGTGTTCGTGGAGCTCACGCGCTACAGCCCGGCCGTGGGGCTGCACGCCGCCGTCACGCTGCGCCTCGAGTTCCCCGCTGCCGGGCACGCGGTGACCGCCGTCAGCGTGCGTCCCTTTCCGCTGCAGCGGCTGAGCGCCGGCCTCTCCCTGCCGCTGCTCACCTCGGTGGGTGCTCGCCCCGCCCTGGCCCGGCCCGGCCCCGCCCACATCCATCGCTCGCCCCGCCCCAGATCCCGCCCACACCCCCGCCCCAGGCCCCGCCCATCGCTCGCCCCGCCCCCCGCAGGTGAGCCTGCTGCTCTTCGCACTGTACTTCTCCGTGGCCGAGGTGCGCACCTGGCGCAGGGAAGGGTGTAGACGCGCGGCACATCCCGGGGCGTGGGCGCGGTGGCTGCTGGTGGCACTGACCGCGGCCACAGCGCTCGTGCGCCTGGCCCAGCTGGGTGTCGCCGACCGCCAGTGGGCCCGCTTCGTGCGCCGCCGCCCGCGCCGATTCACCAGCTTCGAGCAGGTGGCGCAGCTGAGTGCCGCGGCTCGCGGCCTGGCCGCCTCGCTGCTCTTCCTGCTCTTGGTCAAGGTGAGGTTGGGGCCGGGGGGACGCGGGGTGGGGGGGACGCGGGGTGGGGGGCACTGCCAGCCGGTGGGGGCTGGTCAGCTGACCCCGCTTGTCCACAGGCCGCACAGCAGCTGCGTTTCGTGCGCCAGTGGTCGGTTTTTGGCAAGACGCTGTGCCGGGCCCTGCCGGAACTCGTGGGGGCGGCCCTCGGCTTGGTGGCGCTTGCCGTGGCTTACGCGCACCTGGCGGTTCTGGTAGGTGAGGGTGAGGCCGGCGGGGAGGGGGAGGGTCTAGCCTCGGACGCGCCCCTCACTCCTGCCCCCTTCCCTTGCAGCTGGTCTCCTCCTGTGTGGATTCATTTCGGAGTGCGGCACGGGCCCTCTTGGTGCTGTGCCCCGGGTCAGGGGGTCCCACCCTGTGCCCTGCCGAGTCCTGGCGCCTGTCCCCGCTGCTGTGCACTGGGCTCTGGGCCCTGCGCCTGTGGGGCGCCCTGCGGCTGGGGGCCGTCCTTCTAAGATGGCGGTACCATGCCCTGCGTGGGGAACTCTATCGACCAGCCTGGGAGCCGCAGGACTATGAGATGGTGGAGCTCCTTCTGCGCAGGCTGCGCCTCTGGATGGGTTTCAGCAAGGTCAAGGAGGTGGGTACGGCCCAGTGGGGGGGAGAGGGACACACCCTGGGCCCAGGTGAGCCCAGGGTGCAGCCGGACTGACCGAGCCCCTGTGCCGCCCCCAGTTCCGCCACAAAGTCCGCTTTGAAGGGATGGAGCCGCTGCCCTCCCGCTCCTCCAGGGGCTCCAAGTCCTCCCCGGATGCACCCCCACCCAGCGGGGGCTCGGACACCTCACGGCCCTCCACATCCTCCAGCCAGCTGGACACGCTGAGCGGAGGCCTGGGCCGCCTGGGGCCCCGGGGGGAGCCGGAGCCCTCTCGCCTGCAAGTGGTGTTCGAGGCCCTCCTGACCCAGTTCGACCGACTCAACCAGGCCACAGAGGATGTGTACCAGCTGGAGCAGAGGCTGCAGAGCCTACAGGGCCGCAGGAGCACCATTCCCCCAGCCTCGCCTCCCCACAGCCCCTGCTCAGCCCTGCAGCCCGCCCTGCCCAGCCGTCTTGCCCGGGCCAGTCGAGGCATGGGCCTGGCATCCGGCCCCAGCAGGGCTTCCCTGCTGGCTAAGAACAAGGTTCACCCCAGCAGCACTTAGCCCCCAGGGCACCGGGCTCCCCCTCCCCCGCTCTGGCTTCTGGGAGGAGCCGGGGCAGACACTGCTCAGTATTAACTTCTGCTGCCCTCAAGGTTTGGGCCAGCAGAACAGCTGCACAGAGGCCCCGGAGTAGGCAGCCTAGTCTCTCTCTGGGGGTCTCAGCACTTTAAAGAGGCCGTGTGGGCAGCCAGGACCCAGGGGCCCTCCCCAGCTCCCTGTGGGCGGACACAGCGGTATTGGGCTGAGCGCCCAGCCTCTGGCCCAGCCTCTGAGATGCTAATTTATTACCGGAGTCCTCAGGTACAGCGGGCTGTGCCCAGCCCCACCTCCTGGGCAGACATCTCCCCTTGCGAAGGATCCAGGCTTCAGGGAGGGAACCTGCACCTCCCGTGGTCTTCCCCACTAAGTTATTATCTTTCCTGTGCCCCTGCTGAGTGCACTCCCCTTCCGCTGCCATCTGTGTGTCTATCGTCAGTAATTTATATGGGGTTAAAATGTATATATTTTTGTACGTCGCCCTATTTTTCACTAGGACCAAGGGACCTGGTGGCTGAAGCAGCCCTGTGCCCACTGTCACCCATGTTGAGGGGGGAGCAGGGACTGCAAAGCTGGCCTCCCTCCCCAGACATCTGACCAGGGGGCCAGGGCAGCAGTGGCTGCTGCTTGCATCCAGGTCTGGCCTGAGGCAGGTGCTGGGAGGGGAGGCTCGTTGGGAGGGTACAGCCACCTCCGAGGCAGTTCCTGTCACCCCCGGCAGCAAGATGGCAGAGCCCAGACCTGCTGGTGCCAGGTGTGGGCAACAAGCAGGACGAGGACAGGGCAAGAACTCCAGGGTGGTCAGGTGGAAAGAGCCCTCCCCGGGGGCTGGCTCCTGGGGCTGGGGAGGGTGAGCAGGGGGCCGCGGGTGGCCCGACTGGCAGCCCGGTACCACGTATGTGGGCATGGCCACAGCTACAGCCTTGACCCCACCCCCCACCCGACAAAGTCAAATAAACAAGCTGGCTGACTGCACCTGTGTCTGTGAGCCTCGAGGGCTACACCTGCTTTATTTCAGGGGCGCACATACAGGCAGGGCGGCCCCTCACACAAACTCCGTGAAGTCATCCACAGAGGAGATGAGACGCTTCCGCTGGCCTGTCTCATACGTGGGCAGAGGCTCTGCCGGCGCCTGAGCAGGGGCTTTGGGGTGGCCCAAGGGGTGCATCTGCATCAGTGGCAGGCTGGGGTTGGTGTAGTGGGCTTCCTCGCGGATCTGAGGGACACCAAATGCTTGAGCAGCCAGCCCCCCGCCCCCAGCCCCCCACCACATCTGGGGCCCGTCTTCTCTACCCGGTGGCGGAGTCGCTTGATGTGGCGAAGCCTGGCAATCCACTTGGAGGGATAGATGTCGGTGGGGTTGGAGCGGCTATGATGCACTTGTGAGGCCATCTAGGAGGGGAAGGCAGAGCAGAGAGCCCTCCAGGGGTGGCCCCTGTGCACCCGCCCACCTGCACCCCCCCCCCCCCCCCATCATGCCCTCCACTCACATTTGCGTGCAAAGCCATCTGACGTGCCACAAAAGGCAGGTTGCGGTCAGACACGATCTTGGCCACGCTGGTATCCACAAGACCTTCCATGTCTGGGGAGAACCAGAGCTCACACGACGGCTCAGGACCCTGAGTGCCTACCCCCTCCGCCCTGGGGCTCACCTTTCCTGCACTGCAGGGACACCAGGTTGCACTCATAGTCCAGGGGGGTGATGATCACGTGGACGAAGTTGAACTGGCCCTGCCCAGACGAGAGCAGAGGTCACCCCAGCCCTGAGGACTGCTTCCTGCCACTTCCTCACCCAGCTGACGGTGGCAAGCTCGTCTGTGTTGGTCACTCGCTACCTGAACCAGCCTGTGCTCTGCTCTGTTAACCACTGGCCACTGCACACACCCTTCCTTCCCACCAAAGCCAGGGCACGCTGCCTTCCCCCTTCACCCCCCACTGCACGTCTGGATGGCACCTGAATCCACCTGAGCTCAGGTTCACAGTCATGACTGCACACAGGCACAGGGCCCCCCTCATGTCCCTGTGTGGTCTGGGGCTCCTGCCTCACCATCTACCAGGAGCAGCACAGGGCGCTCTGCATGTTCCCCATAGTTGAGGCGCCCGCAGGGACAGCTCCGCTGGGCACCCCTGCCCACGACTGGACGCTGTTCAGCAGCTGGGGGCGCTGTTCAGTGACCTCCTCTGAGGCTTCCCTGTGTTTAGAATACACCGGACACCCCCGCCTCCCCGCTGCCCGGCCTCCCCGCCTCACAGCTGTCGTGCAGGTCCCTGCCCGCCGACAAGTCTCCCGGACCGAAGCCGCCTCCTCGCGGCGGGGCCTCCAGCCCCAGCCCGCCGAGTACAGCCGCACATTGACTTCTTTACTCCTAAGGCCACAATCACTATCCTTGTCAGTACGGAGAAGGACGCTGGCTCCAGAGGGGCCCCAGGAGACCAGTGCCCGGAGGGCGGCACGCCCACCCTGCGGCTGCCTGGGCTCAACCTGAGCTCACCGGCGCTACCTCCGGAGTCTGCGCGGCCCCGCCCCGTGCTCTGGCCCCGCCCACAACACCGGCCCGCCCAAGGCTCTTGCCCCGCCCACACTGCCCCTAGCCCCGCCCCCACGGTCTGGCCCCGCCCACACTACACCCCAGCCCCCGCCCCCCCACGCCCAGAACTCACTCGGATGGTGCCCAGCTTGAAGTCCTCACCAGAGTCGTTGTAGACGATGGACACAAAGTCATTGCCCAGGTGGCGCTTCTTGTCACAGCGGTGCTTGTCCACATCCTTGGTGGGCATCAGGGTGGCAATGTGGAAGACAGCTGCGAGGCGGAGGGGGCCGAGCTGAGCGGCCCACATGGCCCTAGGTAGAGCCCAAGTGAGGGCTCCTCGGGCTGCCATCAGGCTGGTGTTGGTGGGGACGCAGGCAGGGGTGGCCGGGGCCCTCTGTGCCTCTCACCAGGGGCACCTGCTGGCTTCCCCAGAGGCTCTCCGAGCCTGCCCGGCCGGCAGCACTCAGCTCCTCTCCCCGAGGGCAGAGCTCGGGAAGCAGCTGCCAACCTCATGGCTGCCCCATGCCAGGCCTGGTGAAGTCAGGCCCCCTGGCACCCCCACCCCCCTCTACTCCGTGGCCCAAGGGCAGGCCAACACCAACGGGGTGGGGGACCGACCATGTGCCAGAGGAAGGTGCATACCTTGCATGATGTCGTCATGCCAGCAGTAGGTGAACTGGCCATCTTCGCCACACACGTCCAGGCCCCCCAGGTACACCTTGTCCGGCTGGCAGTCTTTGAGCTCGATGAGCTTGCCCAGGCCTGTCAGGAACTCCGTGTACCTGTATGAGCCATGCTCGTTGGACAGGATGGCGAGCTCACTGCTGCTCTGTGGGCAGAGAGGAGCACGCTGGCACCCGCCCCTCCTTCTACATGGCTCCCCAGGGCCGGTCCATGTGAGGCCATCCTGCCCAGCACCTGCCGGGAGGTGGGGGGTGGCACATCCTGGACACCCTCCCGTGCACACAGAATTGGTCTGCCAGTAAATGTGCTCCAGGGGACCATCAGAGCACGTCCAGGACTCTGGCATTCCTTGGAATCCCAGTCCCCGTCCACAGACCTGCCCCTCGCACAGAGACAATCAGCATCCCCTTCCTCCGGTTCTCCATGCAGCAGAGGAATGCTTTGAATATTTAGGCAGAGTCACCTCAAATCTTTTGCTCAGAACCGTTCACGGCCCTCCCATCTCCTTGGGAATGAAAGTGCAGCTTCCCGGCAACCTACGAGGCTGTCCAGAGCAGCCTTCCCCTCTCCTTCCCTGCTCCACCCCTCCACACCCTGCGCAGTGGACACTGCGCCAGCCACCCCAGGGCCTTGGCACCTGCCGTTCCTACACAAAACACTCCCCTCCTGCACTTTGTCCATGCCTGGCTCGCTGATGCGAGCAGTGCCCTGCCCACACCTGCAGTATCCATGCACCTGCCACCTTCTCTGCCATGCTCAGCACTCCCTCGGGCACCACGTGCTCACCCACTCACCTGTGACTCTTGCTGTGTCCCTGGCACCAGTACGGTACCTGGGATAGGGTGTGGCAACTCACGCAACGACTGAGCTCTATGGCAGAGGGGATCAGACCCTGACCCCACCCCAGGCAGGAAGGCCACGCAGCCCCACCCTGGCACCCAGAAGCCTCACCTGGCCTTCTCCCACATACAGGACGGCGATCTTGTGTGTGTCGTATGATGGAATCTGGTCGAGAAGCTGCACTGACCGCTCGAAGGACTGTAGCCACAGAGCCCTGCCTGAGCCTTGGGTGGGGGCCGGCCCCTGCCACCAGCCCTGAAGCCCCAGCCAAATTCCAGTCTGGGGAGGGTGTTCCCCACCCAGGTAGCCAAGAGCTAGGGCAGCCCACGGTGCCCCCCACCAGGCTCCAGGGGGACCTGGAGAGAAAGCACCCACCTCATTGGGTAGAAGAATGGGCTTGTTGGACTCGTCACCAAAGAAGGGTGAGTGGTAGAGCTGCAGGAACACAAAGCTGTCGGGGAGGGACAGTGAGGCCAGGTCGGGAGCCACAGGCCGGGTCGGCGTCGAGGCCAGTTCTGTCTGCCCACGCTCAAGGCGCAGGCCTGAGCCTCTTGGACACCACATCCCCGTGGGGACTATCTAGCAGCTCCTGCCCCCGAGGGCAAGGCTCACCTGGGATTGATGCCTGGCACTTTCTCGGTGTTGGAAGCCCCAGCTCTGCTCCTGAAGGCGTCCTGCTCTACCCTTTTGCCTCTGCGTGATGGGGCTGAATCAGAGATGGTGTAGCCTCTGGGCCGCAGGCCACTGGGGGAGCGGGGGCAGCTGGAAGGCAAGGGACCCTCGGGCTGTGCGGGGCCCTGGCCCTGGTTCTCTTCACCTGGGGTGGACCAGGAGGCACCCGCCCCGTCCAGAATCCCGGACTGTGACCGGGCCTTGGCCTCAGGGCTGAGCCGGCCAACATCAGACTTGTCCCCGGGGTCCCCGAGTATATCCTGCAGGGTCTGCAGCTCAGGGGAGGAGCTGGACTTGCTGAGGGGCTGGGAGGGCTGGAAGGAGAGCTCCACAGAAGGCCGGGCGCCCTCAGAAGAGACGGCTCGTTCGATGGGGATCCCTCCAGCAGCCAGCTCCTCTGCAGGGAACTTCTCCTCCTGGCTGGAGCTTGAAGACGACTGCCAAGAATGAGTCCGCAGGGCCTCCATCAGGAGGGGTTCACTTGGCGGCGACGAAGCCCCACCCCCCGTCAGGGCCACAGAGCCCCTCAGTGGCCAGTGGATGGCCCGCCTCCCCCCCCCGCCCCCCCACCGGACAGCCCTGGGCCTGGGCCCCACTGAGCAGCAGAGCCCAGCACCCGCCAAACCAAAGGATGCCAAGGGCAGCGACCAGCTATCCTCCTACGGGGCCCACTGGGAAAGCCCAGACTATCTGCGCGGGACAAACTTGGAAGGACACGTGGCCGTTTTTTAGGTGAGAAAAGAGGAGAAAAGCCTTACCAGAGTGCATAGCAAGTCCGGGAGCCACAGACGGAGTGAGCAACCCCACAGTGCCCCCGCGCCCCAGGCTCCCCCATGCACTCACCCTGCTGTAAGCTTCCGTGCGGCCATAGCGCCGGTCTGTGCCTAGTGTCGCCTCGAAGTCCTCCAGCTCCGTGGGCTCCACTGGCAGACTGGTCTCGCTTGAATTTCCCTCCTCCAGAACCACCGCAGAGTCTGGGAGGACACGGATGGGGCTACTGGGAGCTAGCCCGGCCCCCGGGGGCTCACATGGCCTCAGGGGCACCAGCCTCTCCCCACCGAGAGCACACAGTGGCCCCCGACAGAGCCTCACCTAGGGCCTTCCTGGCCTGTGGCTCTAAGCTGCCCACACCCCATCAAGTCAGCTGGAGGAGAGCACTCAGAGGGGCCCGGGCGTGGCCCCTGAGACAGGGCGTCTCCAACACCGGCTCCCTGGGCCTGGGGTGAGGGGCATCTGGTTCCTGGGATCCCGCCCCTGCTGCTCCAGCGAGGTAAACGGGCAAGGGCAGCACAGACCCCATGAGGGAGGAGTCCTGCCTAGGACAGGGCCTGAACTCAGGAAGAGGGGCGCACCTGGACCAGCCCTCGGGAACAGGAGCCCAGAGTTCCTCCCTAGCTGGACCCGAGGAAAAGCCTGACACAGAAGAAATCCCTGTGCGCAAACACAGATGGGAAGCGCGTTCCAGAAAGCAGAGGCGCGCCATCGGAGCCCAAGCCAAACCCGGAGCTGGGGAGTGCTAAGGAGAGGCCACTACGCCCCTAAGCAGCATTTCCTGTGCCGGTGTCAGGGCAGGGGTGGGGGGCGTCAGGGGTGGAGCGCATCAGGGCAGGAGTCGAGGTGAGAAGCAACCGAGGGTTAGCACAGCCCGAGGCCGCCACGCACACAGCCCCGGCACACGCACAGTCCGTTAGCTGCCTGCCATGTCCGGTCTGCACGCCGCCCTTTCCGAACTGGCTCCCGGCCACATGGGGGGCCCAGGGGAGCCAGAGGGCTGTGCGAGTCGGCCCCTCCCTCCACCTCCCGCAGCCTCCCTCCACCTCCCGCAGCTGCAGCCGGGGCCTGAAGGCGACAGGCCAGCCCACAATGAAGGTAGACACGGCCCAATCTGTGGGGTCACCAAACCAATCAGGCCACCAGAGGCCAGGGCCAGGCTCACCCCCAAGAGCCATCCCCCACCAGCATGTGGCTGAGCTGCCCACCATCGCCTCATTGGGCCCGTTGACACGGAACAGGGCTCAGCTCAGGATACAGGGCAGAGGGGCCCACCAGCCAAGCGCAGGCATTCCGCACAGATGTCCTCATGCGAGACGCAGCCCTGCTCCCAGGGACAGGGGGCGAGCAGCGGCCGCGGAGGGATGACCGCATGAGGGGCGACGAGAGCAGCACGGGGCAGAGCGGCGGCAACGACCACTTTCCTTAAAGAGACGTACGAATACCTGCCCAGGAAATGCTCCTGTGCAGCTTTCCTTGGCAACTGGACTGGTACAGGGAGGAGAAAGAGGCCACTGCAGGGAAACCGCGAGCGGCCAGTCAGCGGAAGGACAGACTACGCACAGTCGAGCGGAGAGGAAAGGCGCACAGAGCCCGAGCCTGGAGGGAGAGAGCGGAGGGCCAGCAGCGGCCGGCGGGCGGGCTGCTCATGGCCCACGCGGGCTCCGGCTCTCTGCGCTGCTGCAGGGGGTGTCGGGCAGGGGCAGGGGGAACGCGCCCTTCCTCCTCACTGACAGAGGCCGCGGCCGCGGGGAAGGCCAGAGGGTGGCTGGGAAGGAGCGCACCAGCCCAGCCAGGCAAGGGCACGAGCGCGCGCAGGCAGGCTCAGGCTGTGTGCTCGGCGCATCCAAACCCAGACCCAAGCGCAAGTGCAGCTGCCCTCCTGGGGCCCCGGGTGTGCCCAGGGGCGTGCAGGGCACAGGGCGTGCGGGGCTCGGCCGCGAGCGCTCTGGATCACTCTGGTCGTACCCGCCTGCCCCTCGAGTGGAAGATGGCCTGGCCTTTCCGCAGAAATGGGTCCTGCACCCCAATGTCAGGTCGTGGCTGGGGCAAGGAAAGCTCAGAGACCCCTCTCCGGGGCGTCCCCACACCTCCAAAGGACACGCCGGGTGGGGGCAGCACTCACCCGTGTTAGATCTCGGGGGCGGAGGGGGCTTGGCCGAGCCTGCGGCAGGCACCGACAGGGACTTGTACAGAGCCGTGTCACGACGCTCCTTGAAGCGCTCAGCGGCCATGAGCGCATTGGACAGCTCCTGCAGAGGCATGTTGTTGATGTCCGACGAGAAGGGGCTGAGCGGGTTCTCCAGGCTCATCAGCCAGCTGGTGTTCCCTGGGGAGGGGCAGGCACCACCCCTTAGGCCGCATACCCAATGTCTCCCCTGGCCCTCCCCTCCCTGCACCCCATGTGCCACCCTCTAGGGCCCATGCCAGGGGGCAGTAGGGTTCCTGTGCCCAACCAGGGAGCGACAGGGAGGGGGCTAGGCCCTAGGCAAGGCTTGCCCCCGACGCCCAGGTCAGGGCAGCGCCCGTGTAGCAGTGGCCCACCTCACACGTGAGCACCACTCTGCACCCAAGTGAGCTCTGCGCCCAGTCCAGGCTCGACAGAGGCATCTCCAGGCACCAGACGTGGCCACTGGGAAGCCTGGACAGGGCACAGCCGAGGGTACTTCTGGGCTGTCCCTCTCCCCATAAGGCCCCGGGGCCCACACTCAGACTCCACTTCTACACTGAGCGTCCTCCAATCCCGAGCCTCTCACCCTAACCCCTGACCCACCTCCCCTTTCCCCGCCTGGGCCTCCTCATCCTGTCTCCCGCCTCCCCCTGCCTGCTCCCCAGCAAGAGCCAGAACCCGAATCCCCATACCCACGATCTCCTGACCCTGCCGGCCACGCCATGCCCAAGCAGGTCCTGGGGCTTGGCTTACTGAAGTCCCTCTTTCAGCCTGAATACCCGTCACGGGCTAAGTTGTGTCCCATGAAATTCACGTGTTAAAGTCCTAACCTCCAGCAGCTCATTAAGGTAAAACAGAGCCACACGGGTGGCCCCTGGCCCCCTGGGCTCTTAGGAGAAGAGGAGACAGGACACCACCCCACACCGACGGACGAGCTCAGAGCAATCAGCCCTGCCGACCCCGTGACCTGGGACTCCCAGGCTCCTGCTGCTAGAGCCTCGGGCACCTGATCTCCTTCACCACTCCCCTCTGGGGACCCAGCTAAGGCACGGAGCACGGGCTACCTCAGCCCCATCTGCTGCCACTGCCTCCTGAGGATCTAGAGCCCTCGCAGGGAACAGTCCCACGCTCACCGGGGTGGCAGAGACCCCGGCGTGCTGAGTGCAAGCCCCCCAGTACCTGTAGGCCTCCGGACCAAGATCTCCGCCCAGCCCTGGGTCAGCAGCGGTACGTAGGCTGCCAGGCTCGTCTTCTCCTGTGCTGGGAACCGGGCACCAGCCGAGGCCCTGTCAGACTTGCTGGCCAGCGCTGCCTGCGTGCCTGGGGAAGTGGGGCCGCCCAGCAAGTGGGAGGCTGGAGTGTCCAGGGCACCAACACGAAGACCGTGGCCCCCTGAGGAGGAGGGCAGGAGTGCTGGTGACCACCACCTACCCAACACGGAGCCACCAGCACGGAGCCAGCTGCTCCACCCAGGGCCCAGGGCCACAGGCAGCTCAGCCGTCCCCGGGCATGGCTCTCTTACGGTGTCAGCACAGGTGGACGTAAGGCAGGAAGAACGGGCCCCAGCAGCCACCCCCCAGTCGGACGAGGGCTCATTCCAGCTGCAGCAAAGGGAAACCCCAGGGGCGAGCCGAGCTGAGGGCCAGGGCCATGGAGCATTCACAGGAAACCCTGACCGTGAGAAACAGGCCCTGGGCAAGAAGGGGCCCTCCCATCCTACAGACGGCTACGCACCCGTGGCCAAGGCTCACAGAGACAACGCCCCCATTATTCAAAAACGAGGACAGGCCTGAACTCCAGCACCTGGTCCCCAGGCTCCCAGGAGTCTTTGCAAGCACCCCCAGGGGCACCCGGGAAGAGGCAGGGTGGGGGCACAGGCTCACCGGACATGGAGCGGACCCGGTCCCGGGCGCCGCGGCACACCTGCTGCCCAGCCTGTGACTCCAGCTTGGCAGGTGCCTCCTTTGCCTGTCTCACATGCGTGCCAGGGTCCGAGCTGAGGACAGAAGGGCCCATGCAGAGCGTGACCATGGTGCCTCACGGGCTCAGGACAGCCATGGTCAAGGCCTGCCGGGCAGGGGGCGCCAGGTGCACTCACCTCAACTCGGGGCCACCTTGCTGCTCTCCTGAGTCCAAGCCCAGCAGCGACCGGGTCCCCGTCCCCACGCTCGTCGTCACAGTAACAAGCTTGTTCCCAACCAGCCAGGTTTTGGTCCTGCCACCAGCCAGGAGGAACTCTCCCACCGGAGACCTGAAAGTACAGGAGCCTCAGCCAGGCCCGGGCCCGGTATGTGTGTGTGGGGGCCAGGGGGGGCCCAAAGGGGCATCAAGGTATCAAAGGTACAGTGACCACGGCACGGCAGGACCACTGCCTGCTGCCACGGCTTCCGAGTGTAGTCACAGCAGCAAAGCCGGGGCCTGGCCTCCCGCCCCGCCCCACGGGCCTGGCTCGCACCTCTTGGGCACCGCTGTGAAGTTGGAGAACACGTATCTGGCCATCATGTCCAGACATGTTTCCGTGAGCTCCAGGTGGAGATTTTTCAAGTTGTCATCAGCCTGGGCCATCGAGTTCTCGTCGGCAGACCCCAAGCTGGCGCTTGTGAGGGACGTCTGGATCCTGCTGGAGGGAGGGGCCCCGCGAGGTCAGGGCCCCGAGGAGCGACCCCTCTCCCACCGGGGGCCAGAGCTCCAGGCATGCATGTGCTGGCAGGGCCGCACCCACAAACACCCCACCGGGGCACACGGCTGGTCGAGCCACGGCCTGGCAAACCACGCGGACCCTCCTCCCAGAGAGAGGAGGCGCAAGGCCTTACGGGAGAGACCCAGGCCCACTCGTCAGAGCAGAGGCTCGGGAGACAGGGCAGAGAGCGACGTCCCCTCACCGAAGCACAGGAGAGTTAGGGGACGCTTTGAGGCAGAACGGTTTAGTCATGCAGACACACAGAGACCACGACACACAGACAAAGATTGCATTCTGCCCTCAAGGCCACCTCCCGGTGACAGGGAGGGTCTGGGCTTCGTGTGCAGCTCTTCCCCCTCAACTCAGGCCCCCCAGGATCCGCACGCACCCACTGACCCGGAGAAGAGGCTCTCGTGGCTCTGGTTCGGATACCAAATTTCACAGCCCCTTTGCCACATTTGGCTTGTGTTAAGGAACCGGCTAAAAAGAGCTGAAAGCCTCGTCCCCCTGCGCCCCCGTCCCTCCTGGCCAAACCCCACTTGGCAGAGGCCAGCCCGAGGCAGGGGCCTGAGCCAGGCAGCAGTGAGGAGGTGGATCTCCAAGCTTCGGACTCCGAGGCCTGAGGGGGCTTCCTGGGGAGGAGACAGCCCCCCACCCTCAGCTCAGTGCAGCCTAGCCTGGTCGGCGCGAAGCAGTGACCCCCAAGAACCCGCACCTGCACTCAGACGCAGCGGGGAGAGGTGACCCAGGCCGCGCCCCCGCCCCCCCAGGCCAGCCCCCACCCCCACTGCCCTACAGAGCCTCCTGTTCCCCTTCAGCCACAAAAGAAAGCAGCCCTTACTGCTAAAAGAAAGCTCAAGAATATGGCGTCACTTGAGACGATATGACAGCCAAACCCTAGAATGCGTGCCCCCCAACCTGCGTGGGCGCCGCTTTGATACACGAAGGCCCCTTACCTCCGGGGACAGGCCTGCAGGCAGCTGCCACCGGACGCCTGGCTTTCTCAGAGCTACCGCCCTGCTTCGGGCTCCCGGGCCAGCTTCTGAGGATGCCATGCAGCCAGCCCGGGCTCGAATGAGGCTTGGGGACAGAATGCAACCTTTCCACCCCTCACCTCCAGGCTCCCCTGGACCGAGGGCTGCCGCTCGGGCTCTCCTGCAGCTCTGGCCAGGGAGGGCGTGGGCAGGTGACGAGGTCATGCAAGCAGCCCCATGCACCGCCACCCGGGTGCTCCCGCCTGGCAGCGCCACCTCTCGGGCCAAGCTCCAGGGCCTGGCCCCCCGCCCGACAGAGCCCACTACCTGCGGACCACATGTTCAGACACACTGATGCTGCGGCATCGGAAGGCCTCGGCGGCAGAGCTCTCTTTGAATTCTTTCACGGGTGGAGAGTTATTCAAGCCTTGTTTGGGGGGTCTGGCTATCCTCAAACTACCAGGTGAGGAAGGAAGGCCCAAGCCCCAGAGAGCCCAGCTCCCGGGAGGGAGAACAAGCCATTGGAGGCATGAGGAGGAAAGGTCACAGGCCACAGGGTCAGGATGGAGAGCCCGCGGGTGAGATGAACAAAAAATCATGCCAGAGGCCAGTTAGCAGGGGGAAGAAACAGAAAACAAAAATGCATGAAAATACATCTTATAAACATGACAGAAAAAGTAAGGCTTCACGCACGGTACCAAAACAAAAAACATCAGTGCAAATTAAATGTGGATGGAACGCACCACACGGCAGATTCCAGCTGTGCTGACCAGGCGTCCCACCGGCCCCACGGGCGGCCAGCACCACCCCGCACAGGGGCCAGCACACCCTGAGGCCCCAAAGGTCGCCATTCAAAAGGCCGGTTCTTAGCCCCAGGCCCCTGGCGCCCAGCTACTGGGGGCTTGAGAAGCCAGCTTTCGACTTTAGGTCACACTGACCTGGTCATTCTGGAAAATGCCGTATCCCCACCAAGGGAGAACTGAAAAGCTTGGGCAGAAAGATGGGGACAGAAAGAGGAGCTGCCGTTCGTATGAGATGCACACAAGACACGAGGCCCAGCACAGCTCAGATCTGGTACCAGCAGCCGCGGTGGTCCAGAGGAGCAAGCCCCCGGATCAGCAATGGCTGGAGAGCAAGCTCAGGAGGGGCGGCGCTGGCCCAAGGCTGGGCTGACCGCAAGGCCCCGAGCTCGTCCCCATCCAGGCCAGGGATTCAGCTTCTCAGGAGCCACGGCTGCCCTGATGCAACCCTTGGCTCATTCAGCGGAGTCAGACCCAGGCCTCGGTGCCCTACACCTAGCATCCCAATTCCCTCCTCAGCGAGTCTGCACTCGGGATGCAGGCAGGCCTGGCCACAGCCCAACCCCGGGCTCCAGGACCCCACAGGCCACCGGGCCTGGCTGGGCAGGGAACAGCTGCTCCTCCAGCTAAACATGGGTGTGAAGGGCCCTCCCAGGCCCTGCCCGGCCTCTACACCAAGACCCCCAGTGCCCAGCACGGTCCGCATGGGGGAGAGCCCGAGCCTCATCCCATCGCCACTGGCTGGCCTCGGGGCAGCAGCTTAGCCCAGGCCCTCTACGCACCATGCCAGCGACGGGACAGGCTTACAGCCCCGCCCCAGCCCAACCTGACACTGGGCACGCCCCCCGCAGGCCCACACCTCTTGGGCCTCTCGTTGAGACTGGTGCTTCGTGCTCTGAAACTGTCCTTCTCGGGGGTGTCATCAAAAGACAGGAGAACGTTGGAGCGCAGGCCCTGGCAGGGTGGAGCAGACCTGAGCCACGGGCCGGGGGGGCCCACCCCCACGCCTGCAGCGGATGGTATCTCAGCAAGCACCGCACCCAGTAACACCCATCCCGCTCTCCCTTGACCGTCACCCCACTCTGGCCATGGAAGCCAGTGGCAAAACGGGTCCCACCCTAACAAGGAGTTTGGTGTCTGCTGGCCTACCTTAGTGATATAAGGAACAAAATCCTTCCGGAAGGGCAGGCGGCATCTAATGAACCACATGGCTATGACGTGATGGGCCAGGCACACGATGTACTGATTGAACCTGTAGGAAGGAAGGGAAGTGATGCAGCCCCGACCGGGGCCCCGAGACCACCGTGCCTGGAGCCACGCATAGAAGAGAGGCCCATTCTGGGTCAAGGACCAGCACGGCGGCCCCACTTCTGCACGCAGAGGCCTTGGGCGTGCCCAGCTCGCAGGCAGCAGGGCTGGGCAGCACTTACTTGGAGGGATTGGTGTAGGGCAGGGAGATGGCAAACACGCTCGCGTACTGCTCTGCTGCGAAGTTCCTGTACAGGTGGGGCAGCCTGGCCAGCGCTGCAACACCAAGACACAGCGCTGAGGGGGCCTGGGCTACTTCTGAAAGGACCTCGAACAGGACCTTTCCTTGACCCTGGGCGCTGTATTCCAAGGGCAAGGAACCTATGTCCCCAGGCCGAATCCAGCTGGCAGCCTCCCCCTGGGTCACCTGTGAGCTAAAGATGCCTTTCACGTCTTTAAAAAGCTATAAAAAACAAGAATATGCAGCAGAAGCCATATGTGGCCCTCTGCAGAAGTTCTAGTGGCCCTGCTCCACTCCTGTCGCCCACCCTGCTGAGGGCCAGACACGCAAGAGCATGCACTGAGTGGGCGAGGCACCCTGAACCCTTGGAAGTCCCTCCAGGGTGTGGTGTGCGCAGAGGGGAACGGAGAGGAAGCTGTGAGAACCAGGCCAAGGGCAGGAGCCAAGGAACAGGAAGGTTTCTGTGCTGTTTAAAATGACCCTCAGGGGACGGCTGGGTGGCTCAGTGGCTGAGTGTCTGCCTTCAGCACAGGGCGTGATCCTGGGGTCCCGGGATCGAGTCCCACATCGGTCTCCCCACAGGGAACCTGCTTCTCCCTCTGCCTGTGTCTCTGCCTGTCTCTCATGAATAAATAAATACAATCTTTAAAAAATAATAACAATAAAATAACAATATTGACCCTCAGGATAAGAAATGAACCATAAAGGAAAGCATTCAAGGTCCTGTGGCAACAGAGAGCACATCCCGGGTACCCCGTGGAGACGCTGCACCAAGCTGTACCCAGAGGGGTCACATGAGGTCAGGGTCCGCACAATGACCGTGGGCAGGGTGCAGCCCCAGCCCCAGGGGCCCAACTCCACACTCACATAAGCGTGTGTGCACACAAACGCACAAAGACGAGCAGAGAGACAGACGCTTACTTGACAGGAACTCGAGGAGAGGAATGGCCATACTGGCCGTGGCCGAGATGTGTGTGAGCTTCACGACCAGGACGGGAAGCGCCTTGATGATGATGTCAGGCATCTCCACGCTGCAGATGGCCAGGGCCACCACACACTGGCTGGCACAGCGGTAGATCAGGCCTTGCTCCAGGCAGTACACCATCTCCCGCTGTGGGACGGCATGGGTGCCTCAGGCCGGCCTCCCCACCCCCACCCCGCCCCGCCCGCAGACAGGCTCGGGTCTGGTAAGCCAGGGCCTTGTCTCCCCAAGCCCACTCTAGCGTGTTTTACAGAGGGGAGGCCGAGCCTTAGGAAGGTTCGACATCTTGCTCCAGGGCCTTGAACCCCTAATCAGCATAGCACCAGGAGCCGACCCCTCCCGAGGTGACGACACAGTGGGGCAGCTCTGGCCAGGTGCCTCCTGACACTTCCAACCAGCAGGGCCAGCAGGACCCCGGAGCCAGGACATGCTGGGCCCATGACCCCTCTGCTTATGGGATTCCTTCCCCAAGCTGGCTGGCCTTATTATGGGGTGGTCCTGCCTGGCACAGCAGGCCACTGGGCACGCATGCCTGGGGGCAGCTTCCTGAATGAAGACAGCAAACTTTACCCAGCGGGAGACGGGGAGTAGCTCAGGCCGCGGCCTCAGGGCCCACGGATGATTTCAGTTTCCTGTACTCACTCCAGCCCTCAGAAACACCTGGACTTCCAGGGCTCTCAGGGAAACTACAGTCCAACAGGGCAGAAGGGGGCAGCAGGCCCAGCAGCACAGGAGCCGCTGCAGCCGGGGAGGAGGCGGGATGCCCAGAGTGCACTCCCGATGCCACTACCATCCACGCAGCCCCCCTGCTGGCTGTGACCTAAGCGGACCAGCCCATCTAAGACCGCAGTTCCCTCACCCACTCAGGTGGACTGACCAAGAGGCATCGGGACTTGAACAGCCGCAGCAGACATGCCCAGCGGCGCAGTCAAGGAGCTGCCATGTGCCCGCTGATGGCAGAAGTGCGGGCAGGTGGAAGTCAGGCACCGTAGGCCCTGCTGCTGGTCTCTTAGAAGAGGCCCAGCTCTGCCAAGACGCTTAGCACTTGTCCTGAAGGCAAGCAATGCTCCAGAAAGAAAAAATGCCGCTGCATGTGGATGGGCAGCACAAGGCCCGCACCCCCCAGAATGCAACTGAGGAGCGCCAGCAGACGCCGGGGTCTGCAGCTCCAGGCTGGGCCAGCCAGCAGGGGTCCAGCAGCCACACGGGGAAGCAAAGCCAGCTCCCCTGGTCCTGGCCCAGCAGCCCCCAGGTGACTACAAGGCCCAGCCCGTCTAGCGGAAGCCAACGTCCCGTGGCCCAGACTTCAAACGCCAGCTCTCCCAGGCCGGCCTATCCCTCTCCCGCCTGGTACCTGTCTGGTTTTGTCCAGGTAGTTATGGTAAGAGATGAGCGCCGTCAGCACAGGGACCACAGCCAGGTGCAGGTCGGTTCTGGAGAACCCTTCCGGGGTGCCTCGGAGCCGCTCCAGAGTTCTGGGACCTGAGAGCTAAAGACGGTAGCTCAGAAGGAAGCGTGCCCGACAACAAGGCAGGGCCCACCACCAAGTGGCCGAGGGCAAGGGGGAAGCAGGGCTCAGGAGCCAGGGGGGCCTTCCTACTCCCTTCTCTGACCCAGAGTCTGCCTTTTCAGGCACGCTAGAGGGTGCCCACCCTGACAGGCACCGGAGACCCCAGCGAGGAAGGGAGGGGGAGGATTCAGAGTACCATCCTTGGGTAGCGAGTTCAAGCCCTTGGCTGCAGCCTCTGACTCCTGCCCCCACATGGGAAAGGAAGGGCAGGGGCCCCAAAGGCACCATAGGCCTGGCAGGCGAGGAAGGAAGGCCCCGCCGCGTGAGGCGGCCTCACCATGGAGCAGAGGGCGGAGGACAGCTGGTCCACACTGCAGGGTGAGGTGAAGATGAGCACCTTATAGCGCAGGGACTCCGGCAGCTTGCTAAGCACGAGCTTCAGTACCTTCCAGTCCACCTCCTGCAGGCAGAGGGGCTGGTCGGGGGGGCTGGTCAGGGGGTGGGTGCACCCAGGGGTGGGACGACGTGCTCTTGGGCCTGCAGCCTGGTTTGCAGCTGGGCAGCTAGTGGCCTCTGGGCCCGCTCTGTCTCTGCAACCTCCGGAGCTCGTGCTCCTCTGGGGAAGTTCAGTCCTGGGCCCTCCAGGCACCAAGTGAGCGGGGGTGGGGGGCCCAACCCACACAGCCAGTGTCCCCCCCCCCCCTCAAGTGGGCCATGGGACTCCACACCTGCCCACCCCAGGCACCCACGGAGACCGCAAGAGAGGAGCCTGCATCCCAGCTCAAAGGGAAAGCAGCACGTGCTCCTGAGTGACCCAGAGCCCAGACGTCCACTGCAGGACCTAAGGCCACCCAGGGCCACAGCAACGAGGAGGACGTGGTGGTGGCCACCCCAGCCCCAAAACTTCCCTGCCAGCTCCTCCCCACCTCATCAGGGAGGCCACTGCCTGGGCGACACCAAGGCCGTGAGTCTTCCAAGCCTCTCCCCAGATCCCGCCTGTGACCCAGAGGCCTCGAAACTCATGGGACATGCCCCACGGCCCCTTTTAGTGCCCCCGGGAAGCCGCTTCCCTGCCTGCAGCCTGGAGGCCTGACCTAGGCCAGCGCACGCTGTCCGGCCCCACGGTGCCACACATTGACTACGTTGCCTCTCCCCTCAGACCCTGTGCGGAGGCCTCCACCCCCACACCTCCGCGGCCGGGACCACACCGACCCTACCTGCGGGCTCGGCCTGTTCCTGCCCCTGGAGCCTCTCCTGCCTTTCAGGGCCTCACCCGGCCCTCCAGGTGCCCCCAACCACAGCTGACCGCACCCCTGCTCTCCCACAGCGAGTCTCTGCTCCCGAGGCACACCCTCCCATGACTCCAGGTGTCTACACATGACCACCTCATCCCAATCCGCCTCCCAGAGGCAGGAGTGTCTCCTCCGCTCCAGGCTCAGCTCTGCAGAACGGCGTAACCCCAGGGCAGATGCCGTGAAGGCCAGCAGCGGACCCTGCCACCTGCTGCGGAGGGACCCAGCAGCTCACCTGCTTCAGGCACTGTAGCAGGACACGGAAGAGCAGGGAGTAGGGCAGGGAGCCAAGCCGCACGGCAGGGCCTGCGGGCGCAGGACCAGGCGGCCCCGTGGGAGGTGACAGGGGACCACTGGCCTTCTTCTCCGAGCCTCTCTCTGGCTCCCTATGGAAGTGAGTGAGACGAGCACTGAGGCCAAGGCTGCGGGCACCCTGCCCACCCCACACTGCCACGGGGACCCTGCGGGACGCCCCTCGGCTCCGCAGCCCAGAGCTGGGGGGCACGGCTGACACGCACATGGCATCGCAGACGCAGTAAGGGCTGAACCTCACGGCCCCGTCCTTGCTGGGCAGGCCAAGGCGGTGCAGCGAGTCGGCCCTCAGCAGCAGTAGGAAGTCAAAAGCCTGCGGACAGAAAGAGATCCAGCAAAGCCAGGATGATGCCAGCCTGTCCACTCACTCATGCATCCCTGGGAAAGGCCCTGCCCGCCGACAGCAGACACGTGCCACCCCACCGTGTCCGCAGCATGGGGGGAACCACACAGGCATTCATGGTGCCCAGGGAGGCGCGCAGTTCCCGCTGTGGCTGGGCCGCAGTGTGGCCTCATGCCAGGGCAGCTGGGCCTGTGGCCAGGACACGGGGAGGGCACACCCCACACCCTGGCTGGGCAGCACCACCCGGCCCCAAGGCCAGAATACAGGACTGCTCAGGCCCCATCGCTTGCTCCAGTGAACGACAGGTCACATAACCGGGCTGCCCAGGTGACGGGGGCTGCCTCACCACACACAGGCTCTAGAAGGGACCAGGTCCCCCGTCCCAGTGACCTCCACTCAGCCTGGCGCCAACACCCACAATGGCAGCCCCAGGGGAGACAGGGCTGTGCGCCACCTGAAAGCGGTGTCGTCCTGCCTCCACCCCTGCCCCCGGCCGCCTCGTGGCTCAGACCGGCAGGTTCGGACGCACACAGACTGCAGAGGGAGGGATGGTCTGGACCACCGGCCACCTCCCTGGCATGAGGTCACTGTGGTCACCACCAGGACCCCAGGAAGCTGCCCACAGCCTGAAGTGCAGCCAGAAGGACTACAGCCGCTGACAGTCCCCCGGCCCCGTCATACCTGCAGCCGGATGCTACTGGCGATGGGCAGGGTGTAGCTATGCTTGTAGTGGAGCTGGATGTGGCTGACGAGCGTCTCATACACACGCATCGCATGGCTGGCAGGCAAGGCGTACAGCTTGGTCTACAGAGAGAGCATGCCGGTCACTTGGAGGGCAGAAGGCTGAAAGGCAGCCAGGGAGCCCAGGACAGGGACCAGCAGCCCCGCAGTGACTGGGCTCTCTGGAGTGGCTGCTGCTCTCTAGAACCAGTAAGCCTTCAAGCCACTAAGTCCGCCCCAGGGACTTCATCCCACAGATACTTCCACGTGCACACTCTCGGTTATGGCAAAAAAAAAAATCAGGAACACGTTCATGTCCATTACAGAGAATCTGCTGATACATCAGGAAAATCTGTCTAATGGTGCACGACTTAGCAGGACGTGCCACATGACCCATGAGCTGAAAGCACATTCTCCCTGCCGCTGGCAGAGCAGGACAGACCAGGGACAGGTGAGGCCCCGGGGTGCTGGGCAGGGGGCTTGTCAGCGGGCCATCCACCCAGTTGCTGGGCTGCCATCCCTGCTGTGAGCTCCTCCCTACCCCACCTTCCCGACAGGTGAGCCCAGGAGATGCCAGGTGAGACCCTGGGGGGGTGGGGGTGGGGGGCTGTGGGGTGGGACGGGCCAGCCAGGAGCAGAAGTAGGGAGTCCAACCACAACCAGAGGGACCCCTCTGTGGTCTGTGGTACTCCTGAGGCGAGCAGCAGGGCCTTAAAACCTAAGTCACTGCTATTCTTAAAGAAATATTAACCAAAAAAAAAAAAAAAAAAAAAATTGGAGGAGGAAAAGGAGTTGGACACAAGGCTCGGGCTGATTCGGCAAGGGCAGCAGGGCACCTGGCAGGAAGGACGGACGGATTCCAGCTCTGAGCTGCGTCCACGCTGCCTGCGAGTTTCAAGCGGGTACACAGATTATTTTTTTAATTAAGTAAAATGAGCAATGAAACCGCCTGGCCTGGGACTTTGCCTCAGCAAACAGCTTGGTTCTGGGGTTCCCGCTCCTGGGGCATTGGAATCCAAGTGAGGGCGACAGACCACCCTCCTGCTTCCCTGCGGCAGGGGTCTGGCTTGCTCAGGCCCTTGTGCTCCTCCCGTCAGAGGACTAGTGACGGGAGCCATGGGGGGCCGGCCAGCTTTCCGCAAACACTTCAAACTTCCACACCAGGAAATAACCATCACTTGCAAGTGCTATGAGAAACTATGTATCCTCAGATGTTTTACAGACAGAAATGTTTGAGGCAAAGGATTCAAATCCTAATTGATAGGGACTCCTGGGGGGCTCAATGGCTGAGCATCTGTCTTCGGCCCAGCGCGTGATCCTGAGGTCCTGGGATCGAGTCCCACATTGGGCTCCCTGCATGGAGCCTGCTTCTCCCTCTGTCTGTGTCTCTGCCTCTCTCTGTGCATCTCTCGTGAACAAATAAATAAAATCTTTAAAAAATAAAAATGCTAAATGATACTGACGCTGGCGAGTGAGGGTGAGTGACACTGTGACACTTTGAAATCAGTGAGAGGCAGGGCGGCCAGCAGCAGGGCCCAGGTGGAGGCTGGCCGGGGGTGTGACGGGAGGTGGCCACAGCCCCAGTGACCCTCAAGGGCCCATGGGTGCCCAGGAAGCCAGCCGTGCAGCAGGAGAGTGAGCACGGTGCCACAGCAACCCGGCACAGAGAGCACACACCAACCCTCTGACCACAGTCTCACCCACGATACACCAGGTACTCTCTCTGCTCAACGAGAAAACAGATGACCTCCGTAAAACATGAGCAGCGGATCTGAACACACTTCCCCAAAGAAGATCTACAAACAGCCAGCAGGCACCTCACCAGGTGCTTATCACACTCATCAGACCACAGTGAGCACCGTTTTACGCACAGTGGGAGGCGTGCTGGTGAGGACGCCTTGCACGCGCAGCCACACACACTGCTCCTGGGGATGGAGTGACCCCGCAGACACCGCCTGGCCATTTCTTGAATCAGTAAGCACAGGGCTACCATCTGACCCAGCAAGTCTGCTCATACCTATGCACCCAAGAACAAAAACAAACCTCCCTCCGTCCACACAGACACTTGCACACGGATGTTCACCGCAGCAGGGTTCCCGGTAGCAGAAGGTGGACACCTGGTGTCCATCAGCACATGAACGGATATGTAAATATGGCAAATCCACACATGGGACTAGGGTCCGTACAAGTGAAGCCCTGACACCTGCTACCACACAGGTGAGCCTTGAAGACCCGATGCTCAGAGGAAGAAGCCAGACACACACAAGCACATACTGTCCGAGTCCATGGTTGTGAAATGTGCAGAACAGACAAATCCATGAGATGCAGTGGCCTGGCGGTTGTCAGGGGCCGGGGTCCCTGGGGGGCTGGGGAGGGACTGCTAATGGGTGTGGAATTCCTTCTGGGGGAATGAAGGCATTCTAAAGCTGCAGTGATGGCCACACAACTCTGAAGATACTGAAAAATCCACTGAATTACACATCTGAAGTAGATGAATCCTACGATATACGAATTACCTCTCTCAACAAAGCCGTTAACGTCATCCCTCAAGCACAGGGCCAGGATGGATGGCCGCCCTCTGTGCCGCAGTGGCTGTGTGAGGGTGAGGGGGTGGCCTGGCCCGGGGCATATCTGGGCACACTGGCCCTACAGCCCTCAACAGCTTCCCACACAGCGACGAGCAGTCAGGATAACACCAGGCCACCCTCTGCGGCCCCCAATGAATGCCCAGGTCTCCCCGGCGACGTGTCCCTGCAGAGCAGCGTTCTGAGAGGCAGCTGGTTGGCACACCCTCCCAGAAAAGCAGAGGCCCACCTGAAGGATGACCAGGAGCCCCAGGACGGCAGTCTTCACGTCCTCTAAGGAGGCCGAGTACGCCGCCACGTCTCTTTCCTCCAGCTCAGGGGGTGGAGAGAGAGAGCGGGCAATCACCTGCAGAGAGAAGGAAGGCGTTCAGCTCCCCGCTCACGGCTCCCTGCGGCAGCAACACTCAGACCCTAAGCTTTCTCTTGTCTCGCAAGAGCTGCACCTTACGCACCTAGAAACCACTCACAAAACATGATGTATCTCAAAGTTAAAAGAAATATATCAGCCACAGTGCAGACCCGGCCACAGCCCTGGCAACGCCATCCTTGCTGCGGGGAGCCCTGCCTGAGATGCAGCCGACCGCTCTGCAGAGAACGGGGATGGAGGGCCCAGAGGCCACGGTGCCTGCCTGCGGGACTTCGCCACAAACCGGGGTCCCTCTGGCAGCCCAGGCACCCAGAGCCCGCGCTTCTGCGGCCCTCACCTTTTCCACAATGTCCAACAGACTGTTGAAGTGGTGGGTGTGGCAGCCTTCAGCCAGGTCCACCAGCAACTGGGTGGCCAGTTTCCGGACTTGGGGGTCTTTGTCCTCCGGGACGTGGGAGAGCTGTGAGATGACCACTGAGCTGATTAGCTCCTCCTGTGGCAGCACAAGTCGGAGGAGGTGAGCCTCGCGCAGCAGAGGTGGGCAGCTCCAGAGGGGCGCTCTGCACGGCCCACTGGTGGCCCAGCCCAGGCCCTGGCCCACAGGCCCATGCGTCCTGGCTCGCTCCAGCCCGCTCAACGTCACCATCAGGAACAATCCCACATGGCGGGGCCCTGTGTGCGTGCACTGGGGCAGAAGACCTTGTCCCCGACATCATGGGGTCTGTTGTAACAGGCAGCATGACAAGAGCTTTCAGGGGCAGGTAGAAAGCTCTACAGCAGCAGAGAGCAGGACAAGATGGACCCTTCCATGAGGGAGCTGAGAACCCAGAGGGGCTTCCTGGAAGAGGCAACACTGAGCTGGATTCCAAGGAACAGAGATGCAGGAAAAAAGGCAGGCTAAGAGGGAAGCAGTGGGCAGACAAGTGCTGGGAACACCGGAGATGCCAGGGAGGCCACCCTGAAGCACCACACAGAGCCTGAGGTGCATCTCCCAGAGGAAAGGGCACACAAACGTTTCTAAAGCATAGACTCTGATCACAGCCCAAGGAAAGGATGGGCTGAAGAGAGGCAGGCCAGGCCTGGCACCACCGTGGTCGAGCCGGAACCAGAGAGTGTGATCACAAAAGTAAAAAGAAAATGTCCCCACATGAGACTCTGTTCAGAAGCTCTGTTCTAGGCCCTGAGCTGGCCCGAGATCCCGGGGTGGGGGGTGGGAACAGAGGCTCATGGCCCAGCAGGGGCCTGGAGGAAGGAAGGCCCCAGTGCACGAACAGGGAGCCGGCCACAGAGGGGCGCTTGTGGGACCCTGAGTCCAGGGCAGACCCTGGAGGCTCGCAGAGCCCACCCTCGAGCCCCCTACCCCCAGGGCATGCGCCCTCCGCACCCCCACCAGGACCCGCACCTCATAGAACTGCCTGTTGATGAGCAGCACGAAGGACAGGACGTCCAGCACCTTGATGCGCACAGCACTGCGAGATTCATTCCTGGGGGCAGGGCACACCTGCTGGGGCCGCGTGGGCAACGGGCCACCTCATCCTCCACCAGGCCCCGGCTTGCCCGGCAGCCCGAGCCCAGGCCCGCTCGCCTCTGCGGCAGGTGAGGCCCAGCTCGCCAACACCCACACCAAACATGGGGTGGTGGGGCAGGGAGCTCAGGCCTCAGAGACAGCGTATTCCCAGACGCCTGCTCCACAAGAAGATGCGCAGGGGCCTCAGAGGACTCCGTCCTACTGGAAAACCAGCCTGCACCTGCTCCTTCAAAGGACGAGAGAGGAGGAGCCTGACTGACCAGGCCCCAGCTCCAGGCCCCCGAAGGCTCCCTACCTGAAGAACCTCTCCATCAGTAACTGCAGGTTCTGAATCCAGCCGTCCTTCGCCGGGTGGATCGACTGAGCCCGGTACGTTATTAAGTTTAAGAGGGAAGACTCCTGGAGACAGAAACAGCTTGGCGTTAATGAGCGGCTCTGCCCGCGAGAAGGTTTTCCTACGCTCATGCCCCGTGCTGCTGGCCCCAGCTGCTCAGGGACGCCAGATAGGCCAGGCAAGGTGGGCAGAGCGCATGACCAAGGCTCCAATGGAAGAGTAAGAATTCATTTAAAAACCCACACAAGGGGGCAGCCCCGGTGGCTCAGAGGTTTAGTGACGCCTTTGGCCCAGGGCCTGATCCTGGAGACCTGGGATCAGGTCCCACACCGGGCTCCCTGCATCGGGCCTGTTGCTCCCTCTACCTGTGTTTCTGCCTCTCTGTCTCTGTCTCTCATGAATAAATAAAATCTTTAAAAGGAAAAAAAAACCACATAAGGGACGCCCAGGTGGCTCAGCGGTTGGGTGTCTGCCTTTAGCCTAGGGAGTGACACTGGACCGAGTCCCGCATCAGGCTTCCTGCAGGGAGCCAGCTTCTCCCTCTGCCTGTCTCTCTCTCTCTCTCTCTCTCTCTCTCTCTCTCTCTGTCTCCTGTGAATAAATAAATAAAACCTTTAAAAAAAAAAAAAAAACCCACACGAAAGCCTTGGCATCAGACTGTGCGTTGCTGGCACAAGCACTCCATGCCACCTGGTGAGCAGACGCACCAGGCAATAAGTCTCCACGCAGCCGGCAGCACCTTCCCCCGTGCAGGTGGGAGGGAGCTGCCGGTTAGGCTAGCACCGTCCCTAACAGACCCACATGCAGTTGGCCTGCTGACGCCCGGCAGACTTCCCTGCCACAGCACACACCCCAGCAAAGCAGAAGCCTGCCAGCCCTTTGGTTCATATAAATGTTTATTTTTATTTTTTAACTTTATTTATTTTATGATAGTCACAGAGAGAGAGAGAGAGAGAGAGAGGCAGAGACACAGACAGAGGGAGAAGCAGACTCCATGCACCGGGAGCCCGACGTGGGATTCGATCCCGGGTCTCCAGGATCGCGCCCCGGGCCAAAGGCAGGCGCCAAACCGCTGCGCCGCCCAGGGATCCCCTAGCCCTTTGGTTCAAACTCAAGGAGAGCAGTTCCAGACCCACAGCCGCTTGCCCAGCAGCCTGACCTAAACCCCCCAGCAGGAGCACCAAAGGCCCCGCCAAGCCGGGGGAGCAGAGGTCTTACCGGCCTCTGGTCTGCACATCGCTCAACCAGCTCAAAGTATCTCTCCTGAGAGCCGTGGAACTCATTCTGATCACACAGCTCTTCCACTGTGGTCAGCAGGTCGTGCACGATGGTTCTGAGCTCCGGGCTGTCCAGGGTCTGCAACACAGTGACATCCACTCCCCTCAAGGACTCAGTCTCAGAGCCCTGAGCTCACACGAACTGCCTCCAGACACCGCTCAGGCCTTCCCGCTGGGACACGGGGTGGGGGGAGGCAGCAGCCAGGCTGCTCTCACTCATCCGGGGAGGGAGGGCCCCAGGGAGTCCCGCTATGCCCACCCAGCAGGCCCCAAAGGGACTGACTTTGAGCACGTTCACGCTTCCCCCAGGCTCAAGCATCTTCTAGAGGCTTCAGGGCTGTGACCACCCAGCCTGCCGCCCCAGGAGGAAGCTAGCCTGGGGAGCCAGACTGAGCGACAAGAGGCTGGTCCCTGCTGAGTTCCAATCCTCCGCCCACTGGCCTGGCTGTGCACATTGGCCACCCCAGTGCCCCGGGAGACCCAGCCCCAAGCCCATGCTACACGCAGCCTCATCTGTCTGCACCCCTGCATGGCCACCATGTCCTCCTTCCTATCGTGGCTAGTACTTCCTCCGAAGCTACGCCAAAGCCACGGGCAGCATCCTGGATGTGCTGGGAACTATCTCCAGGGTCCACTCCCAGGCCACAAAGGGGAAGTGTGTATGACTCTTGGTCTTGAGAACCGCCAGCCCTGCCCCCAAGCCCCCCTAGGTATTGCTGCTCCAAACCCCAGAGCGGCCTTGTGAAGGCCGGCCCCCTGTACTGACCGGTGGGAGGATGCAGACATGAGTCAGAGTGCGCGGTGCGGGGGCCTCCTCTGGGTGAGGTGGGCCTGCCAGCCCGCTGTCGAGGCCCTCCCGGTGCCTCACCTGGAGCTGGTGCAGGAGGCGCTCCATGATGTTCAGTAAGATGTCCCAGGTCACAGCTTGCAGCTCCCTCCGGTACTTCTTGATGAGTCTGGTTATAGAGAGGACGATTTCATAGGACACCACCTCATTCGGACAGGTCATGGCCTAGAACAAGAGACCCAGAGAACACACAGTGGTCAGCCGCTTCCCACTGCTGCCCAGCAAGCCCCATCCCACGGCCCTCAGAGCCGAGCACGAGATGCCTTGGAGGGGCTTGCTCCCCACACGGATCTCAGGGGCCATAGAACTATCTTAGGAGCCCAGAAACACGCTTTCTACACTGGCTTCAAAGTGCTGGACTCGGGCAGCCCAGGTGGCTCAAGCGGTTTAGCACCGCCTTTGGCCCAGGGCCTGATCCTGGAGACCCGGGATCGAGTCCCACGTCGGGCTCCTTGCATGACGCCTGCTTCTCCCTCTGCCTGTGTCTCTGCTTCTCTCTCTCCTGTGTATTCTCAGAAATAAATAAACAATTAATTTAAAAAAAAAAAGTACTGGACTCTGCCGGACCGGACTGTTCACGGCAGATTCTGGGCCACCGGCTCACCAGCCTAGCAGAACCTGGACGCTCCCTGCTCCACTGCCACAAAGCAGGAGCTTGGCAGGAAGAACCAGTGGCTCCAGCCTGGGCAGCTCCCAGGCACACATGCTACATCTCTGGCCTTGCTATAGAGCAAGAGCAAGACTAGCACTTAACAAAATGAAACCATCCCCAGCGGGAATCTTTTTTTTTCTTTTTTAAAGATTTTATTTATTTATTCATGAAAGAGAGAGAGAGGCAGAGACAGAAGCAGGCTCCATGCAGGGAGCCCGACGTGGGACTCGCTCCCGGGTCTCCAGGATTATGCCCTGGACTGAAGGCGGCGCTAAACAGCTGAGCCACCAGGGCTGCCCCTTCTGCGAGAATCTTGAGCAGTTCTAATGTTCATCCGCAGAAGATGAAATTCATATAATAGAACATTTGCTTGAAGATAGAACCAAGGGTCCTAAACCTTGTCCCCGAGTTGCAAAGCAAGGCCTCGCTGCCCACAGGCCTGCACTCAGCCCCCCAGTGCTGTGGGCCCCCCACCCCGCCAGCCTCTGTGGCACACAAACCAAGTCACCTCATAAAATGACGGCAACACAGACGTTGGGGAGTTCTTGAGAGAGTAGAGTCGGTGTGCTCCCCAAAGGGCCATCCCCACAAAGAACACAGCCCCTCTCAGCAGTGGGGCATCTTCCATGTAGGCTCTAAAAGCAATCCACAGCAAGACCACATGTCAGCGGAGCCCACACCACCTCCCTGAGCTCCCTGCTCTCATGGGCAGAGGCAAAGCTAGGGAAGAGGCAGTGGGCAGGGGACCCGGGCCTGAGCAACGACCCGATCCACTCATGCACTCCCGCCACAGTCAGTCCTGCTGCCGCAGGGCCGTGTCAGATGCCAGGGCACGAGGTAAAAGCAAGCCATCAGCCTCATGGTGCTCGAGGTCTAGGAAGCACGGATGTGAACCAAAGAACCATGTAAAGAGATGTCAGATGCTTCCCTCACGTTACAGCAAAGAACGAGAGCCCAGGGCCATAAGGATAACCTCCCCAGGGCACTCAGGAAATGAGCAACCATGCTATATCAGCACACGCTCAGACAAATGAGCACAGCAGAAGGACGTGCCAGCCAGGGGAGCAGGTGTGTGCAGAGGCCTTGGGTGGCTGGCACAGCAGCTAGAACAGGTGGGAGGCCCACAGGCTGAGGCAGGGCTGGCTGCCCGGGCCTTGCCATGCTGGGCACTGTGGTTCTGATCCTCAGGGCAGGGGAAGCCATCACGGCTCCGAGCAAATGGTGCCACGGTCAGATGAGTGGTGGGAAAAGGTCATGTGGCTGCTGCGTGGAGTGGATGCCAGGAGCTCAGGAGCAGGTGCAGGAGACCAGCAAGGAGAGCGTGGGGGCCCAGGGGGCTGGCCCTAGGAGTGCACAGCCCTGAGCCACCCTCAGGGGCAGAAGCAACAGGACCTGTGATGGTCTGGCCGTGGGACAGGAGGCCTCGGGCCTCCTACCAGTGTCCGCGCTGACACAGGCCCCCTGGAGGAGGTCCGAGTGTGGGAGGGCTTATGGGGCTCAGCACTGAATGTCCGGACTTCACAGCAGGAGGAGAGCACAGGAATCAGGCACAGAGCACATAGCTGTAGCTGCAGAGCAGGCTTCTGGAGCAGCCACCCCAAAGGGACAGAAAGCTCTCGGCTACCCCCACCGGGCATGGGCCCACATTGCAAGCCTCCTGGAGGAGCCTCGGTGGCAGCCGACCCGTGCCCCGAACCCGCGCACACTCGCCTGTCCTCCATGATGCGACACATGTTGTAGATGGCACTGTGGCCCAGGTGGGTGCCCAGCAGGTTCCGCATCAGCTGGGAAACAAAATGTACCGCCCTGAGAGAGGGGCAGATACCGGCCCGGGACCCAGGGGCCAGCCTCGTGCCACCATCGCCCAGAAGCCCTCCACGTCCAGCCGGCTCTCCGCCACCCCCTCCCAAACCCGGAGTTTTCAAAATGCCAAAACCCTGGCCTCAGCTCAGCCACCTGGAAACTGGAAAATGCTACTGGGCTCCCCTCAGCAGGACACACGGCCATTCACCCTGGCCATTCACAACACGGCCCTCGTCCCAGCTACGTGCTTTTAACATCACCCTGGAGGGAAGAAGCCTCCAGAGCAAGGCCTAGACCCCCACCTTCCAGCAAGGCTCACAGAGCTCCTTCACATTGATGGTGCGGCACAGAGTGACAATGAACAGGGGGAGGCTCTCGGCCGGCAGGCAGTTGTAGCAGACAACGGCGTCCAGCACCTGCAGGGAGACCTGGTGGGGGGGACGAGGGTCACGCCAGTCCTACCCCGCCTCCCGCCCGCAGCAAGGGGACACCCACAGCCTCCCTCCCACCCTGCTTTGGTTGCTGTCGCCCCTCCCCCTTGCCGAAGCAGCCTTCCAGAGAACCAGAGGGGGCGAGCACCACTGTCACGGAGGCTCACGCCATCCTGAACTGTGACCCCACTGGCAGAGGTCGTCCAACCAACCACTTACTGCAGAGCCCTGAGCACCAGGGAGGCAGAGCCACCAGCCCGGGGCCCCACGACCAGTGAAAGGCAGTGCGAGGCTAGACCCCAGAGCCCCGGGTCTCACGCACCCCCGACCAGGCCTGCCCAGGAGGAGGATGAGAGGGACCGTCCCCGGGGAGGACCAGCTACAAACCTCTATGTCCACGGATGACACAGTCTGGACGCACAGCAGGCAGATCATGCTGGTGGAGGAAGGGCAAAGTCAGAGGGAGCTTTCCCAGAAGCCGCATGGCCACACATCACGCTCTGGTGACTCTACAATCATCAAGCAAGAGGCTTGACCCCCTTTGAGCTCCACTCACCCCCAGACAGGCAGGTGCCCGCTCTGGGCCACCGCTGCTCAGTGCTGGCTATGCAATACCAGCAAGGCCCAGCCCCTGCCCTCACGCCTTCCGCAGCGTTTGAAAGAACGGCCCCAGAGATAATAAGAAGCGCTAGCTAACGTTATGGGTCTGTAAGAAAGAAAACGCTATCGTTCTATGAACGTGAGCAAGAGGCAGCCACGCTGCTCCCAGCTTCTCCGTTTGCTTGCTGATGTCAACAGCTTTATCCACGCCGCGGAGCTACATGCGGTGCCCAAGGAGCACGACTACCACCAGAGGGACGTGATTGGAACTCTTCTTACTGGACCATTGATGCAATGTACTCATCCAGGTAACAGCTGTTGAACTTGACCAAGTTCACAAGCACCAGGAGGAATTCGGAGGACAGGCCGATGTCCATCCACTGCAGGACAAACCCAGCTGAGGGGGAAGAGGAGGAGGGCACTGTACTGTCTACTCACCTCCTCCCCAGGAGAACACCGCAGCTCCCCCACTGCTGTCCTGTCAGCGGACCCCACGCACAGGCCGACGGAGGCTCCGCTGGAGCCCCAGCGGGTCAGCTTGTCATGGACTGTGGCACGTACAGCCCCCAGGATGCGCTGAGGGGGTGTAGGCTGAGGGGCAGCCTGGGGCCCCAGGCCTGGGCTGGGCAAGCATCCCCGGGCACGTGTCTAGATGCAGATTCCTGCCCCCTACCCCTCCCTGACACTGTCTCAACAGAGACAGAAGCCACACTTGGCCACTGGCCAAAAAGCCTTAGAAACCTGGGCAGTCAGCCAGTGAGCACCTGTCAGAGCCAGGCGGCCAGCTGAGGCCCATCTCAGGGCCCCAGAAGTCCTTCTTCCTGCGCCCACAGCCATGACATGGAATCTCAAGACCCACGGATACGTCACCCCATCGGGACAACAGGGAGGAAGGCCAGCCAAGGGGAGAGCTGGGAGGTCAGGCCTGGGGCACAGAGAGGCCCATGAAGAAGACACAGTGGGGTGCCCCACCTCCAGAAACCTCAGGGCGCCCCAGATAAAGCACAGGCTGACACCTGGGTCGCCAGCATGCTCTCCCTACAGCAGGATTCGGACCACCTGCTGCCCACCAGGCGGTCTCACTCCGCAGGGATTCTGAGACTGCAAGTCTGGGCTGGAGCCCAGGACTGTCTGTCTCTAACAGGCTCCCCAGGAGCCGCTCTGGTTGGCACTTCCGTGAGCAGGACCTCATGGTGCCGCGCCCCCTGCAGGCCATCCCCGTGACCTGCAGCACATCCTCTGCACCCCGGCGGCCTTCTGGCGCCTCCGGGTTAAATGGGACACCCCAGGCCAGAGAAACCTCACACACCAATGTGGCACCCACCCAGTTCTTCTTCCAAGTAGGTGATGTGTCTCCCATTGTCCGTGAGGGCCTTGAAAACTTCCAGTCTTTCATGGAGGTCTTCATTAGCGGGGTAATCCTTGATGGCCCTAAAGAACAGAGCCCGGAGAACGCCCAGGCGGTCCCCCTGCAGACAGAGGCGCTCCTTTAGTCCTGCCAGCAACCCGGACCAGCTGTGAGCAGTCCAAGAAGTACAGTGGGCTCCCTTATCCCTCCCACAGGAACTGTGAGGGACACGTCGGGCACGTCCCGACGTGTGGGGCTCCAGATAAGGGGTGTGCGTGTGTGCAGCATCTACTGTGTGGGAGCTCTGGGCACGGAGTGGACACAGCAGGGACAATGCAGTGCCAGCCCTCCCAGGGCTCCTGGACAAGAACAGACATCCTCTTGTCCACCAGAACAAAAATGGTCTGACTGCACTAAAAGAGGACAGGCCTCTCCGAGCAGCAGGGGTGTGGACAAGAGGGAAGGGAGCCTCCCAAGCAGGAACGGAGAGGCCACCTGCGGTTCTAGAAGCTCAGAGCAGCATGGCCAGAGTCTGGCGCACAGGGAGCCACAGGCAGAGGCCCAGGGCAGGGGCATGAGGGCAGCAGGACTGGGGAACCACCCATCTCTCGTGGTGGGCACGTCCCCCATTGTTTTGCATGAACGGATTCATTTACTCCCCAAGATGTTCCAGAGGAGGAAGGAACAATAGGCATTCCCATTCTACAGGAGAGGAGGCGGAGGCTCAGTGACTCCCACCAGGGTCCGAGGCTGCGGGGCACATTCCAGCTGTCTACGGCCCCCCGGGACCACCCCTCATGCCCAGCCCAGCTCCACCAGCGCACGACCCCGCCGCCCATTACCTGCCCCTGCACGATGGCCTTCAGCAGCGCCAGCACCGCATGCCGGGCCTCGGGGGGCCGCTCCGGCTGCAGCAGGTCCGCGACGGCCTTCCAGAGTGCTTCTACTGCATGCTGCCGCCGGCAAAGAAGAACAGCGGTGAAGGCATGCTGGCCCCCTCGACTCGAGGCTCAGCACCACGAGCCAATGACGGAGCAGGACACTTCTTCATAGAACTCCCTCCCCAGAGCACCCCCCCCACCGCCCCCGCCCCCGTGGACCCGTCACAGCCCCCATGACCCTGAGCCTGACGAGGGGAATGACTCCAAACTACTTCAAACCCACGCAGGTCCTGGCTACAGGCTGGGGGGCAGCGGGCCAGGGGAGCTGTTCTGGCTGCCCCGCAGAGGTTGGCCAGGGGTCCCCCTTGGGGGCTGGCTCAGACTTGGGGAAGAAAGCCACTGAAAGAGTCTCAGGACCAGGCGGTCCCTGGGTCTGCAGCCTGACACAGAAACCCCACTGCCCTGGCCTCCCGCTGTTGGAAGCACACCACACGTCTGCTGCGCCTGTGCTGCCCAGAATTCGCATGGCCTTCTGGAATCTGCCTCTGCTAAGTCCCACACCCAGGGGGTAGCTGGGTCCTGTTCCCCACAGCCACCTCGAATCAGTCTCTCATGCCACCTTTTCTTCACGTTAACCATCCCATGCCCCCTTCAACCTGGGTGTTCAGACCACTCAATCTTTCCTGGGCTCACTTTTCCCAAGAAGGAACTAAAAAGTCCTTTAAATGTTGCCTGACCAACAACCTGACCGTGTTCAGGATACTCTGGAACTTTCACCTCCTTTGTCCCATGCACAACACTCCTGGTGACACAACGTAACCCCTGACAAGATGCAGACACAGACCCGGTGGACTCTGACAGCCTCTCAGGCTCACCTGTCCATCGGCCACGAGGCCCCCCTCCTGTACCTACACAGGCAACTTTACAGACATGGGTGCCTACCCTCGCCTCTACCCTTGATACCATAGAGCCTGCATGTTTCAGGTGACCTGCGATGTCGTGCATGCTCTCCCCTCCCCCTTAGCAAATCCCAATCCGCTCGCTCTATGTCCCCTCCCAAGTTGCCCATACGAGCTGGGGGCCAGGCTAGAGCAGAGCCCTGCAGGTGATCTCAGGACCACTTCCTGGTCTGTCTTCGAGATGCCCGGAGAGGGCCTGCAAACACCTGCCCGAAATAAACACGCTCACGTCTGTGGGGCTACTCGATGACACCAGCCAGACACCACTCCCAAAGAGATACCAGAAAGGGCAAGCCTGGAGTCAAACAGCTTCCTGATGTACCCTTACCTTCCCTGTAACACGAAAAGACCAGTGAGCACGGCTTTCTGCAAGTCACTACAAACACTTTGTCGGAACTGCCGGGAAAAGCTTCATCCCTCTACTCCCCACCCCTGCATGTGATGGACCCCAAAGGGTTGGGCTCAGCGCATTTGCAGAAGCTTCCCCATCACTAAGATGCAGGTTAAGCGTCCCTAAAATGGAGCGTGAGTTAGCGCCAGCAGGCAGCTGCCAACCCGGCTCCTAGAAAGAGCCGTCAGACTCCTCGACAGCAGTCAAATGAGGCGGACCTACCTCTTCAAATTTCTTCGTTTTTGCAACTTCGCAGATCTGCCCTATCACCCGGATGCGATTGTTGATGCCGCATTCAACACTCAGCTCCTGGCGAGAGACAAAGGGAGAAAAGGGGCCAGCGCTCAGGCAACAGGGCTCCTGAACCGCCAGTCACAGACCACCCTGAGGATCGTAGCGCGTCTCCACGCTGCAGACTTGCCGCGGATCTTTCTGCAATCGGGGATCACCAGGGTTTATGGCCCCGTCTCAGCTGAGAACACTCTGCTTCTCTTTTTCACGTTTCTTTTTATTTATTTATTTATTTTTTTAATTTTATGATAGTCACACAGAGAGAAAGAGAGAGAGAGACAGACAGACATAGGCAGAGGGAGAAGCAGGCTCCATGCACCGGGAGCCCGACGTGGAATTCGATCCCGGGTCCCCAGGATCGTGCCCTGGGCCAAAGGCAGGCGCTAAACTGCTGTGCCATACAGGGATCCCACGTTTCTTTTTATTAAGATAACGTTCACGTAACAAAATTAGCTCTTTGGACAACTTAAACCTGTACCATGTAGCTTGTAGCATATTCACAATGGCTTGCAACCAGCTCCACTAATTCCAGAATATTTCCATCACATAAAAGGGAAACTTCACGCCCATTAGCACTCACCACCTCCCCATCCCTTCAAACCCTGAGACACGCTGATCTACTTTCCATCTCTGTGGATTTACCTATTGTGGACATTTCATAGAAATAGAATCACACGTTACGTGGGGGCTTTTGCGCCTGGCTCCTTTTGCTTAGCACGTTTTCAGCGTTCATCCACATTCCGGCACGTGTCAATACTTCATTCCTTTCCTTTTTTGCCAAACAATGCTCCACGGTGCGGACGTGATCACGTGTCATCTGTTCACCAGCTGATGAACGTTTTGGTTGTTTCCCAACAGGAAACTTTACGAGCGCAGACACAGCGTGTATGAGACACAGGTGCCGGGATGCGGGAGAGGGGATCAAACACACGCCAGAAAACGGAGCCCTGCGAGTGCCAGGAGCTCAGGTTACGGTTAACACCTGGCAACACCTGGCCATAGCCCTAATCACCTGTGCAAACGACTGCAACGCTTAGGCCACCTGGTCAAGTAGGTCTCCCTGCATCGACAGCTGGGTACGAGCTCACGCGTGCTGGACCAGGTCCTCATCGTCCTGCCTTCCTGATCCTCGGAAGGATAGGCGGACAGGCTTCCCCAGCCCCGCGCCAGCCGCATGCCAGCCAACCTGCCCGGCAGCTCACTCACTCTCAGGATGTCCGCCGTGATGATGAACTCGGTCTGCTTGCCCTCTGCTGACCTGGGGTTTGGCCTCGGTGTTCCCAGTCCCAACAGAATCCTGAACTTCTCCTTCAGGCCTGAGTCTTTGCTCGTAGGCTTGGCCATGGTGGGCAGGGACGCGGCGAGGCCGCCTCTGCGCAGAGGAAACAGGCAGAGGTCTCAGGGGCAGCGCCCCCGAAGCCGGGTCTGCGCGCACGCCCCGCCCGGGGCCCTGAGGGCCTGGAGCACCGCCGGCGGCCCGGCAGCAGCGGGCCCGGGAGGGGCGGGGACCCGGGCGGCCCCTCGCACCCGCTCCGCCTTACAGCCCAGGTGGCTCGCGGCTCCAGGCTCGGGCGGCAGTGGGTGCGGCCGAAGGCCCCGGCCGCCACTGACACCGCGGGGTCCACCCCCGCGCCGCCGCCGGAAGCTCGATCCGCACTTCCGGCGGCGGGCCGGGGCCGAGGGTCGCCGCCGGGCTTGCTGGGAGTCGTAGTTCCGGGCTGCTCTCCGGCGGAAAGGCAGGGGGCCGGAGGGGGCGGGGCGAGAGTCGGGTCACGTGGCGGGGCCGCGGGGGCCGCCGGATGTGTAGTCCTCGGGACTCTGGCTTGAGCCTGGCCGCCGTGAGGATGATGACCCGGAGCCGGAGCGGGGGGCCGGGGGCCGCACCGCGGCGGGGTGGGGAGGAGGCGGCCCCGCTCCAGAGGCGGGAGGCGGCTGCAGGTACCCTCGCGCCCGGATCGGGGCATGGGGAGAGGCGACGGAAGGAGCCTGCCGGGGCCGGTGGCTGGGAATCCGAGTCGCCCCCACGTGGGGCTCTGGCTCCCACCCTGCCCCCTGTGCCCAGGACGCAGGGGCAGGGGTCGGTCCACACGGACCGCGTCCCAGTACCCGCCCGGGGATGCTGCACTCGTGCCAGACTTCTGGGTGCAGACCAGCCTTGCTCTCTTGGCTGCTTCCTGCGGGATGGGGGGCCTGGTGCCCAGTCCTCGCCCCCGCTTGAGGGATCTCCGCGGGGCGGTGGGGGGGGGGGGGGTACCGGGAAAGGGCGCGCCGTTCTGTGTATTGTGCAGGCGTGAAGGACCTGGCTGTACAGGACAGGGGGGGCGGTAGCCAGACCCACAGGGCCCCTGCACCCTGTCCTTCAGGACACCGGAGGGGGACTCCTTAGGCACCCAACCAACCCTAGCCCAGGACACAGCTCCATCCTGAGGGAAGCAGAGCAAGGGGAATAAGCAAATGGCAGCGCCCGCTGGGTAGGCAGGAGCCCTGAGGCTGGGATGAGTTTGGAGTTCGTCGGAAGTACAAGAAGTCAAAGAGGAGTTTTAAACAGACGTGACACAATCTGATTTGGGCGGTAGGACTTGCTGTCTGGCACCGTGTGGGAGCTAGATGGGGGAGGCACCCCTTCCTCCTGTTGGTAGAGTCTGTCCTGTGCCGACTCGGTCAGGAGGGCAGTGGCATCAGGAAAGCTGACCTGCCCCCGAAGCACCCACAGCTGTAGCAAATGATGGATGGTCATTGAATGGATGATGAAGGGAGAGAGCAGGCAGGGCAGCACCCACCCCCACCCCCACCTGTGGCCCCTGCTGAATGGCATATTTTTGCAGAAGGAAAGAAAAGCCCTAGCCTTGCAAAGCATCAGCGGAAGACACAAAAACTGAAGGTGGCCTACGAAGCCCCAGGTCACGAGAAAGGAGAGAGCCACAAAGCCCTGGAGGCACTAGGCTGGGAGCCCCGGGACTGGCGGCAGCAGCTGGAGAATATCCGCACCATGAGGAGTGGGAAGGACGCCCCCGTGGACTGGCTGGGGGTTGAGCACTGCCATGACCCCAGCGCACCCCCGAAGGTAGGCAGGGGCCGCACCTGCCTGGTGACTCCCTTCTGGACCAGACACATGCCTCCTCTGAGGCCTCTGGCTGCGCACAGCCTGACCCGTGGCAGCCCTTGGCTGGCACCCGAAAGGAAGGCAGGCAGCTTGTCGAGGGGAAGCGCCTGAGGCCCCGAGCAGGGAGCAGCATCACCTGCTCAGCAGGGCAAGACTGCCTGCAGCTTGGGGTTTCGTGCTCTGCCTTCTGCCAGCAGAGTCCTGACACACCAGGAGTCTTCGTAATGTTTCCTGAGAGAGAGAGAGCTCCTTACACTTCACTGGCTTGGAGCATGGTCTTTAGACCAACTTGATCCTAATCCCAACCCCACTAGCTGGGACCTGAGTGCACGGACTTCTTTGGGCTTCAGTTTGTGTGTAAGATGTGGCTTTATCCACGGCGCCACAGCAATCACGGTGGGAGGCGTTGGTTGTCAAGCATGGCGATGATACATTTACGTCTTCAGGTGATCTTTGTAAGGCAGGTACTGTTATCATCCCCATGTTATGTAGGGAAAAAAAGCAAAACAAGCCCAGGCTGGATGCCTTACACAGTGCGTTGGCCAGAATGGCTGGGAGGCTGTCGTGTGTTGGCCAGGGTCATGGGTAGAGGTGGTCTAGGGTTTGGCTAGGGCCTGGCCCACACTGAGCTACCTAGGACCTGTCACTGCCCTGGTTCCGGTCACTGTGCCAACAGGTGCAGAGGTACCAGGTGCTACTGTCACTGATGCTCTCCAGCCAAACCAAAGACCAGGTGACAGCAGGCGCCATGCAGCGGCTGCGCGCTCGCGGCCTGACGGTGGACAGCATCCTACAGACAGACGACGCCACGCTGGGCTCGCTCATCTACCCCGTAGGCTTCTGGAGGGTGAGCCCACTGACCTGGGAAAGATGTCAGGAGGCTGATGGGAGGCCATGGGGTACAGGAGGCCAGGGGTGCCTCTTAGGCCACAGGGACCCGGATGTGAGCTCCCAGTGGAGCCCCCTGCCCCTCTGGCCAGCACACGGGGCCAGGACCATTGGGCCTCCCTCCTTGGCCTTTCCTGTTCGCAGCCCACCCCTTCCTTCCTCCACCTCCCCACCCGGCTGACTGGCGCTTCCCTTCCCCCCTGAGGCTGCCCACCGCCTTTCCCTTTGTTTACTCCGGGCCTCCCTGGAGTGCGTCACCCCCTCCCTCTGGAGCCCCAACGGGCCACAGAGCGCTGGGTGGCGAGTAGGCGGGTCCGCTGAAGGCGGCCAGGCGGGTGCGGCTGCTTCCCCTTGGCACTAGCGTGGGCTGCAGTTTGTCAAATGGGTTTTAAATAGCCCTCTCCGCTTGGGCACGGAGTGGGAACCACCCAGCTGGCCTGGCGGCTGGCGGGGGAGCCCCAGGCTCCAGCCTGCCTTCCTGAAGGTCCAGGTGCTGCTGAGCTCAGCTCCTGGCACGGCTGGCCTCTGGGGGAATGATGGGGCAGGGCACCTGAGCTACACCCCACACACGGGTCACAGGTGCAGGCCCGCATCAGGCCTCCCCAGTCTCTGCTGCCCTCGGCTCACCCCCAACTCCTAGGGAGACAGGGGCACACAGGTGCCCCTGAGTGTGTCGTGAACAGGTGACAGGCAACTCTGGACACCTGTGGGTTTCCCTTGGGACTCACGTCCTCCGGTAGGGCTACACCGTTCACCTCTGGGGCTGACCACCCCTCTCCATCTTTCAGAGCAAGGTAAAGTATATCAAGCAGACCAGTGCCATCCTGCAGCAGCGCTACGGCGGGGACATCCCAGCGTCTGTGGCAGAGCTGGTGGCACTGCCCGGCGTGGGTCCCAAGATGGCACACCTGGCCATGGCGGTGGCCTGGGGCATTGTGTCAGGCATCGGTGAGTGGCGTCCACACTGTTGGAGGGCAGGGCTGGCCACACATCTGTGACCCCAGGTCTGCTCCCCCACAGTTTAGCTCAAAGGGTCAGAAAGATGTTTCCAGCACTGAGGTAGGCCTGGCCCACCCATGGATGAGGGCTAATGGGAGGAGTTCCCATCTGCCGAGCACCTACTGTGCACTGGGCTCTGAGAGAGGCCCTGGGCGTGGACTCAAGGCCTGTGCTGTGCAGGAAGAAAGATGTTGAGCAAATAACTGCTTACCTGTGAGGTAGAAGCGTTCGTGCGGGGGCGGGGTGGGGGGGTCATGCATGGCAGTGTCAGAGCTGAAGAGTAAGGGCGGGCTGGCCAGGCTAAGAGGCAGAAGTGCCACCCAGGCGGGAGGAACAGCGTCTGCAAAGCCAGCAGGTGGGAAAAAGAGCCAGTAGAAGAAGTCTCAAAAATGAGCATAGGCTGGTGGGGGAGACAGTAAAGGCAGGGGAACCCCAAGAGAGGAGGAGCTGGGGGGAGCCCCTTCCGGAATCTGTTTCCTGACCGTGGTGGTGTCTCTGAAGATGGACCCTGGATCAGGGGGGCTGCTTCATCAGACCTTTGCTCAGAGTTGAGCTTCCGCGGCCACGCAGCGGCAGGCCCGGCCAGCGCAGAGACCAGGGCCTGAGCCACAGCCTCTGCGCCCACCTGGTGCTCCTGCTGCTGGCGCTGCAAGAGGGCAGAGACTCCCCAGCACTTCCCCCGCTCCTAAAGCCTCTGCTCCCTGGGGTGGGGACCCTTCGTGTGGGCAGGGGGCAGCCAGGGGCTGAGGGCCCCGCTGTGAAGCCGGGCTGGAACCCAGCGGCCCCGGAGACCGCGGTGAGCCTGGTAGGGGCCTGGACAGAGCTTGCCCTCCCCTCCCCCACCCGCAGCCGCCAGCCTCTTGCCAGCCTCTCAGCGTGGATACTTGAGCTTATCTGGTGGCTGTCCTCAGCTGCCCGAGGCCTGAGTCCCAGGAGGGGTCTGGAAGGTCTGTGGGGGAAGGGCCCACAGCCCCGGGAACAGGACTTTGGCAGCAGCAGACACACAGGAGGGGAGTCCGAATGTCCCCCTTTCTGGATGTCTGCAGGCGCTCAGTTAGCAGCCCAGGGCTATAGCCACAGCAGCCAGTGTCAGCACTGCCATCCCGTCCCAGCCGAGTGACCGAGAGGCAAGGTGCTTGCTCTCTGAGCTTCGGCCTCCAGGCTAGGAACATATGCAGGGCGGGCAGAGCCTTCCTGAAGCTGCCCGCGGGAGCCTCCCGGTGTGGGGAGGCCCTGGGCCGGGCCTCTGGGTGGCAGGACAGAGCTGAGGCTTGGTAACCACTGTGGGCCCCCCACCCCGTGTCCCCAGGGCACCCTCAGTCAGTGTCTGGGGAGGGAGCAGGTTCAGGACTCCCTCTCTCTTCTGGTGGAGGCCCCCGTGAGCAGGTGCCAGGCCGAACCCTGGGGTGGCCGGCCCAGGGGAGCTGGGACCCTGCCCCCACTAGGTGACAGCTGCAGCTGGCCGGCCCATCCTCCCTGTGCTGTCCCTGACCATGCGGCGGTCGGTGCAGTGACCTCAAGGTGGCCCGCTGGACCCAGCCCTGAGCACCCGGCCTGGCACAGCCGGCACCTGGGCCGGGAGCTGCCGCTGCTGCCTACCCCCCAGCTGCAGGACCCGAGGCCTCTGGCTCAGCTGCTGCCCCGCTCTCTGCAGTTCGGGGCCCTCTGGAAGCCCGGGGGTGGGAGGAGGGGACCCTGGGCCTGGGCTCGGGGCTGTGGGCAGGGAGCCACCCGGTAAGTGCACCCCGTGATGACCCAGCGCCGCCTCCACCAGCGGTGGACACACATGTGCACAGAATCGCCAACAGACTCAGGTGGACCAGGACCATGACCACGTCCCCAGAGAAGACGCGCGCTGCCCTGGAGGAGTGGCTGCCCCGGTACGACAGGGTGGGGGCTGGCGGGGCTCCCCTCTGTGTCCCTCCCTCACTGACCTCCCTGCCCTTCACAGGGAGCTGTGGGGGGAGATCAACGGACTGTTGGTGGGCTTCGGCCAGCAGACATGTCTGCCCGTGCGCCCTCGCTGCGGGGCCTGCCTCAACCGCAGCCTGTGCCCCGCTGCACGGAGCCCAGAGCCCCTGACGCCCGCGCCTGCCCCCTGATGCCCGCGCCTGCCCCCGCCGGGGAGCCGCAGCCTGTCTATAATAAACCCTGGGTGTTGTTCACATTGGGGTCTGGCTGAGTCTTCCCTGGGGCGCGGGGCAGGCCGGGAGCACGTGCGTGACTGCGTGTGGCCCTGTGCTCATGTGAATGGGGCTGCCTGGGAGCCCAGGCTGGGGACGTGACCCTGTGGGCCAGGGGTGGGGGTGGCGGGCATGCGGGAGTCTGGGACGGAGCTGGACCGTGGGAGCCAGCTGCAGCCAGCTGTTAGGAAGGCTGCTCGAGACCTGGGCGGCTGGCTGGGAACCCAGATGGACACCCCCTCCTGCACCCTGAGGGCTCTCGGCGCCAGGAGGCCCCACCCTGAGGCCACAGAGCCACCTGGCCTCCAGTGCAACACCATTAGCCCCAGGCTGGGCGCCCCAGGGCGTGAGACCTGCCCTGTGTGTCCCCTCGGGTGGAGGCGGGAAGGGGGGTGCAGAGGGAGAGCAGAGCTGAGGGGTCAGGCCAGCCCCCTGGATGGAGTGGGATGGGGCTCTGCTTCCAGCGGCTTCTGCCTCCCTGCCCAGACCACGGGTCCCCCCACCACGAGGGCTCAGGAAGGGCAGAGGCAGCCAGGGGTCTGAGGAAGGCCTGTTTATTCAGAGGGCGCGCATGCGCTATGGCTTACAGGGCAGACAGCAGTTGTCAGTGGGGTCAGGGCCAGGAAGAGAGAATGGGTGCGGTCCCCTGGGGGGCAGGCTCTCCCACGCCACACTCCCCCTGCCTGGGGACTAGAGGCCGGCCAGAGGCCCCCACCCCCACCCCCCGTCTTCAGGCAACCCAGGGCCTCCATCCTCGGCCCCTCCAGCCCAGACCACCAGTTCAGCAGGGACGTGGGGGCCTGCCAGGGGCCCCCCTACAGCAGGGAGGAGGCCGAGGGGCAGCTCCTCCAGCCACAGCAGGCCTCCCCCGGAGCCCCCACAACCACAGCCTGGCTCCTCTGTTTCTGTCCCTGGAAGTGCCCAGGGCTCCCACTTGGGACGGCTGCTGCTGAGGGGTGGGGAGGAAATGGTTTGCAGAGAAAGGTTTGTTTTATTGCAATTACTTAGGCGTCCTACGGGGGTGGAGGTGGGGGCAGGACTCTGGTATTAAGTGGAAACATGTGTGGAGCTGGAGCTCTTTTTTTTTTTTTTTTTTTTTTTTTCTTGTTTTTGGAAGAAAAGCAAAAACACAAATTCCTTTAAGTCAGCAGCCTGGGCAGAGCGGCAAGGGCCGGGCCCACGGTCACCACTGCCTCTCCCTGTCCGTCTCTAGCCTCGGGGCCCCCTCTCCCCCATCCAGCACCCCGCAGGTGGGGGGGTGCGGGACAGGGCTCACGGGGGGGGCACGCTGGCTCCTGGTGGTGCTGGGACCAGCACAGCGTCCGGGGGTGAGGAGGCCCCCTCCGACCCACAGAGGCGTGGGGACCCGCAGGCTGGGCCCAGGGCCGAGCGGGGGAGGCCGGGTCACCGGCAAACAGGCAGGGAGGGGCTCAGAAGTTGCTGAAGATCTCGCGCTTCCGGTTCCAGTCCATCTGTGGCGCCCGCTTGTTGACCCGGGTGGCTCTCGCCTTCTCCTTGGCTTCGGCCGCTGTGGGGCTCAGATGGAGGCCGCTCTCCTGAAAGGGGTCACGCTTCCAGGTGTTGCTGTCCTGGGGGCAGGCAGAGTGGGCAGGCGGCCAGCGTGAGCCTGGGAGGCAGCTCTCCGCAGAGGCCGGGTGGTGGGGCTGGGGCAGCAGGCCCGGGGCTTCCTGGAGGCGGTGACCCCACTGCCCAGGCTGCCAGCCGCACAAACACCCACCCCGGCCTCTTCCCACCCTCCCCCATGTGTGGGCACCGCAGTGAGGTGGGCGGGCACTCGCTACCTCAGTGTCCTTGTCTAAGCCAGGCAGATCACTTCGGGATGAACACGCTGAGCCACCGTTCAGCTAGGAAAGCAAGGACACGGTGTGGCTGCAGGGCCCGTGCCCGGGAGCTGCCGGTGCCCACGCAGACGCGCTCGTGCACACACATCAGAGCCGCATTCATTCTTCTGTCTGGCAGTAGGCACCGAGCCTGGGCAGGAGCCGCGGGTGCTGCCGAGGGCGGGAAGCCTGCCCCTGGCCTGCTCACTACGGAATCACCCCCATGAGCATCACCTGGGGTGAAGCCGGGGCCGCCTCCCGAGGAGTGACGCAGCATGACTGCAGCTCACCGGCCAGCAGCCTCGTGGGGTGGGAGTGGGGCTGACCCAGGCAGGACCCGGAGTGGCTGGCAGGACTGGGTCTCGCTGTCACACCCACACATGGAGATCTTGAGGTGGGGGCACGAGCAGGTCTGGGGATCCCTAGAGGGGTCCCAACAGGCTCCTGAGTCCACCCTGTCCATTCCCACCCTCTCACCTGGGCAGGGCTGGTCCCATTGGTGACTGGTGATGGCAGTGGACCTGTGGGGACAGTGTGTCAGTGGCTGGCCAGCCCCCCATGCCACCTCATCCCCAGCCCCAGGCGGCAGCCCACCTTCCACATGCTCCTCAGTAGGTGTGACCCGTAGCCGCTTGAAGTGCTCATCCGTTTCGGGGTCCACCACCAGCAGCCGGGCCTCGTCCTCCTGTGCCTTGATGCTGGCGACCACCTCTGAGTGGCGCAGCCCCTCCACATTCTGCCCATTCACCTGCCAGCAGCAGCGTGAGGTCAACCCGGCCCGAGGTCAGGCCCCCGCGGGCCCCTCGAGCCACCCAGCCAGGTGTGGCATCAAATATTCATCAATGTTGTCACCAGCCGTGGCAAGAAGAGGAATGCCAGCTCAAGTTCCCAGCATCTCTCCCCAGCAAGGACCTCACTGCCCAGAAATACCCGGGGCACACGGGCCAGACACACACATGTAGGGACACGGGCCCAGACACACACCCGGGGCACACAGGCCAGACACACACATGGAGGGACACGGGCCCAGACACACACCCGGGGGGGCACAAGAGCCCAGACACACACCCCAGGGCACACGAGGCCAGACACACACCCCAGCGGCACACGGGCCAGACACACACATGGAGGGACACGGGCTCAGACACACACCTGGGGCACATGGGCCAGACACATACCCGGGGCACACGAGCCCAGACACATACCCCAGGGGCACACAGGCCAGACACACACCCGGGGGCACACGAGCCAGACACACACATGGAGGGACACGGGCCCAGACACACACCCCAGGGCACAAGGGCCAGACACACACCCCAGGGGCACACAAGCCAGATACACACATGGAGGGACATGGGCCCAGACACACACATGGAGGGACACAGACCCAGACACACACCCGGGGCACACGGACCAGACACACAGGGGCACACGGGCCAGACACACGCCCCAGGGCACACAGGCCAGACACACACCCTGGGGGCACACAAGCCAGACACACACATGGAGGGACAAGGCCCAGACACACACCCGGGGCGACACGGGTCCAGACACACACCCCAGGGGCACACAAGCCAGATACACACAAGGAGGGACATGGGCCCAGACACACCCTGGGGGCACACGAGCCAGACACACACATGGAGGGACACGGGCCCAGACACACACACCTCGCTTGGGGCCCCCAGCACCCCAAAGCCTCCACAACAGGTACCTCGATGAGTCTGTCCTGGGCGCGGAGGCCAGAGTGAGCGGCAGGCGAGCCTGGGTCCACAGAGCGGATGTACTGTCCCGGCCGGGACTTGTCACTGTGCAGGTTGAACCCGTAACCTTGGGGGCCCTTTCTCAGGTGGCAGAGCCGAGGGCGTAGCTCCCTGGGGGGCCCACCGACATCCTGCAGGCGCATGAGACCAGGCTCAGCACTGATCTCCAGCCCCCAGGCCTCCCCCACCCCGCCCCCCATCTGCAGCTGCAGTGGACGCAAGCCGGAGGGAACCCTAATTCCAGGCTCAACATCCCCCCGCCGGGCAGCCCCAGCTCACAGGACAAACACTCTGTACCCATGCCTGGGTGCCCCCCTTAGGCCGCCTGTGCCGGAGCTCCAGCTGCAGGTTCCGGAGCAAAGCCTCACTCTCCAAACCCAAAACCAACTTGAGGTGGGACCAGGGGCTTGACAGGGGTGCTGACAGGATCCTCTCAAGGGCAGCGCTGAGCACAGGCCGGGGTCCTAGGGGCAGCCAGGCGTCCTGGGCCCACTGGCCCTGCGGGGGCACCCCTCACCACCTCCCTCCCCCGAGTGTGAGGCTGACGTTTGTTTTTTCTCCCAGTGGCCTCCATTGGGCTGGTGGCAGCGGGCTGTGTTTGCTTTCACATTCCAGAGCAAGCTGGAGCCACCCCCACCCGCACAGGGCCCAGCGGCGGGGCGCACAGGCTGGAGCCCAGCGAGGAGGCCACGGGTGTGCCCTGCCTCCACCCTCCCTGCCAGAGCACAGAGGCCCCCACGCCCCAAGCGTCCCCCCATCCACAGGCCAGGGCCTCGCCTTGCTTTACCTCTGGCATCCTGCAGCGGGGCTCTGGGGCAGGGGCCGGCGGGCAGGGGCCAGGCCCCGGGCCCCCTCCCAGCCGCAGCCCGGGCGGTGAACAGAGCGCCCAGCAGCCGCAGAGCGGGTGCTCAGTTACATGGGGCGGTGGCTGGAGGCGGGCGGCGGCGGCTCGGGTTGCCCGGGCTGCTGGGGACGCGGGGGTGCGTGCAGGTGAGCGTGTGTGGCATGGGGGTGCTCCTGAGGCCCTCCCTCCCCCCACCCACCTCGCCCTCGCCTTCAGGGAAGGTCTCCGGCACCTGCCCCTCAGCTCCTCAGCTCGGGCCACCCCCTGGCCGCTCCCAGCCGCCCCCCCAAGCTCCATCCACACCCCCAATCTGACCACAAGGGCCCTGGCCCGCTAGCTGGCCTGGCCGGGGACCCAAGCACATCTTTTCTTGCAGGGCCTCCCACTGTCCAGAATGCCCCTCCTCTGGGGTCCCTTCCCTGACCCCCGAAGCCACGCAGACACGCTCTTGGGATCCCCGCCACAGGCCCCCACCCAGCCCCGTAAGCCCAGGAACTCAGGGGACAGGGCTCCTGCCCCTCAGTATCCCCGGGGTTCGGCAACATGGGCTGAACGGATGGGTGTGAGACCCCCAAAGTTCTCCCCCCACCCCATAGAGACTCATCCCCTCTCCCCGACACTCCTGGGGGCCCAGGCTTGGGGCCCCACTCCCCGCCCTGAGGTGCCTCTCGGATATAGGCTGTCAGAGCAGGGATCATCGGCGGACAAGTCCCGGTCGGCAGAGGTGCGTGGGCACAGACACCAGACTCCAAACGTACGCTCACAAACACGCTACATGGCAACACGCGGAGACACACGCGTTGGAGAGGACAGCGCCCTGGCGCTGAGTTGTCCAGACTCTTCTCACGCCCTCCACAATGACCTCTTAGGCGGGTCTCTCAAGGCCCCCAAACAGGAAGCAGGACTGCGGGAGTATCTGGGGAGGCCGTGAGGCCAGGCTGAAGTCACATCCGGGTTTGGGACCATCCCGGCCATCCCCCTGCCTCAACCCAGTCCGGCCGCAGCTCCCGCAGCTCAGCACAGAGGCCAGGAGGCTTCTCTGCTGAAAATTCCTCTCCTGCTGATCAGCATCCAAGGAGCACCGTCCCTGGCACCAGATGCTCACCTCGAGAGACTAAGACGTGGGGGGGGGGGGGGGGGGGGGGGCCGGGCAGCGTGGAGAGGCCCAGAGCAGCAGTGGGTCAGGAGGGGGCGCACACAGGCCCAGCGCATTGCTCACATTCCTCGCTCCCTGCTCTGGCTCGGAGCACTTCCTGCCACCTCCCAGCCAGGCCCTCAGGCTCCCACAGGCTCCCAGCCGGGCAGCCCAGAGCTGGACAAGCCCTGGTCTCACAGCTGAACCCTTGACCAGACAAAGAAGCTGGCATGGGGGTACCCGGGGAGCCGGGCTGTGCCCCCCAGATGGTGACTCACCAGCCCTGGCAGAGAAAGGCCCCCATTGTTGCTCAGGGTCCAGCCTGCTTTCAACAGGGTCACTGGGGTGTCCCAAATCCCCTCTCCTGACCCTGGGGACATGGGCTAAGCCAGCTGCTGGGGTCCTCATTGCCCACACTGCCCCCACCCAGCCTGACCTGCACAAGTGCCCAGGATGGTCTCTGTGGAGGGGCTCCTGGGGCCGGGGCCGGCGTTGTGGCATCCCCAGAGCGGGCCATGGGACACACGAAAGAAGTGGCAGGCAAGGAGTGTCCAGCTGGAGTGGCCTGAAGTCTCCGGCCAGCCCTGGCCACCACCCCATTTATCTACCTCCCACTGTGGCCCCGGCTCCCTAGGGATGGGTGGGGACGGGGGGCTGAGTCACTTTGGGGAGCAGGGTGGTGGCTGAGTCCCCCTCCCCTGCTCAGGCCCCGGCTAGGCACCCCCCTACTGGCTAGGTTTCAGTCCCAAGAAAGGAAGGAAGGAAGCTGCTGGAAGGCCCTGCCCTGCTCCCAGGACCCGGGGCTGGGGAGACAGAGAGGCGAGGGAGGGGCACGGGAGGGGACCACGGTACCAGAACACAAGACAGTCCTGCTGGGGCTTCCAGAGCCCTCGGGCAGCTACAGGCCCGTATTCCAGGTGGTCACCCCTGCAGGACTCTCACTCACTCCCTCATCAGGCCCCACGGGCCTCTAGGACAGGGGTGGGGGCCCAGGTTCTGGCACCACATCACGGCCCTGGCGTGGCAAGCTGCCCCGTCTGCTTAGGGGCTGTCCCCTACCGTCACTGTCAGGACCAGCTGCATTGCAGCTGCAGCCTCCCCAGCCTGGTCTGGCCTGGGGCTGAGTCACCACTGATGAGGACCCTACAGCACCTCGATGGGAGGGGCTGGCCGGCATATCAGCGGTGTCCCCAGCCCCACCTCCCACATCCCAGCTGGGACAGAGGAGAATGAGCCCAGAGGACACATGGGCCCTGACTCCCGGCTTGGCCCTTACTTCCCACGGGGCCCTGCATCCCACACCAAAGCAAACCCCATGCCCCCCACCTGGTGGTCCTGCCCCTGCAGCTCTGCTAGAGCACGGCCCCCCAGCAGGCACCACCCTCCCAGGCACTCCGACGGCCAGTCCCTTCTGTGGAGCTCGGCTGAGGCCTGGCTCTTCCTTCTGACCCTCTGAGCCCAGCCAATGGGACATGGGGTCCCTAGCCAGGAGGGAGGGGGTAGATCCCGTCCCCTGGGCCTCCCCAGACCTTCTGGAGTCCCTGTCCCCAGGTCAGCCCCTACCACAGAGCCCCTGCCAGTCGGGCCCCACTTTGTTCCTCTAAAAATACGCCCAGAGGAAGCCCCCTCCTAAGGCTTCCTGCGGCTCCCAGAGCCTGAAATAGCAGAGGGGGAAGGTCCCACCCCAGGACAAGGTGCCTGAGCACCCCACCCTCCAGATAAGCCCCGAGGGCGGATTTTTCCACAGGAAGGTGAACTCAGCGTTTGTGTCTAAATCAATGGACAAAAAGCCTAGGGGGGAAGGGCACTTCCTCCAGGAGCTAAGACGCCTGCGAAGGAGCAGGGCTCTACGCCGGAGCCCAAGCACCTCAGCCCAGCACCACCTTGGAGCCACACAGCTGACCCGATGCTCCCCACTCGGGCCCTAGCCACTCCAAGGGGCTTTCGGGCCCAGAGAACACGTCCTGAGGCTTCATGCCCAGGCCAGCGCCCAGGATGCCATCCCACCTGAAATACCACCTGCCCCCAGGGCAGTCCCCAGAGCGCGCTCCCAGGCTTCAGCTCTCACGCCGGCACTGGCGTTGGGCCAGTGGTTCTGAGGGGGATCCGGGGAAACCCCTGGGATGGAATCCTTCAAAGAGAGGCTTCAAGAGAACCGAACAACCGGGCGCCGAGGGGTTTGGTTGAGTGCCCGACTCTCGGTTTCAACTCAGGTCACGATCTCGTGGGTAATGAGACCGAGCCCCACACCAAGCCTCCCCACAACGAACCCCAAGTCAGGCTCCACGCCCAGAGGGGAGTCTGCTTGGGGACTGTCTCCCCCTGCCCCTCCCAGTGCTCGAGCACATTCTCTCTCTCTCTAATAAAATAAGTAAATCTTTAAAAAAAAGAGGGTGCAGAACAAGCTCTTCCTGTTGGCCTCCTGCAAGTAGGAAGTCCTGCTACCCAGAAGTGGGTAGAGTAGCACGCACACACATACACACACACGTACACGTTTATTCCAGCTCTCCGGCCTAGGGTGGATGCAGGAAGGGAGAAGTACCCCAAGCTGAGGACCCAGCTGAGTGTCCCGGCCACCCCCCACCACGCACTGCGCACAGCGAGGGACCAGTCCTATCTCCCAAGGATAAGCAGGCTCCTCAGACAGACCAACACCTGCCCCTGCACAATCCGTCCCGGGAGGTCCCAGCAGACCCCTCCCACTTCCCTCAGCCCCGGTGGGCCTCCTCCAAGTGCCTTCTCCTAGGCCAAGCGCCCTCTCCTAGGCCCAGCAGCTCTCACGGGCTTTCTGGGGAGAAGGGAGGGGGATTGGGCCAGGACCAGAGCCGGGCTGCCCTGAGTCCATCTGGCTTAGAACACCAGCTGAGGGTCGGAAGAGTGGCCCCAAGTAGCCAAGAGGGTAGTCACCAGAGGCCCTGTGAGGCAGAAGAGATGGAGACAGAGACTTCTGGAGGTTACCAGAGCAAGAGACTGCCTGCCCCCAAGAGGCGGGCACGGAGGTTCCGGGAGAAGCCAGGGTGTCCCTCTGCGCAGCCTGCCGTACCTTCTGGCCCGCCTCGGAGCTGAGGTTGCTTGCACGTGCCCAGTCCGGCTTCGGCTCCCAGGGGTCGTGGGTGGGCGGAAGCCCTCGCTGGGCCATCTCCTCTGTGCAGGTCAGCTGCCGCCGGCGGAGCTCCTCGTCTGTCTCTTTGTCCACCACCAGCAGCCGAGTCTGGCCTTCCACAGCCTTGATTCTCTGCACAACCTGGGCCAGGCAGGTGGGGAAGGGGGCAGGTCAGCCGTCAGCACTCGGGGCAGCACATGGACAGTGGCACTGCCCAGGCCTGGCCCAGGATCGCGGGCAGGCAGTTGGCCTACCAGGGGTGGGCGGCTGGACCGAGAGGCCCGCGGGCCCCGCCCCCCACCCCCAGGGCTGCGGCCGCTCCCTCCCTCTTCACCCAGGGCTCCTGACACAGGGTGGCAAGGGCTACAGGGTCACTGCAGGGACTGGCCTCAGTCCAGGGTCTTGTCCGGGAGGGGCCGGGAGGCTGAGGGAGGCAGCTGGTCTGGAAGATGGTGTGCGGCCAAGCCTCGGGTTCTCAGCGTGTGAGTGTGTGTGCACATGGGCATGTGCGTGCGTGTGCGCACGGCCGTGTGTGCTGCGTGCAGCCATCTGTGTCGGGGTCTGTGTCTCAGTCTGGGTGAGGGAGCGAGGGGTCTCTCTAGGTCCCAGTCTGGGTGTGGCTGCACTCCCTGCCGTTCTTCTCCGTCATCAAGTGTGGATGTCTAAACCCCTGCCTCCGGGTCTCCCGTTTGCCTCTAGACCACGAACACCTGTGCCCGGTTCCTGTGGCGCGGCACCTGCTCAGGCACCACACACGACCTGGTGAGCAGGGTCCAGACTGGCAAAGGGAGGCCACCTGTGGGACAAGTGTGGCCTTGGGGTCATCTGCCTGTCTGTGCCGGGTCTGTGAAGTCTCTAGAGCACGTGGCTGACCATGGAGCACGCATGTCAGGGTGCACCCTGCAGGGAGGAGCAGCCGTGCCCACTGGGCATTGGGGTAGGAAGGACAAGACCCCCGCCCCCACCACGTCTTGGGGGAGGGTGGAGAGGGCCCCCATCAGCCGCTCGGCAGAAGCTGTCAACAGATAGGAGAGTGAGAACCAGGCTGTCCTCCCCGTGGCCCTCCCCTGCCCACCCCCTTGGTGAGAGCCAAGGAGGACCCCAGCTCCCTGCTGCTTCCTGGCTGTGGGACCCAGGCTAGACACCTGATATCTGAAAGTATCAGTTTCCTCATCTGTAAAATGGGAGCTGGAACTCCTGGACTAGGAGGCAAAGGTGCCAGCGCCCACCTCCTCCCTCCTGAGACAGTGGGGCTCTGTGTGTTAAACCAGCACCCGGGGTCCTGGGAGAAACAGGTGCTCCCGGGGTAAGAGTGGCTGTGACCATTAAACTAAGGCCAGGTGCCACTCTGCCAGCCCCTCCCTGTGGTCAGTCAAGCCAACACCTCCGGCCCACACCCCACCCTCCTTTAGCAAACAGCTTTTTCCAGTTGACACTCTAGGTGGAAGACGCAAGGAAGGCGGACAGATGGATAGACAGGGGCCGCAGGGGTGGAAGCAGGAGAGCAGCTGCCGGTCCGGCCAAGAACCGGTTTACGGGTCTCTAGGTCCCAGGGCTAGCCACGCAGACAGGCCACAGGCTCATGGGGGCTGGGGAGGACACAGAGATCCCTGAGCATAAAGGGTGGGGGGAGGCTGGACTCAAGCCACTGGGAGATAGACAGTCCCCAGGGAGCAGAACCTGCAGCGCAGACCCTGCCCTCCCTCTGCAAGAGGAAGGGGACCGTGGCAGTGGCCCCTGCAGGGCCAGGCAGCCTCCAAGGGGAGCAATGTGCTGCCCCCAGCAGTGACTCTGAGACACCCAGCCAGCGTCAGCCAGGACACACATTAGCACATAGGCCTGCCAACACACATTGGTGACTACACGTAGGCAGGCATGCACACACACACACACACACACAGGCATGCAGACCTGTATATTCACACACACACACACACACACACACACACACACACAGTCCAGCACACATACAGAGCCTCGCTCACACGCACCCATCCCCACATGCAGATCTGTCCGCACACGTGCACACACCCAGGGGTACGAACCTATATATTCACACGCACAGTCCAGCCCCTGCACACATGAGCACGCACACACATTCCCTGACACGGGCACCTACAGGTGTGCCCTTACGGTGATGCCCCTCAGGGACACCCCGGCAGATGCGTGCAGGCGAAGGGGACCCCCATGGAGACTTTACACACCCGTACCCAGCTGGGGACACAAGCACGTGTGTACGCTCACGGGAAAGCAACCAGGGCCGCCAAGGCACGGAGACACCCCCCACCTCCCCAAGGCGCCTGCCGCCTCCGCTCCGCGCACACGGAGGCCTGGGCAGGACTGAGTGCCAGGGCCCAGACAGGAGCCGCAGTGCGGGCCCTCCCGCCGGGCTGCCCTGCGCTGCGGAGCCAGCCGCCCGGGGGGGGGGGGGGGGGGGGGGGCGACGGAGGAGGCCCGGCCGCCGCCCCCCGCGCAGCCCCCGCCGCCCCCGAGGAGCCCCGCGCCCCCGCCGCGCGCCGAGGCCCGCGCGCAGGGGCTGCCCCGGGAGGGCACCCACCTGGTGGTGCGTCTCGCCCTCCACGTTGACGCCGTTGACCTCGACCAGCCGGTCCCCCGCGCGCAGCGCAGCCGCCTCGGCCGGCGAGCCGGGCTCCACGCGCCGGATGAACTGGCCGCGGCGGCCCTTCTCGCCGTGCAGGTGGAAGCCGTAGCCGTGCTCCCCGCGCACCAGGCGGCACAGGCGCGGCCGCAGCGGCTCCGGGGCGGCCATGGCGCCGGCGGCCCCCCGGCCCACCGCGGACCGGCCACGGCGCCCACGCCCGCGGGGCCGGCACGGGGCGCGGGGGGCGGCGCGGAGGATCCGGCGGCGCCCTCGGCTGCTCCCGCTCGGCTCCCGTCGCCTCGGGCTCGGGCTCGGGCTCGGGCTCGGCTGCGGCGCCGCCTCCGCGCCGCCCCTTCTCCGCCTCCTCCGCGGGTCCGCCCCCGCCCCGAGGCCCGGCGCGCCCGGCCCTGCCCTCCGCGGCGCCCCGCCAAGCCCGGGGGCGGGGGGGCGGGGGGCGCGGGGCCCAGGGACCCCTCTGCCCCGCCCTGCTCCGGGCAGCCTCCCCGCGCCGCCGCCTTTGCCTCCTAGTCCACCAACATGTATTGAGCACCTACTGTGTGCGGTCGCGAGGCTGGCTCTCGCAGGGGCTGGAGGGAAGGAAAAAATGTCACAGCTCTGCCCAGCACCCTTGGGAACACGCCCTCCCCCCACCACGCAGTCCCCCTATCTGGATCCCTCCTGCACTCAGAGCGGCCCTGGCTCCACACAGTCCCAGGATGCTCCAAGAGACAAAAAGGGGAGTTTGGGAGTTACAAGGTAGCACCCCCATATTCTAGGGGACTCCGCGGCTCTCCCCGGAAGACCGATGGTGCCTATCTGTGCCCGGGTTTATTAAACACAACCCCTCCCCACCACACACGCACACCTCTCTGTGCCAGGGCCCCTCACCTGTGCCCCTGCTCATCCCAGAGATGAAATGTACCCAGGACTTTGGCCTCTGCCCTCTGGCTTGTGATCAATGCTCACAGAAGCTGTTCCCATGAGCTGGGGTGGGGGTGATCCCCCTCTGCCCCTCCCTCCATCCTTCTCCTCCCCTAGCATCTAGCCATGCCCAGCATGAGTCCTCCTTCCCCCAACCCGACAAGAATGGCAGGAGAAAATCTGGTTAAACTCCGTTATGCCTCTGAGTGCACTTTCTCTAGAACATCCCTAGAGTGCTCAGGCCATTTTGCAGATCAAGAAACTGAGCTCTAGGGAGATCCCTGGGTGGCTCTGGGGTTGAGAGCCTGCCTTCAGCTCAGGGCCTGATCCTGGAGACCCAGGATCCAGTCCCACGTAGGGCTCCCTGCATGGAGCCTGCTTCTCCCTCTGCCTGTGTCTCTGCCTCTCCCTCTCTTCTCTGTGTCTCTCATGAATGAATAAATAAAATCTTAAAAAAAAAGAAAGCAAGAAACTGAGCTCTAGAGAGTCAAGGTTCCCCAGTTCCTCATAGGCGCCTCTGTGAGATTCCAAGTCCACACTTTGTTTACCATGGGGCTCTTTCTCAGCCTCAGAAATGGGAAGACAGCTGACCTGTGGTCTCCACCTCAGCCTGCCCAGCCCCATGGGGGCAGAAGCAGGCTCAGCTCAGGTCCCTTCCTTGCTGCTCCTTCTCCCCTCTCCAGTGCCCTCAGTCTGGGTGCCCAGCCCCCGCTGAAGCACTGGGCTCTCCTCTGGGCAGCCTCCTGGGCCGCAGCCCCTTGGGTGTCCCCCCCTGGCTGCTGCCCCTAAAAGCCACTTAGGCCAAGGCTGTATGGCTGCTTCCCCACCCCCCCACCCCCACCTTTACATTCCTGACTGAGGCTGCCATAGGCTCCTGACTAGCTGTCTGTTTGCCTGTCCAGAGGCTGCCTGTCTGGCCTGTGACTGCCTCTCCGGACCCAAGCTGGTGCTGCTGATCCTGGAAGCTGTGAGAATGGGTGTGGCAGTGCGGTCTAACATACCCTACATGGGGCTTCCAGGTTACCCCATAGCAACCAAGACCAGCCAGGCCCTGCCAGGATGAGGGAGTCCAGGGAGGTAGCTGATGGGAGACCCGCAGGCTGGGAATAGAGAAGCTAGGAACCCCCTGCCCAGGAGACCCCCAGGCTGGGGGTAGAGAAGCTAGGAGCCCCTGGTCCTCCAGGTCAGGAGCCTTGGAGATTCCACCCCCCTCCTCTATAGGACAGGCACTCCCAAGATCAGCCTCAGCCAGTCTGTGAAGACCGATGGGAACAGAACAAGGCTGGAGGGAGGGGTAACCGGGGGCATGTGGTCATAGCCAAGGGCCAGGAACACGGCATCAGAGCATAGCAAAGGATGCCCCAAAGTGAAAAGGGAGCTGAAGAAGTACCATAGAAGGTAACAAGAGTAACACAGGCAGCCTGAGACAGTGAGAAGGGGGGTGGGCGACAGCCACAGAATCAGGCAGCTGGGGAGAAGAGCAAGTACATTCCCAAGGGCAAGCGGGAATGGGTGAGAGGGAACTGGGTCAGTGTGGACGAGCAGAGGCCGGGGAAGCTAACCCAGCGGCTGTCCTGCGCAAACTCCCAGGCCTTTCCTGCAGCCTCGGACTGAGATCTGAGTGAGAGGCAGAGAAACAGGCGGAGGGAACAGCATGGACCAGAGCCCAAAAGAGCAGACGGGAAGGTGCTCAGGGGCTGTAAGTCGTTTGGGGCGGCAGGGCAAAGGGCCCCGAGGAGGTGATCAGCGAGGCCAGGTGGCAGGTGACTCCCACCCCCAACCCACCCCCTATGCCCTAGCCCGGCTCCTGCCACCTTGCGACACAGGGGAAGTAGACCTTTCCAGGCTTCCCTCTCCTGGGCTGTCAGAGGGTCCACCTGGGGTGTGAGGCCCGGTGCTCCCTTGGCGGGAGGGGCCCTTTCTCTGAGCTGGGACCCCACCGAGCTGCAGCGCCCGGGCCATGGGCGGAGCCTGGCCTAGGCAGGACTCCGGGTGCAGCAGCGGGGCGGAGGCCTGCTCTCCGACCCCGGGAAGGGTTGGGACCCGTCTGTGGGGTGGAGCCATGAGCTCGACACCCGGGTAATGGCCCGGAGCTTCCCGGGCCGGCGCCGCCTCCCTAATGGGCATTAATGGCCCCACGGGATGACGGGGTCTCGCTTATGGCCTCCTCCGTCAGACTACACCAGGCCTCTCCTCAGAGCCCGAAAGTGGGGCAGGCAGGACCAGCGCGACGGAAACACAGCACGACGCCAGGAGCCAAGAGGCAGAGAGAAGCGGAGCGGCGCGGACCACCGAAGTAGGCGGTGCAGGAACCCGCCCGCCCGCACCGGCCCCGCCCCCGCCCCCGCCCCGCCCCCGCCCCGCCCCCGCCCGCTCCCGGCCGCGGGCGCCGAGGGGGTTGCAGCCCCAGAGAGCAACCGCGCGGCGCCGCCTGCCGGTTTTCGGTGGAATTGGTTCGTCCGGGGGGGCTGGCCCAGACCCCGCCGCTCTGGCGCCGACTTGGATGGGGACTGGGGTGAGGCAGGCGCCCTAGGACTGCCTGCACTGCAGGGGCACAGGGGTTCCGTCAAGCTGGTAGGCGGAGCAGCGGAGCTTCTGCCAAGTCCCTTGTCGTCCCTGCTCTTTCCTTGGACCTGGCACCCACCTCCCTGGACTGGGGTACCACCAGGCCACGTGAAATCTAGCGCCTCACCAAGTGCTCCAGTGCTGGTGACCAAACATATGCCGACCACTTAGCACCCGGCGCTGGTGAGCACTGGGGAAATATCGCTCAAATCCCTGGAAACAGGGATTGGTATGCTTTGGTAAGGGCGGGCCCAGAGCTGGCACGGCCCCGAGGAGGGCATTTCACATGGCCTGGAGTCCTTCTGGGTGGACCATGGGGCTGTTCTGGAATCTGCCCAGAGTTCCTGCAGTCTGTGTGGGGAAGGGCAAGGAGCAATGAGGCTGGGGGGCAGGGCAGCCCTGTGGCCCACCCGAGAGCATGGATTTTGTGCTATTCATGGTGGAGAGTCCTTGAGGTGTTGTGCACTGGAAGTGAGGCTGGGGCACCCATGGTTTGAAAGGCCAAGTTTGGCGGGAAGCAGAAATAGGAATGGACTTGGAATGCAGAGAATGGAATGAGTAACCTGTGGCCACCTGTTCCCTCAGTGCAGAGCCTGGAATCAGAGTCAGTAAATCCAGGGGTCAGTCCGTAAGTATTGGGAGGGCGGAGCAAAAAAGAGCGCCCACATTAGGGGAGAACATAGGGAGAAAGATGCCCCCAGGAGTCGAGCAGGAATTGCTAGTAAGGAGAAATGGGGCTTCTTCCAGAGGCCAAGGAGAACGTGGGGGCTGGTTCCATGTGGGTTATCTGGAAGCTAGCCAGCTCAACAGGCCCGGGGCCACCCCTCCTCCAGTCCTTGCTGGGTGCCCTCATGGAAGACCTTGCCACATGGCCAAGAGAGGGCCCCAAGGAGTCAGAGCCCATGCTGAAGAGGGTCGACCAGGAAGCAGAAGGGTGGAGGGGCCCAGACTCTGTAAGGGGGCCACGTGGAGGGAGGTGCTTATTCACCCCCCGGCAGAGCATATTTACATGGGGGGGGGGCGGTGGAGCCAATAACAAAAAATGCAGAGGTGTTGGGAAGTGGAAGGTTCTCTGAGGAGGCACAGAGCCCTTCCTCCCTAGGAGGAGAGCATGACTTTGAAGAAGGCGGCTTGGGATTCTCACTTCCTCTCCAGAAGCCATAGGCTGAGGGGAAACAGGGATGCAAAGGAGATGGGGTTTGAAATGAATCCTGGGAGATGGGGGAAAGACTGGGTGGGCTGCTGGGTCTTAAGGTCCCCAGCATGGTGAGGGGGCTTTGGCTCAGCTGGTAGGGCATGAGTGCCTGCCTTCTTTCTGGTGGGTGGCAGTGGGACTCAGGGTCTGACTCGCGCCGACCTCGGGTGAGACCTCTCCTGTCCTGTGATCCCCTGGGCCCTGGTCTGATGACCCTGCCCCCCACAGGAGGGGCAACACTGGCAGAGAAGGAGGAAGGGGACCTGCGTCCCAGCAGTGTCTCAGCCTCTGTCCCCACCTTCGGCCACCCCACAAGCTCTTACAGATGGAGATGATTAGGAGGGGGCATCCCCTTGGCAGGGAGAAGGTCCTGGTGCTTGCCAGCGCCTGAGTGCAGCTGCTTGCCCCCTGAAGCTAGGTGCCAAGTGCGCGTTGGAGCGGAACGGCGGCACACACACGCGAGTGCATGAATCAGGCAGCTTTTATTGACCAGCCAGCCAGGCGGGAGCTGAGAGCCCAGGAAGAAGAGACTCTGCCAGGGTCAGAGCAGGGGCGGCGCCAGCAGGGGCTGTGCTCAGGATGGCTCTGGGGAGCGGCGGGGGCCCGCGAAGGCAGTTGGCTCCGCAGACCATGGCTGAGCAGGAGGCACTCGGAAGGCTCTAGAAAGAACAGAGCAGAACCTTAGGGAGAAGGCTGCGCGCCCTCCCCTACACCCCCCACCCCCGCCCTCAGGCTGGAAGGGTGGGAGGCTCCAGGAAAGCCCTTCTGGGCAGGGAGTGGGAGACAGCAAGGTCGTGGGGGGCAGCCCTCTCCGCACGCGCCCACCGCAGCCGGCCGCCCCCTTCCGCGCCCCGTACCTGGCCTGCTTCTCCGGGCTCCGCCGACGGGCGCCCCGCAGCGGCTCCAGTCCGGGCGCGGGCTCGGCGGCGCGCGGGCTCGGGGGCGCACGGGCCGGGAGCGCAGCGCGGGAGAGCCGGCGTCCCGTCTGCAGCAGCTCTGGAAGCCCAGAGGGAAGCAGGAGGGCGCCGCGGGGCCCGGGCGCCGCCGACCCGGCGTCCCCGGCAGACGGCCCACCGAGGGACGCGCCCAGGCCCAGGGTGTAGGGACCCCGGAAGGCCCCGGGGGAGGCCGCGGGGCGCAGCGTTCGGCGCCACAGGTAGGGCGAGCGGCGCAGCCCCACGAGCAAGCCCGCGGCGCGGCCCACGGTGGGGTAGCGGGGACTCGCCACGTGCTTGTACCAGGCGCCCGCGGGCAGCGCCAGCAGCAGCAGCAGCAACAGCCCCGGCGCGAGCGCCCGCCGGCCCGCAGGGCCCCGCGGCCCCGTGCCCCGCGCCAGGGTGCTCGGCTGCCGGCCGCCCGCGGGGCAGGCGGGGTCCAAGCTGCCGGGTGCGCTGCGGAACTGCGGCGTCGGGCCGCCGGAGAGCCACTATAACAGTCGCCGGCTCCGCCCCTGCTCGCCCCCGCGGTACCCGCTGAGCTTCCCAAAGGTAGGAGGAGGGAGGGGGGGAGAAGAGCGGCCCAGGCCCCTGGGGCAGAGGCGTGGGTTAGCCGAGCATCTTCTCTCAGTGGGTGGGCCTTCGCTGCGCCTGGGGCGCCCCTGCTACCCCCCTCCCCCCCGCAGGCCGCTCTGCATCCTCCCCGCCCCCCAAGAAGAACTGTCAGGACACGGGCAGGGGGGTGGGGGGGAGGACACAGGGGCAAGGGGATGCCCCCTTCGCCAGAGCTCTTGCAGGTTGGGCTCCAGCAGAAGAAAGACTGGGAGGCTAGAGGAGCCCTAGTGGGGTCAGAAGAGCTGCATCATTCGAGAAGCCTCTGTATCTCTCTCCTGAGGGCTGCCTCTTGTGCCCCCACACCTTCCTATCCTCTCCCGCCCCAGCAGGTGGGAGCCCACCAAGCCACTTCCGAGCTGCAGCGGGATGCTTGCAGCCACAGGCTGGGCCACATGAGCCCTCCCTGAGATGGTTGGCAGTTCCCCATCACTTCCAGAATAAAAAGGAAGCCCCTCTTCTGACGCCAGCCCTGGCCTGGGCAGGGTAAGGCCCTGTGGTCCTCCAGCCTGCTCTCTGGTTGTGATCCCTCCCCTTCCTGCCCTCACTCAACAACGTGTGATGCTGCCCACGTCTGTGTTTCTGTGCCCAGGAAGTCCTTCCTTCCCAACCCGGCCAGCTCACTACTCACCGTTCAGGGTCTGCCTACGTGGCCCTCGGCCCTCCGTCTGAATAGCCCTCCTGAGGATTCCTCTGTGGCTGGATGGGTTTAACCACCCTATCCAGAGGGCAGAGCCTGACCCCATTCTTGCCTGAGCGCCAGCCCAGGAAGGATGCAACCCTCCCAACAATCAGACCTCACCCCACCCCCAGCAACCACACCACTGATGAAACACTTTCTAGATCCCAGACGCCAGGGATCCTGAAATGTCTCATTTTGACCTCCAAACAACGCCATGAGGTGCCATGCCGATTTTTTTCAAGACTTTATTTTTAAAAATATTTTATTTATTTACTCATGAGAGACATAGAGAGTCAGAGGCACAGGCAGAGGAAGAAGCAGATTCCCTGGGGAGCCCGATGTGGGACTGGATCCCCGGATTTTGGGATCATGACCTGAGATGAAGGCAGATGCTCAACCGCTGAACCACCCACGCATCCTTCAAGATTTTGTTTTTTAAAGTAATCTCTAAAAAAAATAAAAAATAAAAAATAAATAATCTCTATACCCAGCATGGGGCTCGAACTCACAACTCTGAGATCAAGAGTCAGAGAGTAAAGCACAAGGAAAACGGACTTGCCCGGATCACCTGCTGGGTCAGCAGTGGGGTGAGTGAGGTCTGACTAGACACCCCCCGCCCCCAAACGTGACAGCACCAGTTAGGGACCTAACTGCAGTTCCCCAGGGAAACTGGCCCTCACCCTCTGCCTGTCTCTCTAGCAAAAGGGAAGGTGTGATTCTGGGAGTCAAGAGGCTGGGCGTGCCGAGGAGGGGCCCAACTTGGTTGCAAGGAGCCCGGGGTGGGGGGGTGGGGGGGGTGGGGGGGTGGAGGGGCAGTTAGAAGCAGCCGCAGCCCTGCCTACAAAAGGCCTGTGGCAAAGCAGAGGGGTGAGCCCTGAGCCCAGTGCTTGGGGTGGGAATGGGGGGAGGGTGTGCGCCTCAACCTCTCCCTCTGCATTTCTTCACTTGCAAACCAGGAGTGCTGAGAGCCCCTCCTCGGCTTACTGTGAGCACTAATGCAGGTGTGGGGCTTGGCCCCGGGGCTCTGGCTCTTGCTGTTACTGTTCCAGGGGCGGACCAGCCTCCGAAGCTGTCGGTAAAAACGCTCTGAGGGAGGGGTGACCGCGCGGGGACCGGTAGAGAGGGAGCTGCGGGGGTGCACCTGGAGGGGGCCTGGAGGACCACAGGGAACCCGGAGCCGTGTGCGAAGCAGCCTCCCTGGGGGCCCCTTGGCCTGGAGAGCCACCTGGAGTGCACAGTGGGCGGGCAGCGCGGCACAACGCAGGCCACCAGGGTCCCCTGACGCTGCACATTCTTGGAGCTGAGAGTACTTGTGTCCCCTCATCCCCACCCAGCTCAGTGGGGGAGGGCCTGGGCGTCCCCTGGAGGCGGCCCAGTAGGACCACTTGTGGCTCGTGGGCAATGGGGTCTGAGATGGTGGGAACGCCAGGTAGAGCGAGGTACCAGCCTGATGAATCTCCCAATCCCGGTGGTAAAGTCCCCTGTGCAATGCTGCCTCCGTATCTGAAATTTAAATACCCGTCCCGCTCATTTATAGCCCGGAAGCCCAGCAAGGGGCACAAAAGAGGGCTCCCACTGAGATGGAGCTGATGGGGGGGGGGGCTCCTGCCAGGTGACAGTGTGCAGAAAGCCTGTGGGGACAGAGCCCGCGGCTGGGTTGGCGTAGTAAAGCAGACACTAGTCCTGGGAACTCCTGATTTGGGGTACAGAGGACAGCCTCTGTCCCCTGCCCAGCTCTGAGCCCAGGGCCCAGTGACAAAGGCTCCCCACCCTCCCCCGCACAGGGATCTGGACCTGAAGTTCCACAGTGGGAGGGGGTGATGGGCCCCCGAAAGCTGACTCATTTCCGGAACTCACCTCTCCCTTCATCAGGCAACACCCTCCTAGAAACCGGGGACCATGGCTTGGTGCTGTCTGCATGTGGCCTTTCCGCGCACTACACAAGCTGCCCGCCAGCCAGGACCACGCAGGGCCTCAACCCCGGGCTCGGGGCCTGGCCCCACAAGCACTCCATCCTAAAGATGCAGCGATTGAGCAAATCTGTTTTGTTTCTTTTTTTTAATTATTAATTTCTATCAAGGTAATTTACATTATTGGGATCCCTGGGTGGCTCAGTGGTTGAGTGCCTGCCTTTGGCTCAGGGTGTGATCCTGGAGACCCCGGATCAAGTCCCACATCGGGCTCCCTGCATGGAGCCTGCTTCTCCCTCTCCCTGTGTCTCTCATGAATAAGTAAATACAAATTTTTAAAAAAGATAATTTACATTATGAATATAACGCTAGTATAAGGGAGAAAACAAACCTGTCCCTGAACCACCCTCTCACATCCCAGTCCTGCTCTGCATAGGCAACGACTTCCGGCTCCCTCAGCTTCTAGTAGTTAGCCCCTATTTAAAAACCATAAAAATAAAAATAAAAAATAAAAATAAATAAAAACCATAAACTTGGGGATACCTGGGTGGCTCAGTGGTTTAGTGCTTGCCTTCGGCCCAGGGCGTGATCCTGGGGACCCGGGATCGAGTCCCACATCGGGCTCCCTGCACGGAGTCTGCTTCTCCCTCTGCCTGTGTCTCAGCCCCTCTTTCTCTGTGTCTTTCATGAACAAATAAAATCTTAAAAAAAAAAAAAAGTGCTCTGGTTCCGTATGCATACAGCGCGCGCCCACAGCCCAGGTCAAGATAGCCAAGATTTCGGCTCCCAGGGAGCTCCGTCTGCCCCCTCCTAGCCACACCAGCATCTGCTGGGACCTGCACGCACCTACTTGGCGTGGTAAGCGGGGGGGGGGGGGGGAGGACAGAAGTTGTAGAGGAAATGAGGGACACTCCTCAGCAGACCTTAACAGATGAGACGGGGAAGCCTGTGTGGCTCAGCGGTTTAGCGCCGCTTTCAGCCCAGGGCGTGATCCTGGAGACCTGGGATCGAGTTGCAGTCAGGCTCCCTGCATGGGGCCTGTTTCTCCCTCTGCCTCTGCGTGTCCCCTTCGCCCCCCCCCCCCCCAATCAGGAATTAAAAAACAAGAAAACTATGATGAGATGGTCCTGAATCCTGCAGGTGCGGCCAGCGTCATCGCGTGGGTTAAGTGAGGAGGGGTGACGCCCGCCGCCCGCAGCCTGGGAGGAGCCGCCTCTGGAGGGGAGGAGATGGATTCTCACTGAAGGAGTGCACCCTATCTGCACTTTGCTTTGATCCCACGGACACCCTTTTTTCTGGACTTCTGAACTCCCTAAATGAAAGATAATACATCTGTGTTGTTTCAAGCCTCAGAGCTTGTGATTTTTTTTAACCGTGGCAATGGGAAAGCAATGATCCAGTAGACTCCAGTAAGGCTGCGACCACCACAAGTGTCTCTTTTTGGGGTAAAACCACCCCCGCTTGAGAACCATGGGCATTCAGATTACAAACCGCCACCTTCTGATTTGTTTTAGGCAGCACCAGAAGGCTTCCTACAAATTTAGATGGAGCTTTGGTCCTCTCACACCTTCTCCATCCTTCTGCTAGGATTTTGTCACAACTTTCGGTTAAGTCACTAGCCGGCGTGTTAGCACAGCTGCATGATACGGCTCTCTACTAAGCCAAGTAATGCACTAGGATTACATTTCCGTTCTCACCGATTGCTTTTTTCTCTTTGCTTGTTTTGCTATACACTTATTTTGCTCTTTTCCCCCAAAGGCTCCGATAGGCCAAGCTCCTCGCAAGGACTTTTCCTGAATCTCAAGCATGCGAGAGCGCCCCGACCAGGTTTACTCCGGAGGCATCCTGCTCCCCTCATCCTTGCCTCCTCCACGCACTCCCCACACTCTGCTTTGGCGTTCCTCCCGTCTTCTGGATGCCAGTCACCTTCCAGCTAGGATTCCCTGACGTTTTGGAAACACGAACCCTCCGGTAGTTTCGTGTGAATGGGGACGTGGGAGCTAATCTGTCCCGCTTAGGTCAGGGTCTGTACGCCTAAAGGAAAGATTTTTCTGGGCATAGAATTTGTGGATGGATGGCCTACTCTCTCAGAAGTGTGAGGAAATTTCTGGCTTCCAGCGTCCCGGGAGTAAAGTCCTATTGTCAATCCCCCTTCCAGGATCTCTCCTTTCCTCCCCCCTCCTCCCTACAGCTCTGGTTCCTCGGTAAACCAGGATGACGTCACCTGCTGAGGGCCTTTCCCCCTCGGTTGGGGCCTGTGTGGAGACGCGTCCTCCGGTTACAGCCCGCACTGCCTTATTAGTTCTTGGATAACCTGTGCCTCTGACATCCCCGTTAATTATATGTCGCACCTTCTAGATTCAGAGTTCCAGCTTCTTCATTTCCTGTATTTTGCTGGCTGGGAGATTTCTCCAACAGTATCTTCTCCGTTTGCTCTCACATTTTTACTTATGGTTTAAGAGTAAAGTCCTTTCTTGTTCTGATTGTCTTGTGCTTATTATTGTTCAAGGCATCCTAGTCTTATTTCACAGAAGCAGCATCTTTTCTGGAAATATCAAGTACAGCTTGCTTTTTTTTCAAGTAGGCTCCACACCCAACGTGAGACTGGCACTCACATGCTCTGCCCAATGAGCCAGTCAGGCACCCCAAGCACACTTCTCTCTAAAGCCTCCTTTTGCTCTCTGGGTCTCAGCTTGGTCCGTCTTTCACACTGCAGGCTTTCCTCATGAATCTGGAGGGCCTTGGCCTCTGTCCCCATACAGGAGACCTGGATGCTCTTCCTGTGGGGGCGTGGCTGTGCCAAGTGGTTGCCAAAGCCATTCCTCCTTCACTGCAGGCATGGCTTTTCCTTCTGTAATGGGGTGGGCAGTGAGGCCTTCTCTGGAGTTGGCCAGCTTCTCCAGTGGGAAGTGTAGGGGGTGGACCGGACACAGGAGTCAGGGCAGGGAGGAGGTTCCAGGGCCCTGGGTTCTGTGCACTGACTTACGGGCACTCTGGAGTTCAGTTCCCTGCCTCAGTTCATCCTCAGGGAAGCTTCTCATCAGCTCCCCCCCAACCCCCCAAGGTCTTAAGGATACTTTGTAAAACAAGTGACTCATCTTCCTGTCTATCCTCTTTCACTACCTGCTTCCTCCCTTCCTGTTCTCCTTGCCCTTGTGGACAGGCCATCTTTTACTCCCTTGCTGTTACTTAGTGGGGTTCTGTGACACCAAGAGGGCATATGGACGTGGCCAGTCCACCAGATTTACTTGGTGTGACAATTCCCATTTTGGAATTGAGTAAACCAAGGACCAGTGAGCCAACCAAAGTTCCCCAGCAAGTGAGTGGCTGAACTGGGGCTTCAAGCCCATTTCTGTCTGATTCTAAAGTCCAGGGTCACTCCCCACCACCACAGATTTTTTTCTAGAAAGCTTCAGATTGGACTTGCCTCCTTTGATGGCAGAGGGAGGTCTGGTGTGTGCCTGGTCCCCAAGGAAGGGAGGAAGCCCTCCAACAGCTGCAGGGGCCGGGAGCCTAGTATTCACCAACATCCACTCCACAAACCTGCCTTATGCTTCCCAGCGCCAAGCCCCCAGAGCCCAGCTGGGTGTGCCCAGGGAAGAGGATACGTTCCCTGCATGATTTTTCTATCAGTCAGGGAGATAGTCCCCAGCTCAGAGATGGATGTCACCAAAACAGTCTTTTCTGATAAGGATTTGCAGAAGTTCTTATTTGGGGAGGCTGGGGCGCAAGGGGTGCCTGGTGACCAGGCCTGTGTCTGGGCTGGAGAGAATGGTGGGCTCCCCGCATGGCGGCTATATTTAGCAGTTAAGCAAGCTGTATTTAGCAGGACGCCGGCTTAAATCTGCATTTCAGACCAACGCGGAATAGCACCTCCGCCGTGCAGGAGCACACTTACACTGAGCCACGCCGAGCGCCCGGCCCTCGCCCGGCAGAGGGGAGCCACGCTCCGAGCGCCCCGCCCGCGCCCCCGCCGGACCACCTCCTCATCGCAGCTCCCCGCCGGGGGGCCCACCCGCGCCCGCAGTCCCGCCCGCGCCCCCAACCCTAGCGCCCTCAGCCCGGCGCTCCCCTCGCCACCAGGTCCCAGCCGCCCGCAGTCCTCACCCCCCAGCTCGCGCCCCCCCGCAGCCCGCGCGCCCCCAGCCCCGAGGTCACACACAGCCCCCAGCCCGGCGCCCCCACCCAGCCCCAAGGTCCCGTCCGCGCGCCTCCAGCCCACGTCCCCCCATCCCGGAGGTCCCGCCCGCGCCCCCCAAGTCCTCGGTCCCCCCAGCCCTCGCCCCCCCCAGCCCCGAGGTCCCGCCCGCGCGCCCCCAGCCCGCGCCCCAACCCCGAGGTCCCGCCCACGCCCCGCAGCCCCGCAGCCCCGCCTGCGCCCCCAGCCCCAAGGTCCCACCCGTGCGCCCCCAGCCCGCGCCTCTCCGGGCCGGAAGTGGCGGCGCGCGCATCCGCCGGGCGGGGCCGTTGCTGGGCGGGGCGCTTACGTAGCCGGAAGGGGCGGGCCCGCTGGGAGCCAGGCCGCGCCGCGCCGGCCGGAGGGGCCCGCAGCCCTGACCATGGCGGCGGCGGCGGGCGGCGAGGGGCGGCGCGCGGCCCTGGAGGCGGCGGCGGCGCCGGAGCGGGGCGGCGGGAGCTGCGTGCTGTGCTGCGGGGACCTGGAGGCCACGGCGCTGGGCCGCTGCGACCACCCGGTGTGCTGCCGCTGCTCCACCAAGATGCGGGTGCTGTGCGAGCAGCGCTACTGCGCTGTGTGCCGCGAGGAGCTGCGCCAGGTGCGTCGGGCCGGCGGGGCCGCGCGTTCGGGCGCCGGGGCGGGCGCGGGGCGCGGCCGGAAGGGGACTTTGCCTTCCTGTGTCCGGCGGGGCCCGCGGGGCCGGGCCGCCGGCTCGCGGAGGGAGCGCTCCGCACGGGGACGGTTCCCGCCGGGCCTGGGAAGGGGCTTGGGCGCAGCGGCAACCGGACCTGCCCGTCTGGGGGCTTTGCCTCCTGGGGCCCTGGCGGGGGAGGGGGGACGTGGGCCGGAGCCCGGGGCGGCCGCCCTGCAGGCGGAGGGCCCAGCTGGGTGCCCGGGCCCCGCGGGTGTCGCCGCCGGGCCCTCCTGACGCTGCAGCTTCCACCTCGTGCGGCCCGCGGCGCCCAGACCTGCCCACCGAGGGGGAGGCGGGACCCTCGAGGTTTCCTTAGGATTCTTGAGAATCGGGATAAAAGTGCTGTTGTGAAGTTCTCCCCCCTCCCTGCCGATTGCAAGAGAGGCTGGGGGTGTTGCCTACCCTGCCCGGACTCGGAAGCCCTGGAGGGGGTCGGAGGGCCCCGGAGCTGTCCCCCCTTCTCCTCCCCGTAATGCCACCCGCTGGCTCCGAGCACCGGGCCCGCAGACCCCAGGTTTGCTTTGAGGTGTGTTTTTCCAGCGTTGGGAGATTCTTCTGGTTGTTCGTGGAAAGCTTGGGCTCCTGACATCTGCCAGGGAAGCTTTCTTCTTCCTAGAAGTGACGCAGGAATGGCATTCTTGGGGACAAGGTCTCTTTACTTGTGTTTTTCTTTTTCTTTTTCTTTTTTTTTCTTTGTTTCATCTCTTTCTTTTTGTTCTTGTTTTGGGTAGGCATTCGTGGTAGGGGAGCCAGGGTGACGCTCTGATTCCACGAGCTCTCCTTGGACACCTACTCTGTGCTTTATCAGGAAAAGACAGTTGGAGACACGGTCAGCCTAACAGGGTGGCCAGAGACGGACCTGGGAGAGATCTGGGGTGCAGTCGTCCGGGAAACCTTGGGCCTGTGGCTGAGTGAGCACCTTCTAGCTTTGCCAGAGGCTGCCATGCCGGCCCGTCCTGGATGGCGTGAGCTAACTCTGGAAGAGCCAGGTTTCCCAGTGCACCTCTAGTTCTCTTCCAGGAAGGCCGGGGCTGCAAGTCTCACTTGGGAGGTGAGCAGACACCTATGTGTGGTGATTACAGCCAGCGTCTGGCCTCTCTCACTCCCTGTGGGTCCCACACCCTCCCAGGGCTCTGTGGCAAGGGGGTGTTGACATGAGCTGTCAGCAGGCTCCTGCTGGGGTGTGCTTTGGCACTGGGTGCCTCTGGCCGATTCTGGCATCCTCTTGGGCCTGGCCTGAATTCCTGGGCAGCGGGAGGGTGTCCTGGGAACTTTGAGAGATGATAAGTCTCTCTATTCATCTTGCTTCCCTCCCACTCTTGAACTTGCAGCTCCACCCTAGCTCTCCGTGTTCCTTTGCTGAGTTCTGCACTGTCTTCTGAGTGTCCTGTGTCCGTTAGGGAACCCCACAACTACTGCCAGCCCCTGAACCCTACCTCTGCCCTGTTCTCTCTTATGGGACCAAGTCTTTGTTAAAACCACAAGGAAAGCGTGCCAAGATGCTGCGTGGAACAGGCCTACGCCTCGACTCAGGGCTGCTTGTGCCCGCTGTGAGGCAGGCGTTCATTGCAAAGAGCAGACGCAGAGCAGCCCTGCAGCTGCTGGTCAGGCATAGAGCCAGATGGAGCTAGATTGCCCAGCAGGTGCTCGGGGTGGAGGCCAGGCCGGCTCCCCGTCAAGATCAATGTCAGGCCCCCCGCCCACTGTCTTTCCTGGTCTCACCTTGCCCATGGTCTGTTTTCTTCTGACGGAAGATTCCAGTCTTGCTCTCTACCCTGCCCCGATGCCCATCTGTGTCACAGAGGTGTGCCCGGGCTGCTGTGTCCGAGCTAGTCAGGCCTCCCTTCCACTTCACAGGCAAGACGTGGGAAGGGAGGCTGATGGCAGGTCAGGGGGCGGGACCGCTGACCATTCTTGCTTTGCTGGTGTCAGGGCGCCTCCCCACCGGCCTGGTCCACCCGGGCTCCCCTGGGGCCTGTGCTTCCTAGGCGGGGCCCTCACTGCCCTCCCTCACCGCCGGCTCACTCTTGCCAGTGGTCACTGCTGGCACTGCCCATCCCCTCTTCCACTCACTTAGCGAGCGCCCACTGTGTACTGGGAGCAGCCAGTAACAAAGCCCCGGATCACACACCCACCCCTGTGGGGGTCCAAGCAGGGCTGTCATCCCATCTCCTTCTCCCTCTCTTCAGGACTGGCCCAGCCATTCTGGGGCCCACCGAGGGGTGCCCTTACCCCTTTGGACATCCACTCCCTGGTCTACCCAGGGGCTTCCCAGGATGGCCCATCCTCAAGTGTCTAGGCCTGGCCTGTACTTCTGTCCTCGGATCCATGACCCTCTCCCATCAGCGTGGTCACCAGGGTGGGTGGGTCTCGGGCTCTGCTGGTTGGATCCCAGGTTGAGCCACCGTGTCCTGGTCCTTGTCCAGCTACTCGGTTTCGCCATTCATCTCTGCCAGAGGCAGGGATGCTGGCCACACCAAGTGGCACTGCCATCCTCTTGTCTGATCAATGCTGGGCTGGACACCGGTGCAGGCCTTGAGGCCCAGTCCTGGTCTTACAGCCTGTCTAGGAGGGGCTGTTAGCATTTCCTCACTCCCGCCCACCAGCTCCAAGCCTTCCCGCCCTCTTTCTCAGGCAAACTCAGCTTTGAACCTCTGTGCATTTCCTTTCCTCAACCTCTTGCTGTGGTTCCCATCCCTTTCTGAGCCAACCCAGTGTCCCCGTCTTCTGGCTTGGCTCAGGTGTGCCTAGCGCTGGCCGCCCCATCAGACTGCTGCGCAAGCAGCCTGGCGGTCCGTCCTGAGAAGTGCACCCCACCCCGGTCCACAGAGAGGGTGCCCACAGTGACACCCCCACAAGGTGGATCAGAGCAGACCTCTCAGAGGAAGGTGCTGGAGCCACAGAGACAGTGGTAACAGTGGCATCTTGCACGGGTTTCCTTTGGGGAAGGAAGTTGCTCCTTAGCTGAGTCGCCTGGACTTGGATGCTTTTTGGCTGGGGGTTCCCTTGCAGGCTGCTTGTCTAGCCACCTCGTGGGCGGGCACTGGGGCTCCTAAATCTGCTGCCTGTGTGGCCTCAGCACAACCAGGGCCCTGAGTCCCAGCTTCGGTTCCACAGCAGACCGGGTGATCTGTGGTCGGCCAGCAGCACCTGCACCAGCAGCCAGCGTGGCCCTGTGCCTGTGGACCTGGCCCTCTCACTGCTCCCCCCACCCCCAAGAAGCAGTAGGACCTGGGGTGGGGACTGGAAAGGCACCCTTGTGGGCAGTGGGAGGGCAGGCCCTGGGAGGAGAGGCCAGTGAGAGGTCCCAGGGCCTGGGGAACAAACCCGGGGGAGGGAAACCACAGGAGCGCGGCTGCAGTGAGGCACCCACCCAAAGTCCGCCCAGGGCCAGGGTCCGTTTACTCTGCCCGGACATGATGATGGGACAAAAGGCGTGCTGGGGCACTGCTCATCCTCCTCCATCCCCCAAGATGGTTGTGGCTGGACCATGCTGCCTCCCTTGGGCTCCTGTGGGGGGCTTGGGGGTCAGCTAGCTCTTCCCCATTGTGTCATCAGAAGTGGACACTGACTCCCCAGCTTCTTGCTCAGACGTCCAGGGAACCAGTCTTAACCATCCTGCAGCTGGGGGGCGGGGTGTCCACCCGTTCTCGCCAGCCGGCCTGTGCTTTCCCAAGTTCATGGCCATTCTGATCCCAGACACCCTCCCTGGCCGAGCCTAGCTGAGCCTAAACAGAGCAGGGATGACCTTGACATGACCCTTCCCAAGATGAGGACTCTGAGCTGAGGTGCAGACTGGGCGTGATGAGACGGAGAATGGGGGGGGGGGGGCAGAGGGGAGGGAGCCCTGGAGGGAGCAGTGCCCTTGCTGGCGCAGAGGGGAGACCTGAGCCTGTGAGAGGGTCCTGTGCACAGGGGCAGCATGGTGGGCTGTACCTGGACGTGCCTGAGACCCCTGGGAAACAGCCAGGCTGCACAGGTGTCGGCACCCCTGACAGCTGGTTAACAGGCAGGAGGCGGCCAGGGGCTGTGACCAAGTCCTGTGGGGGCACCCCCTCTCCCGTGGCATCACAGGTGGACGGGGTGGCTAGGCCTTGACGCATCGTCACATGGCTTGTCCGGGTGGCATTGTTTCCATTGCTGCTTCTTGGACCGCATCTCTCCCTCCGCCTCGTGAGAGCCACCCTGTGTCAGCACCCATGTGATTAAGCCCTGGTTTGCCAGACCATGTGGTCTCTGTCGCTACCCGCCCAGGGGTCACTGCCCTGGGGGTCACTGCTCCGGGGCAGTGACCTCCATTCCTCTGGTAGGGCTGTGGATGAGTGGGGAGCCTGCTGCCCCCTGGTGGCGAGGCTGGGTGTTATGTCGTACCCCCCCCCCCCTTAACCCCAGGTGGCTGTGCTGCAGGTGAGGAGAGGAGCGCAAGCAGCCCAGGCTGGCAGAGGGCGCTGCCCGCGGGGGGCCCGCCTCAGCCTTCTCACCGGGCGTCCACGGCCCTGCTCACCAGCCCCATCTCACTTTGGTTCCAGGTGGTCTTTGGGAAGAAGCTTCCTGCCTTTGCCACAATCCCGCTCCACCAGCTGCAGCACGAGAAGAAGTATGACATCTACTTCGCTGATGGAAAAGTTTTTGCCTTATACAGGTGAGAGGGATCCTCAACCCGGGCTCCCAAGGGCCTGTGGGCAGTGGTCTGCTGGGGATGGGCCCAGCCCCGGGTGGGTGAGGGGGCGGCGCCCAGGTCAGGGCCTGTCCTAGGTCTCCTCCTAGAACAGAGATGCTCATAGCACCTCTCCTGGGGTGGCAGAGAGACTGAGCAGTGGGGGAGTTCAGGGAAAGCACTCGGGTGTGGGCACAGAGCCTGCTCTCTGGGCCCTGTGAGGCGCACACGAGTTCCTGGGAGTTGGGCTCTTACCCGTGGTGAGGAAGCCCTGTCGAGGGTATTGTTGTCCCGGGCATGATCCTCCTCCAGGTGAGGGAGTGGCCCCCGGTTGGGCCCCGTTGTGTGCATCCTGCAGCCTTGTGGGATTTGGGTCCTGGCCGGGAGCAGCCCTGGCTCTGTGGTTGGAGCTCCCGTCCACCTGGCTCCTGCTCCTGGGGTGCATGCAGGGGTGTATGCAGGGGCGGCGGGAGGTGCCAGGGCTCGCTCTGGGTGGCGACACTGAGTACCTGCGGGGTCGGGGGGCCTCGGTGTCTCTCCAGGCAGCTGCTTCAGCATGAGTGCCCACAGTGCCCTGAGCTGCCGCCATTCGGCCTCTTTGGGGACCTGGAGCAGCACATGCGGAAGCAGCATGAGCTCTTCTGCTGCAAGCTGTGCCTCAAACATCTCAAGGTGCGCCCTGGGGAGAGCCGGGCATGGGACCTGGGCCCCTGGGTGTTCGTGTGTCCCCCGCCAGCTCTCGTCTCATACACGGGCCAGGCAGGGAGGTGCTCCTGGTGTGTGTGCGGGGGCCAGGAGCGGGGGGAGACTGAGGGAGCCCTGTTGTCGTGGGGCCGCGGGAAGGGGCTGGCCCGTGCCCAGCACCCTCTTTCCTACAGATATTCACGTACGAGCGCAAATGGTACTCGCGCAAGGACCTGGCGCGGCACCGCATGCAGGGGGACCCCGACGACACGTCACACCGCGGGCACCCGCTCTGCAAGTTCTGTGACGAGCGCTACCTGGACAATGACGAGCTGCTCAAACACCTGCGCCGCGACCACTACTTCTGCCACTTTTGTGACTCAGATGGGGCCCAGGACTACTACAGGTGGGCGCGGGCCCCGGGTGCCAGAGCAGGCTGGGCAGGGCTGCAGGCCGGGGTGGCGGGGCCCCGCGGGCTCCTGTTGACACCTCGGCCCCCCCAGCGACTACGCCTATCTGCGCGAGCACTTCCGGGAGAAGCATTTCCTGTGTGAGGAGGGCCGCTGCAGCTCGGAGCAGTTCACCCACGCCTTCCGCACCGAGATTGACCTCAAGGCCCACAGGACGGCCTGCCACAGCCGGAGCCGTGCCGAGGCCCGCCAGAACCGCCAGATCGACCTGCAGTTCAGCTACGCCCCGCGGCACTCGCGCCGGAGCGAGGGTGAGCCAGCAGGGCCTCCCTTCTGGCGAGCGGGGCCCCCAGGCTTCAGCCCCCGCCCCCCCCGCCCCCCCGCCCCGCGGTCTGCAGACTCACACCCGGGTCCCCGTCTGACCCGTTGCGTGTTGAGCCTGTGGAGCCTGCATCACCTGGCCCCTAGGCGCCCTGAGCGTCTGAGCAGGCTACGAGCCCAGGGATCTCTGTGCCCCCTGCCATCCGGGGGTGCAGGGTGGGGGCCCCTGGGCTGGGAGGACGGCTGCGTGCCTGCTGTGTGGGGGTTGTGCCCTGGGGGTGGGGAGGTCGGCTCTGCGCGCTGGAGTACTGGCCTCGGTCTGGCTTGTGACAGGCTGTATGCCGGCCACAGGGGTCATTGGGGGCGAGGACTATGAGGAGGTGGACAGGTACAACCGCCAGGGCCGTTCAGGCCGGACCAGCGGTCGCGGAGCCCAGCAGAGCCGGCGCGGAAGCTGGAGGTACAAGAGGTGGGAGGATTTGCGTGCCGCTGACATTCTGGCACCACCCTGAGGCGGTGGCGGCGGCCGGCAGCTGGGTTGGGACCACACACGGGGACCAGGGGACTTTGGCTGTCTGGTGTCCCTGGCTTGGCGGCAGGGCCCGTGTAGTGTCCTGAGTGAGCCCACGTTCCCTCCTTTTCTCTCTACTTCGAGCCAGGACAGCAGGACCCTGCAGGCGGGGATGGAGAGAGGGGCCTGTGTCGCTGGGGGTTCGTTGTGGTTGTGTCACGAAACACTCGTGCTGCAAGCACGTGCTCAGGCCAGGTGCCATCCCCAGTATCTGGTGAGATGGCGGCCCCCGGCCCCCCAAGCACTGGGCCCACGTGCTGCCCGGGAGCCCCCAGCCTGAGTCCGGCTGGCTCGGGAGTCCTACTGTGGCCGCTCTCCTGCCGGCGAGGGCAAGCTGGCCCTGGCTATAAGGTCCCAGGACAGCTCCGGGGGCCCAGGCCTGGGGCGGGTGGGGGAGGCCCCTCCCCAGTTCCTCGCTTGGCGCACCACCATCGTCCCAGGCCCTGCCCATCCTGAAGGCCTCCCCCTCCCAGGGAAGAAGAGGACCGGGAAGTGGCAGCTGCCATCCGGGCCTCGGTGGCCGCGCAGCAGCAGCAGCAGCCACAGCAGGAGAAACGCAAGAGTGAGGACCGGGAGGAGGGCGGCAGGCCCAAGAACGAGGAGGCAGGGTTGCGGGGGCTCGAGGAGCTCCGAGGCCCCCCGCGCCCAGCCCGGACTCAGGGCGAAGGTCCAGGTGAGTTGGCTCTGCCTGGCGAGCGCCTGGATGGTGAGCGGCCGGCTCCCAGCCAGCATGCTGCCTGCACGGACAGGCCAGAGTCCTGGGCTCACCCTGGGCGGGCTACTCCAACCCGCTGGACACAGCTCTGATTGCAGGTCCTTTTGCGTTTCGTAGGCCTCAAGGAAGCCTCACCAAACGGTCCCGTGAGCCAAGAGGGCCTCCCCACGACCAGCCCAGCCACGGGGGCCACCCTTCCAAGGTACACTCGTGTGGAACTGGGGTGAGGGTGCGGGGCTCCTCCACAGGGTGGGTGTGGGGCAGGCTAGGGCCCACAGGCACTGACGCCACTCCCCTCCCGGGCTTAGCACCCTCCCAGCCCCCTCTTCTAAGCTCAAGGATGAAGACTTCCCAAGCCTCTGCGCCTCCACCTCCTCCTCGTTGAGCTCCGCTGCGGTAGCCCTGGGCCCCTTGGGGCTCGCACTGGCCTACCCGGTCCCTGCCAGGGGCAGGAGTGCCTTCCAGGAGGATGACTTCCCCGCCCTGGTGTCCGCCTCCAAGCCCAGCACTGCCCCCACCAGCCTCATCTCTGCCTGGAACAGCAGCGGCAACAAGAAGGTGGCGCATCCCAGTGCGGGGGCCCAGGCTGCTGGCGGGAGCACCCAGCCCCCCAGGAAGGCTGGCAAGGGGGCCAAGGGCGGCAGGAAGGGCGGGCCGGTGCCCTCCGAGGAGGAGGACGACGGCCGTAGCGGGCTCACGGCCCAGGAGCTGCGGAGCGTCCCCACCACGGTCGCCGTGTCCTCCCTGCTGGCACTGGCCTCTACCCAGACCGTCACCAAGGTCGGCAAGAAGAAAAAGGTGGGCTCAGAGAAGCCAGGGGCCGCGTCACCGCCCCCGCCGCTCCCCGACAGAGACGGGCCTCTGGCGGCTGAGCAGGTCCCAGCCACGACCACCGGCAGAGCTGAGGGGCCCATTGCCCTCATCGTCAATGGACACACGGAAGGGCCCGTGCCAGCTCGCAGCACGCCCAAGGAGCCTCCTGGGCTCCCGCGGCCCCTGGGGCCCCTCCCCTGCCCCCCAGCCCAGGAGGACTTCCCAGCCCTCGGGGTGCCCTGCCCCCCCAGGATGCCCCCTCCCCCAGGTACGTGTGTCTGGCTCTGGCCTGCTCCTGGGCATCTGGGAGGGGGTGCTCCCTCGGGCTGTGCTGGGGGGCAGTCCCCGGCCAGCAGGCAGCGAGAGGGCCACTGCATGGTGGATCAGCTGCCTTGGAAGCCTGGTGGCACCGCTAGGAGCCGCCCACTGACCCTCCATGTCTCTTGGCCCCCTGCGATCCCAGTGCCTTCTGGAGGCGGGGGAGTGAGTCACCCTAGGCCAGGATTGCTGTCAGGGAGCACGTGCTGGCTTCTGGCCTCCTGAGGCCCTGGGCTGAGGTGCGGCGGAGGTGTGGCTTGTGGATGAAGCCTGGCCTGGGGGGCTGGGGAGCAGTAGGTGGGAGGTGGGAGCCAGAGGGCTGGCCCTGCTCAGCCAGCAAGACTCACGCCCGGTGTCGCTGTGCCGTCCCCTGCAGGCTTCAACGCTGTGGTGCTCCTAAAGGGCACTCCACCCCCGCCTCCCCCTGGCCTGGTGCCCCCGGTCAGCAAGCCACCCCCTGGCTTTTCGGGCCTCCTGCCTAGCCCACACCCGGCCTGTGTCCCCAGCACTGCCACCACCACGAAAGCGTAAGTGTGGGTGGGCTGCCCAGCCCGGTGCCCTGGAGGCCAGGGAGTGCCCTCACCTGGGGCCACCCCAAAGCTGTAAGCCTTCACTTCCTCCCCATCTCCCGACCCCCAGGCCCAGGCTGACACCTGTGCCACAGGCCTACCTGGTGCCCGAGAACTTCCGGGAGAGGAACCTGCAGCTCATCCAGTCCATCAAGGACTTCCTGCAGAGTGACGAGGCCCGCTTTGGCCAGTTCAAGAGCCACTCGGGGGAGTTCCGACAGGTCAGCCAGGCAGGGGTGTGGGGGGCCGGCGTGGCCACCATGGGGGCTCGGGCCTGGCCTGGGCATGACTGGCTTTGGCTCTGGGTGGCAGGGCGTGATCTCTGCAGCCCAGTACTACAAGAGCTGCCGCGACCTGCTTGGGGAGAACTTCCAGAAGATTTTCAACGAGCTGCTGGTGCTTCTGCCTGACACAGCCAAGCAGCAGGAGCTGCTCTCCGCACACACGCACTTCCGAGGCCGGGAGAGGCCTCCGGGCACCAAGGCCAAGAAGAGCAAGAAGAACGCATGGCAGGCTGGCTCCCGGGGGGCGGGCCTGGACTGCTGTGTGTGCCCCACCTGCCAGCAGGTGCTCGCACACGGTGACGTCAGCAGCCACCAGGCCCTGCACGCTGCCCAGGACAACGACTTTCCCTCCCTGCAAGCCATTGCCAGGATCCTCACGTAGCTGCTGCCAGCATGGGCAGGAGCTGCCACACCCACGAGCCTCCTTCCTCCTTCCTCCTTCCGGGCTGCCACGCAGCCAGGTGAGGCCGCCTGTTGAGGCCCCTCAGCCAGCCCGCCCACCGGGGGTCGCCAGGAGGGCCCACCCTGTCCTGTCGGCACACCACCGCGTAGGAGTGCATCCGCTTTCCTCCTGGGAACGGGGCGAAGACCTCTGCCTCAGTGGTGGGCTGGGCTTGGTTTGTATTCTCATGCTTTTGGAAGGTGCAAGGGGAGGGAAAGGCCGGGATGCGGGAACCTATCTGTGCCCATCAGAGCCGGTGGCGACAGCAGCCCTCTTCAGGGAGCCAGAAGCTGCAGGCCCACCAGTGCTGGCGTCAGATGTTGAGGGTGTTGTGTAAACAGTTGGCTGTTTTCGTGATTCAAGAACGTTCAGGATTAAAAGCAGACACAAAATTGTGCTACTTGAAGTTGTATCTTTGTATGAGACAAACTGAATCTGCGATCTCAAATTGCCTCTGACCTTTTATAAGACCGTGTATCTTCAAATAAATTTATTTTGCAATAATGCACAGAGCTGGTGTTCTGAGCCTCTCTGCCCTCCCAGGTCGCCCTGGAGCCCGGAGGACTCGGCGCTGTGAAGACGCTCCGGCTCTGGTGGGCAGCCAGGGCCAGCGGGGGTGGGGGACAAGGCATGCGCAGAGCTGGGCAGCTGAGCTCTGCCCTCAGGAAGCGGCAGCCGGCTTGGGCCTGGGGCCCGGTCCTGGAGGTCTGGCGCTGCCCGGGCCTTCCAGGAATAGACACAGCCATGTCTGCCCTGTGCTCATGTCCCCAGTAAAAGCCTCCTTCCAGGACGTGGGAGCCCCCAGACTCAAGGTTTGCACCCGCAGACTAGTAAAGAGCTCTCACAGGTAAGAGCACTTCAGAAGCAGTGGAACAAGCATGTGAAATTCTGCAGGAAATAATGGGCGCTTAACTATTTGGACTCCGTATTCTGAAAGGGGACCAGAGAAATCGCTGCTTTCTGCCCTAAACACACATAAATCTTAAAAACAGTTGTAGACACAGTTCTAGCCACATCCAAATAAGGCAAAGGAAATGTCCTTACGTGAGAAGAAACATGTCTTTGCACGTGAGGAAGGGGGGACCCATGATGATGAGGGGCTGGGGGTGCGTGGCGCTGCTTGCCTGTGCCTGGGACCGCGGCGGTGCTCATGGGTGATGGTGGGTGATGGCCGGGCTCGGCCCAACCGCACACGAGAGCCTTCACCCTCCTCACCCTCCACTGGGCCGTGTAGAGCCACTTGCCTTCCCTGGGTTACCAGTGGCGCCTGCAGCTGTCCCCCTGCCTTTGCAGACCCGAGGACAGCCAGCGCCACAGAAGACTAATCGGGAGAATGGGGTATGTCTTTGACCACATTGAAAACGAGCTCTTCTTGACGAAGCAAGGACCACAGTCGCACGAGGCAGCACTGAAGCGGTGCCTGCTGTGTGCCAGCCCTGCTCGGGGCTGCCCGTGTGCCGGCCGGGCTCCTCCGCCCACCCCCGTGACTGGAACTACAGAAGAGGGGCCTGGGGCACAGACAAGTTGGAACATTTCCCCCAGACAGCCCTGCCTGGATGTGGCAAAGCCAGCATTCCAGCCCCAGGGATGCTTCTCAGGCCGCTTGCCCTCAGCCAGGATGTTATTAACTAGTTAGAAATCTTAGAAATGAGCAAATAACTAATCAAAACAAAAACAACCCAGTAGCTGGGTTCAGAAGCAAGCAAGACGAAGCTGGGGAAATCTCCAGAGGCTGAGTTAGCTGGCTGAGGAACGGCTCTGGAAGCTGCACGGAGCACATGCTGGGGTCCCAAAACAGAAGGTGGTGATGTGTGGAGAAATGACCGCATTTCCGCGCAATGGAGAAAGAAAACTGAACACACACTTGGCACCCAGTGCGCTGTGTCGGAGGAGGGTGTGCCTCTTGATCACAGACTCGGTTGTGAATTCAAGCCCCACATTGAATGTGGAGATTACTTAAAAATGGTTGTTCGGGAACATCTGGGTGGCTCAGTGGTTGAGCACCTGCCTTTGGTTTAAAGTGTGATCCCGGGGTCTGGAATTGAGTCCCACATTGGGCTCCCTGCAGGAGCCTGCTTCTCCGTCTGCCTGTGTTTTGCCTCTCTCTCTGTCTCTCATGAATAAATAAAATCTTAAACGGTTGTTCCAAAAAAGAAAAAAAAAAAAACACTAACTAGGATAATTCTTTGAAAAGCCACATCTCGACAGAACACAACTCAGGAAAAAAAAAAAAAAAAAAAAAAAACCTTAATACATTTTACCAAATAGAAAAAGCAGATAGCCTACGGAGAAATACAAACAGTAATGGTCAACAGTACAGGATCCTAAAGGAGCATGCTGGAATCCTTTCAAAGCTGTAAGCAACAGGACTTGACATTTATGTTCCCAATAAAACTATCCTTGAAGAATGTGGGATGAAGCTCAACCGGTGGACTGAGGAAGGAGCCGAGACATGTGCCGCAACAGGAAATGATCCTCCTGCTGTTCTCAACAGGAGAGATGGGCATCTCCCCCAGCATTTCAGAGTCTACTCTGAGCTGTCCAGCGGCACGGCAGGGGGATGTGTGGTGGGGGCCTCAGGGACCCTCAGAAGAAGGGCATCAGCCCAGTCTCCACCTGCTGCCCCTTCCTGGGTTCTGGGCACCCACGGGGCAGGGGTAGAAACGACTCTGCAAGCAGTGTCTGTGCCAGGTAAACTCACAGTCTTTTATTGTAAAGAAATTGCAGTTGAAACATGGGACACTGAAGATACACAATCACGGATTGCTCTTTCAGAAGAGGGAGAGAAAGATCGATATATACAAAAATTGTAAACATGTTCACTTAAATACCCACACAGAATTGGTCTATGCTACAATGTACAGGGTTGTCACCCAACTGCAACTCCACAGGGAGGCGCCTGTCTGCGAGAATGGAAGGTGGCAACCGCATTTGGTATTGACAGAATGTGAAAAGCCAGCTTCGAGCAATGCATGAGTAGTCAGCTATACAGAGGGACCCCAACCTCAGGCTGTGCCTTAAAACTGAGTACAGGGCAGGGTGCTGAGGGGCTGGTCCAGGAAGCCAAGGGAAAAAGGGATTGCACAGATGGGCCATGTCCAGGGCATGGTGGGCATGTGCAACCTCAGGCCTCCTTCCTTGTGAGGGGCCTGTTTTGCCAGGTCCCCAGGTGTCCTAAGCCTCCCTGGGACAAGACCTTCTTGCTGGGGTGGAGAGGGCCGGTGCCCAGGCCTGTATGCAGCCATGTTGTGCCTTCCTAGCCAAAAGTGCCCACACCCGGGCAGGCTCCTGGGCCTAGGCAAGTCAGGACAGGATCAGGGGCCACGGACAGCGGGGCTGCTTGCAGGGAACTATGAGGTGAAGCCCGAAGACCTGACCACAATCACAACATCACCGGGACCAGGCTACTCTAGTGAGCCTGTGACAGCAAACGCTTGGAGGCTCCGGGCAGTGTGCACACAGCCCCACGGGGTGAACCGCCACAACACGAGCAGGGACGGTCACGGCCCCGGGGGACATGGGGTGGGAACAGTGCCCGTGCTCCCGGGGCCAGCCCCCGCCCTAGCTACGGAGGGCAGCGAGACCCCTAACCCCAGGGTGGACAGGTGAGCCACAGGCTAGCTGGCTCACCAGGGAAATGGCCCCCTCCCAGGCTGATCCACTAGGCTGGAGGACACATGTCCAGGGTTGCACATCCCGACCTCAGGCCTGGGGTCAGCGACTAAAGGGACAGGGGGAATGTGGGGTGGGGGGCAGTCTAGGCACCCTGGGGGCTACCCTCTCTTGGCCCCAGACGGCCCTCAGTGGCCACCCTCTCTGTCCCTGGCGCTAGGCCAGGAGGACTTGAGGGGGGTCCCGGGAAACCCTGGACCCTGGCTTGGTGGCAGCCGTGGAACCCTGGTGGGGGCCTGCCAGCCACTAGTAGGCAGGCACCTGGTACCCCTTGGGGCTGGTGTCCAGAGTCTCGGTGAAGGGAGGGCTCTGGTAGGTCTCCGTCCCCTCCACGCCGCTGCCCACCGGGTAGCCGGGGTAGGCTTGACCCGCCCCGGTGCCCAGCTGCTCCGTGGCAAAGAGCGACATGTCCGTGCCCATGCGGAACCGCTGCAGGGCCTTCACAGTGAGCGCCACCTGAGGGGGAGCCCGGGTCAGCCAGCACCGACCCCGCCCACCCCACCCCGGCCCGGCCCCGCGGCCGCACTCACCCAGCTGAGGATGGAGAAGAAGCTGAAGGCGATGGCGGCCCGCGCCGCGTCTCCCGCCTGCAGCGTGCTGGGCCCGGGCGCCGTGCGCTGCCACTGGTTGGTGAGGAAGCAGAAGCCCACGAACCACAGGAAGGACCAGAGCCCTGCGGGCAGGCGGCGGGTCAGGGGAGCCCGCGCCGAGGCCCCGCCCCGGACCACGGCCCCGCGCAAGCCCCGCCCCCCTCGCTCGGCAAAGCGCTGCCCCCGCGGAGCCCAGAAACCCCGCCCACCGCCGGCCACGCCTCCACACGCGCGGCAGGCCCCGCCCCGCCCACCTGAGAAGCCCAGGTCCAGCAGCACCGCGCGGCGGCGGTCGCGGACGCTGCTGATCTGCTGGAAGCGCACGTCGAGCAGGAGGAAGGCGGCGCAGGCAAGGAAAGCCCCGAGGCCGAGCGCGACGCCGAAGCGGCAGGCGCCCGCGTTCCCGTTGAAGACGCAGCGCAGCTCGGGCCCGCTGTCGGTGTTCACGTAGCCCTCGTTGACGATGGGCCCAAAGACGGCGATGGAGAACACCTGCGGGCGGCGGGCGGCGCTCAGGGCCCCGCGGGGGTCTCCTTCCCGCTGTCACCCACCGCGGTGCTCATGCCCTCCAGCCGGTCTCCACGTTCCCTGCCGCGCGGGGCCCATCTGTGGACGGGGGCTTCGGGGGCACCCCTCCCTCAGTCCCTCCCCCGCGCACTTAAAAATTATGGATCGCATGTCCTATGGAGTATCTACTATGCCCAGCACTATGCTTAAAACCTCTTCTTTTTTTATTTATTTATTATTATTTTTTTAAAAAACCTCTTCTTGACCTGCATTCCTGGTAGAATCCTCCCCCCAAACCACAAGGGCTCACTGTGATCCCCTTTATGATGGGGAGGTGGGGCCCCAATTAGCGAAATCATTTGGCTGATAAAAGATGGGGTTGACATTCAAACTGGGTCACTGGTCCTGTGCGGGGCCCCTCCAGAAGTAGGAACACGAGGCTTCACCTGGACCAGTGATTCTAGGCTCCAGCGGGTGGCGCTGTGGGAGGAGGGGCGGAGAAGAGGGGGCCAGAGCACAGGGGGAGCAGAGCCGGCACAGTGGCACAACTGTCTCCCAGGCCCGGCACCAAACCCACCCCTAGCACCTGGAAGCTGTGGGGCCCTGCTTCCTAACATGCCGAGTAAAGTGCATGCAGTGTTGGGGCCAGGAAAATAATGCCCACCCAGCACCCAAGGGATAACAGCCCAAGCGACTGAGTGTCGCACCATAAGTGTTTGGGCTCAGAGGGTGATCTGTTGGGGCACCTGGGTGGCTCAGTCAGTTGAGGGCCTGACTCATGATTTCGGATCAAGTCGTCATCCTGTGGGTCATGGGATCAAGCCCAGAGTAGGGCTCCGTGCTCAGCTCAGCTCAGCAGGGAGTCTGCTCAAAATTTTCACTCTCCCTCTGCCCTCCCCACTCTCTTTCTCCCTCTCTAATAAATAAATTAATTAATTAAAAAAAAAAAAGAAAGGTGATACTGTTGACCTCCGGGGTTCAGTCAACTTCAGCATCCCCTTACCACAAGGGGTGGAAGGCAGGTAAATGGTGCAACACAGTCATTTTACACTTTATTTTTTTAAAGTAGGCTCCATGCCCAATGTGGGGCTTGAACTCATGACCCTGAGTCCCATGCTCGAAAGACTGAGCCAACCAGGCGCTTCTGGACCACAATCATTTTAAACCAGATGCTGCTCCTTCAACTCTGGGCAGCCCCATGTTTCTAAAAAAAGACCTCCAGTTTCAACTTCATTTCTCTCCTCTCCCTCTCCAGCTCCTTGAGATGGTGTCAGAGGGAAGCCCAGGTGCAGGGCATGGACATGTCCGCCCAGAGTGGTCCACAGGTCGGAGCGGAGCTGGCACCAGAACACAGGGTTCCTACTTCCTAATTGCTCCACCCTGGGCATCTCTCTCCTGAAGACCAGGGCGTAGGTCCTGCGGACACCAGGTGCCACTGGCTAAATAAAACCCAGACTCCTCACCCACCTCCTGGAGCTGGGGGGAAGGAGGAGCTGGCCACCTGGCCTAGGGATGCCCCAGTCGTCTGGGCTGTCCCCAAATCTGGCCCTCCCGCACCTCCCCCAGGCAGCCCTCCCAGTGCAGAGCCCCTTCTTGCTGCCCCGCCCGGGGGGATCCCAGGGCACCCCCAACCCCCAAACACACACAACTGTAACTGGAAGGCCTGGGAAAGGGCCAGCTCCCTTGGAAGGAGCCTGGAGAACGTGTGTGCGGGAGAAGCCGGTGTAAGCGCCGCCCGCTCCCCTCGGCTCCCACGGTCCCTCCGCGTGCTGCGGCGCAGAGCTCGAGCCCACTCGCGTCCCCGCCCCTGTGTCCGCTTCCAGGTCGTGAGAACAGGAAAGACGGAGCGAGCGCGGAGGCAGGGGGCCGCGTCAGACCTCGGGGGACTGGAGGCGGGGGCGGCGGCCGGTGACCTCTCAAGGTCCCGGCGGGCGCCGTCGGCCCCCCCATCCGCAGGTGGGCGCGCCCTGCCCGGTGACGTCACCCCAAACCTGCGGCCGGCGGGGGAGGGGCCGGCGGGGGAGGGGCCGGCGGGGACCAGGATGGGGGCGAGGATGGGGGCGAGGGGCGGCGGGGGCGAGGGGGGGCGGGGGCCGGGGCCACTCACCCAGGAGGCGACCCGCAGCAGGGTCTGGGGCCGCCGCGCGAAGCTCACGGGGTCCAGGGCGGCCCCCGCGCGGCCCGCGCCAAACGAGGCTCCCTCCATGGCCAGCCCTGGAGGGACGCGCGCCCCCGGCGCCCTCTGTCTCTCTGTCCGTCCGGCCCCGCCCGAGGCCGCCGGGTGCTGCCGGAGCCGCCGCTGCCGCCGCCGCCGCCGCCGCTGCCGCCCGAGAGCGCGCGCCGACCGCGGCGGGGGCGCGCGGGGCGGGGCCGAGCCGGTGCCCCCCGCCCACTGGTCCGCGCGGCGCAGGGCCCGCCCCCCGCCCCCCCACCTGCTGGAGCGGGGCTGAGCCCGCGGCCCCGTCGCCCCCCGCCTGCACCGCCCCTCCCGGGCCCCTGCGCTGGGCCCCGCTGCAGCCCCAGGACCCCGACCGGCCCGCCCCGTCCCTCCGCGCCGGGCCCTCCGCGGAGCGAACGGGTGACGGAGCTGCACCGCCACCCTCGGGGGACGGGAACCCGACTCCCTCGGACCGAAGAGCGGCTACTGGGCCTTTCCCTGTGACCCCCCCCTCCGTGCCGCCGGCCTCTCCTGCAGAGGGTTTTAGCCTCCCTGACAGGGCGGGGAAGGCCTCTGCCCCCCCGCCCCCCAGGCCCTTGTCCCGGAGGCCAGGGCCCGCAGGCCAGCATGAGGGGGTAGGGACATCTCTGCCGCTTACTCTCGGTCATTCCAAGGGCGCTCACTCAGCCTTCACACTCCGGGGTCTCCCCAGCGGACTTGTTTCCGGCCCGTTTGCTTTGGGGCCAGGGGTGGGAAGAAGCTGGAGAGATGATGTGGCGTTTGGCCAAGCTGGGGCCCCACTGGGTCTGTTCTGCAGATCCCCCAGCCCAAGTTAGACAGGGTCCCTCCCTCGTGCTCCTTCTTGGCCAGCCTGGCAGGATCCCAAATGACTGCTGTTTCTGTCCAGGGCATTGACAGAAAACTTTGCAATTGTTGGGAGTTTGCAGTGCTAGGCACTTCGCCACCCCCTCACACCCCCCACCCCCCCCCCCGTGGAAGGTAGGGATTGTAGGGATTGTTATTAGCGGGTCTTCATTCCATGAATAGGCAGCTGGCCAAGTTCTTCCATCACACTGGGGAGTGAAGAGCTGGGACAGAAGGTGACACCTGGTCCACCCCGTGAACCTGTCTCAGGGCAGGTATGGCCAGAGGTGCCACTCCGGAGGCCAGGACACTGTGCATCCAGGCTGTCACCCTTGTCTGTTGGAATAGCTCCCAGCCTGTCCTCAGCAGCATCCACTGCCCCTTTAGTCCCAGGGGTAATTCTGACGCTCCCACGCTCCTGGAAATGCTTCTGGAGGTCATCCTCTCTTCACATCCCTATGTCACCGGCCCTTTCTCACTACCCTTTTGGGGTTCTCTCTTCTGGTCCAACCTGTGAGCTCCTGTAACCTCTAAACTTTGGAGGCCCCAGGGCATGATCCTGGGGCTTTTCTCCTTCCTCTTGGCGCACGCCCTTGGTCTGCGTGCTGACAGCTTGAGCCAAAACCTCATCTCAGACTATGGTCCCACTTGATTTAGCCTGGATTGGGGGGGGGGGGGGGGAGGGCGGGTGAAACATCCAGGAAGCCAGAGTTAAGGGAAAGAGGGAAGTGAGGGAGGGCAGGAGGGAAAGCATATCCAGGCGGTGTTCCTGGGCCAACCACAGCTTCCCTAGAGAAGCTGGCTGATTCTCCCACTAGCAGGTGACTTGGGAGAGACCAGAAGAAGGCCACATGTTGGGCACAGTCCATCAAGAGAGGGTGGAGAGGAACAATTCTCTGCTGGCTGCTCCCTGCCTCCAATCTCTGCATCACTGTCCTCCCTGGGGAGGCCCTGCTGAAGTCAGAACTGCTGCGGCACCAGTTGGGTGAAGGTGCCAAGGAACCGTTGATGGGGCATACGTACAGTTGCTGGGCCATTCCGGCTGGGAGCCCAGCCTGGGAGCAGGTGTGGCTGAGCAGATCTGGGAAGGCCCAAAAGCTGAAGGCAGGTCAGCCCTCTGCCCACTCCACCTATAGCGTTCTCCAGGGGACGGAGAGCATCCTCCTGCCACTAGGGCCTGAACCCCACAGTCAACTCTGGCTCCTTTCTCTTGGCAGCTCTGCTCTGACCCACCCTAGGGCAAGCTCCCCACTCAGCTGCCACAGGGTGCCTGCTCTCCCTGCTTTCACCCATTCCTGCCTCATCCTAGCTCAGGAGCCAGAGGAACCTGCCAGAAGTCTTTTTTTTTTAAGATTGTATTTATTCACAAGAGACACACAGAGAGAGGCAGAGACACAGACAGAGGGAGAAACAGGCTCCCTGAAAGGAGCCCGATGCGGGACTTGATCCCAGGACCCTGGAATCACGCCCTGGACCAAAGGGAGGCGCTCAACCGCTGAGCCCTCCAGGCATCCCTCCCGGAAGTCACCTTGCCATTCCTTTACTCCAAATCCTCCACGACTTTCCTGCCACAGGAGGTAGGTATTAAAACAAAGTCCTTGTGGGGCACTTGAAGACTATGTACCATCTGACCTCCCACTCACCTCTGACCCTCCCTTAGCTCCAGCACTCGGCTTCCTTGCTGTTCCTGGGACTTCCCAGGTTGCCTCTGCACTGGGACCTTGCCCTCCTCCTATGGAGCAGAACTTGGGACAGATGGAAGCTGTTGCCTGGAGCAGCAAGGGCAAGCCCTGTCCACTGCCGCAAATTTGACACAAAACACACCGAAGCCACGCCCTTGGCCACTCCTCCATCATTTTATTTTGGTTTCAAGCTCTGATATTGGTCCCACAAAGCCTCTTGACAGGCCTGGTACAGGTATGTGCTGGATGGAAGGCGGGCAGCAGCGTTGGTGGACCGTCAGAGAAGCAGCCTGCCTGTGCTTTCCTTGTAGACACCGAGCAGGGAGGAGAGCTCAACCCCCAGACCTCTTTTCTGAACTGCAAACAGCACACAGCCTGTAGAGTTACAGCCTGGGAGCCGGCCCTTGCTACACGGTCATGGCTGGGAGACAATGGCCTACCTCAAGGAGCAGGACAGGGAGCCCTAGGAGGCCTGTCACATTCCTGTGTAGGGAAGCGGGCACCGGGGTGTGGGGTGAGCAGGACACCATATCCCAAACGTAAGGCACAGCCTGGGCTGCTCCCTCTCGTTCACCTACAGCCGCGCGGGGCCTTGGCTGAGGAAGGGCCATCGAGGTGTCTGCAGCAGGCACCTCTGCTCTGACTACAAACCTAAGAGGAAAGGGCCCCACGAGCAGTCTCTGGGGACAATCCAACTGAGACACAACAGGCTCTGGCTCTGATGCACTTTAATGAGTGCCCCATCCCCCTCTGGCCAGGCTGCCCGCAGGCCCGGGCTGCTGTCCCACAGCTCTGCTGGCCACTATCTAGTCACAGGAGCCATCCTTCCAGCCATCGCGCCAGCGCTCGTCCACTTGTGAGCAGTCGAAGTCCGGCTTGCCTAGTTTGCGGTTCACTTCATTGTGCAGGCGGCACAGCCACTGGGTCAAGCAGGCCCGAGTGCGCGTGTCCGGCTGGTTCCTGCATATCCTGTGTGAGGGAAGCATGTGATGATGGGGACAGGCAGTGGCCCCACTGCCCCTACCCCATCAGCTACTTGCCTGCTGGATCCAGGGAGGAGAGCTTGGGTATTGCTGCCAGCTACACCCATGAGCCCCCTCATGCTCTGAGAGGTAGGCATGCCCCGAACAGGCCTGATCCTGCTCTGTCCACCATTGGCCCACTCCTAGGCCTGCTCAACCCCTTATCTATGGAGCTCAGCAAACCCAAGACATTAAGGCACTCGTCATGCAACTTTATAACCTCATGCAACTTTACAACCTTGTAACAATCAGGAAGCCTCACCCAGCATCCCTGGCCCAGGGCAGTGTGTGAAAGGGGTGGCGCCAGCACAAAGGCATAACTGTAAACCAGACCTGTTGCTAGCACCTGGGGCCCTTGGGCCTCAGCCTAGCAAGAGACCTGTTCTAACTGCCCAGGTTCAAATGGCAAGGGCTGCCCTAGGCCCCGCATCCAGGCCAGAAACACCTGTGGGTGCCAAATAACAGCTCTTGCGCTTCCCAGTGAAAGAAAGGTGGCTCCTGGGAGCAAAAGCAGTGGGTTCTCAAGCCTTACATGCAGCATACAGTCCTGCTATAGAAATCAGGCAAAGTGGACTCATCCACCTGCTGGAGCCCCCAGGAGTTCCAAGCAGGGGCCTCTGTAGGTGAAGCCCCACCAGGAGCCTTCTGGCTGCGACAGCAGCAGTGCCCAGCAAGCAGCCCTCAGCAGGGGGCCTCAGCTGGCCTCTGAGGGGAAAGGAGCCGGCTTAGCTGGCCCCTGCTCTGGGCAAGCCAGGGCCACCGCTGCCCCTTTATGACAGCAGCAGGGGCCCCAGGCTCCAGGTGGGACAGCTACAGGCAAGGTAGACACACTCACCTCTTCCGGATGTCTTCGGCACACTCCTCGCACGGGTAAAACTTGGAAAATAAATGTATGAACTGGGTCATGTCTCGCTGCTGTTCTGGGGTGGGCAGATCGGGGTAGTAGGCGGCCAGAGTGTGCAGGACAGCCCAGCTGTGGCGGCCCAGTTCCTCGCGATCCTCAGGACAATCCTCCCTGAACTTGCCGTCCCGCTGCGGGCGGAGGCCGACCAAGGGTCAGGGCAGGTCGTGTCCGGGGCACGACGCCCACGCGGCTCCCCCGCCCCGCCCCGGCGCGACCCCGCGCGCGAGCGGCTGAAAGGCTGCAGGCCGGGCTCCCCGGGGGCATCTGACCTTCTGCTGCGTCCGCATCCACGTCTTGAAGTCCACGCAGGCCCGGCAGGGCCGCCTCCGGGAAGGGTCCTCGGCGACCTGAGGCTCGGGGGTCGGCGCCCGGGCCGAGGCGGCGGCGGACGCATCTCTCCGCCCCGCGCCCCGGCCGCGCGCGTCCGTCACCAGGTCGTCCATCACCTCCGAGTGCGCGCCGCCGGGCAGGAAGGAGAAGAGGCTCCCGCCGCCAGAGCGGCTCCGCTCGCCGGGCGCCGCCATGTTGCCTGCGCAAGGCCTGCCGGGCCAGCTGGGCCTCCAGAGGGGCCTCCAAGTCGGCCTCCAGGCCAGCGCGCGCGCCGCCGCCAGGGCGCGGCCACAGGAGCCGGGCAAGGGCGCAGGCGCAGTCGCGGAGGCCGGGCTGGAGCTGGGGGCGGGGCCGGGGGCGGGGCCGGCGGCCGGCGGGGGTGCGGGGCCGGGGCCGGGGCCGGGGCCGGGGCCGGGGCTCGCGGAGCGCGCCGGAGAGGCGGCCGAGCCCGAGGCCGGGGTGCGGGCGGGCGCGGGCGCGGGGCTGGCGACCCGGGTCCTGGCCGGGCCCCCGGGCTTCGGTCCGCGTCCCGAGCCCGGCTTGCGTCGTCCGTGGCGGCGCTCCCGCTTCCTCCAGTAGAAGAGCAGCGTGTTGTGGAAGCCGCGCCGCGGCCGCGCCGTGGTCTCCGGCTGCGGCCGGGGCGAAGTCCGTGTTGCGGCCCGGGACGCCCCCATCGCTCCGCTCCGACCGCCCCGCGTGCCCGCGGCCAGGCTTTGTGCCCTCGGCGGGGCGCGCCCTGTGTTCGGCCGACGGGCGCCTCGGCAACGCGGGGCGGCGCGGTGAGCGCACAGAGCGCGGCGCGCCGGGGCCTGGGTCCCCCGGGTCGGCCCGGGCAACGGGCGCCATGGCAACGGGCGCCGGGGCCGCGGGGCGGGGCGGGGCCTGCACAGCCGGCGGCGCGGGCCTGGGGCTCCCGGGGCTGCCTGGGGGCGCTGTCCACGTCCCCGTCGGGAGCAGCCTCAGCCTCCGCGCGCTCGTGCGTCACCTGCACCTGTCTGTGCGGGCGTCTGCTCTGTTCCAAGTCCTGGCCCGGGCGCTGGGCAGGGCGGGGCCCGAGATCCGTCCCTGACCCCCCGGCTCACTGTCCAGTGGTCAGCGGTGAGAGTTGGGGCGCCCAGGGGGTTCAGCGGTTGAGCACCTGCCTTTGGCTCAGGGCGTGACCCTGGAGACCCAGGACTGAGTCCCGCATCGGGCTCTCCGCAGGGAGCCTGCTTCTCCCTCGGCCTGTGTCTCTGCCTCTCTCTGTCTCATGAATGAATAAATAAAATAAAATCTTAAAAAAAAAAGAAAACAAGGGAGTCACAGTAACACGTCCACTGACAAGCTCTGGTGGGGACCACGAACAGGGAGTGGCTAATCCCAGAGGCCTCCTTGAGGAGTGACACTTAGGCAGATGCCTGAAGGATGAGGACTCAGTGGAGGAAGGCCATCAAGGCCAAGGCTGGCTGTAGGCATGGGCAGAAGCCAGTGGCACAGGACCTGGGGAAGGTGGTGGGAGGAGAGATCTAAAGGTGGGCGGGAGCACATGCAGGGCCTTGTCGCTGCCATGGGAGCTGGGAATTGAGCAGATTTCATAGGAGCTAGTGAGGAGCTCTGGCGGGGAAGGGGGAGGCAGGTGTCCACGGGCCAGGTGAGGCTGGGGGCCATGGAGAGGCACAGGAGGGAAAGGAGCCAGGGTTGCTGGGGGTGTGAACAGGGGCCGACGGGGTGAGAAGGGGGCCTTAGTGCCCTTCTAGAAGGCCCCAGCTTCTCTGTGTCTTCCAGGGGAGAAGTGTCTGCCCCCCCTGCAGCCGGCTGGGCCAGCCCCTCAGCATGGCCCCACGGAGGTTGGGGAGAGCGTGACAGCTGGGCTAAAGGCACCCTGCAATTGAGGCCTCTGTCAACAGGAGTTCATTGCCTGGGCCGTGTGCAGGGAAGGTTAGAGAGCCGCTGGAGGGACAGATCCACAAAGGCCCTTTGTCCAGGCCAGGGTGACTTTCAGGGGAGTGACCTAGAGGCTAACCCCTCCCTGGACGACTTGGGGCAGGAGTCCCAACAAAGAGCCAGTGGCCCCAACAGCAGGAAGAGCCAATGGAGAGCAGGCTTGGGTGGAGCTCTGGAGGCCCTCCACTTCAGGAAGCAGCCCAGAGGTGGGGGCACCTAAGCACACCTGTGGGGACTGTAGGGCCTACCCCTGCTTCAGCCCTGTTAGTGGGGAAATGGTCACTCCTCATCTCAGAGGCTGTGTTCGGGGTAAATTGTGGTAAATCATGAATTCAGAGGCAGCTCTCAAAACAGTCCTAGTCACCAACGCCCCCACACACACCACGCGCCAGTGACTGCAGACTGGGATCCTCCTGGTCCTGCCCCAGGTCTCCGCATCACAGGGGAGGAGAGCCTGTGAGGTCCACTCTCCCCAACATATCCAGAAAAGCCTGAATTATCCATTTCATGTAAATTTCCTCCTCTGTGACTTGGGAACACTGAGAGACCTTTCCTCCGATGTGAGTATTAAGCCAAAATACATAAAGCCTTCAGTACTGGGTCCTTGGCTCCTGATGACAAGGGCCAGCAGCTGCCCAGGTGAGTTGGGAGGCAAAGCGGAGGCACACCTTGGGGAGGCTCAACCTGTCTCACACAGGGCATGGGAGAGCCAGGCCAGGCTGCGGCACTTTGATGGCCCTTCCTTTTCCTCCTCCTCCCAGGGGCCAGACTCATGCCAGACAGAGTTGCCCACCCCCCCCCCAACCCCCCCCCCCCCCCCCCCCCCCCCCCCGCCATGCCCTGTGTTCCTGTCCCTCTAGGCGGATCTGCTTTGGGCACAGTGAGGAAGCTGGGAGAGACCCAAGGGCAGGGCGGGGGAGCACCTGGGGAATTCCAGTCGTCTTCCGGGAGCCTGGGAGCCCTCCCTCCTGGTGAGCCGCACGCAGTGGGCCCCTTGGTCGCAGCTGGGCAGTTCCAGAAGCCCAGGACCACAAGCTGTGAGGCAGCGATGGCAGGCTCCCGGCACCCAGTGTCCGTGCGCGCAGCGGCCCTGGTGCAGACAGGGCGGCTTCAGGTAGGATGGTGCGGGGTCCCTGCCAGCCCCAAGGAGGAGGGAGGGAACTCCTGGCCCAGCCCCTCCAAGGCGCCCCCAACCTTTCTCCCAACAGACGTTCGCCTTCTCCGTGTGCTGGTCGGACGGCAGCGACACCTTCGTGCGAAGGAGCTGGGCTGAGTTCAAGGAGCTCCACGTGAGTGAGCCTGCGGCAAACCCCGTCCCCCGAGGCCCAGCACCGAACCTGCCTAGGCGGTGGCCTCGTGCCCATGAGGATCCCCGCCCCTATGACCCCCATCCCCGCGAGGAACCCTCACCCTCCAGAGGGAACCACTGGACTGAGGCGGATTCGCCGGTTCTTCCTTAGAAGACCCTCAAGGAGGCGTTCCCAGTGGAGGCGGGCCTGCTGCGCAGATCCGACCGCATTCTCCCCAAGCTCCCCGGTGAGGCCGCTGCGGGAGCCCGCGGGGACCCGGGAGGGGCAGGGGCGCCAGCGGCCCGGGGACCCCCAGATCGAGCCCATCGTGCCCACAGACACATCGCTGTTGGTGCGTGGGGGGCGCATGGGCCGCGGCCTGGCGCGCCTGCGGCTGCTGGACACCTACACTCGGGCGCTGCTGGCCACAGTGGAGCAGCTGTCCCGGAGCGCGGTGCTCACCGGCTTCTTTGAGCCACAACCCGTGGACCTGGAGCCAGTGCTACCACCTGGCAGGTACCCCACTCGTCCCCGGTTCCCTGTCCAGGAAAGCCCTTGGAGGCCAGGGGAGGGGCGAGGCCGGGAGGCGGCCGTCGGGGAAGGGTGGGACGCCCTGGCACTCTCACCCACCCTCCCTCCCCCGCCTGCGCCCACTCCCTTTCCAGTCTGGTGATCCTGCCCACTCCTGAAGAGCCCCACCGCCGCCCTGAACACAGCCCTGCCATCCGTAGCCTGGAGGCTCAGAGCCTGCGCTGCCTGCAGCCTTTCAGCACCCAGGACACGCAGGGTTGGCCTTTCCATGCACAGGCCCAGGAGGTCCTAGATGTGCTGCTGCGACACCCGTCAGGTGGGACTGCACAGGACTGAGAGCTCGCCCATCTGCCCCCAGAGCCCGAGGGGCTTAGGGGGTCTCAACCTCTGCCCACCTCTTGCGCCTAGGCTGGTGGCTGGTGGCAAACGAAGAGCAGCAGATGGCGTGGTTTCCTGCTCCCTACCTAGAGGAAGCAGCCCCGGGCCGAGAAGAGACAACCCTACGGAGTAGTGGTAGGAGACTGCCCACGCCCCAAGCCAAGCAGGCACCACACCCCTGGGCAGTGCTCGGTGAAGCCGGGCCGTTGGAGACCCGAGCCAGCGCTCGACCTGGGGCTCCGTGGGTGCTGTGGCCCCCATAGTGAGGGGAGCCCCAGTGGATTGGTCTCCATCATCAGGGGAATCCTGGACGCTGTGACTCAATGAGAGGAGGGGATGGAGAGGTGGGGCCCTGGATTCTGAGGCCCCGCAGTGACCCCCAAATGCCCACTCCCAGGGTCCCAGTTCTGTGCTTCCCAAGCCTATGAGAGCAGCCACGCAGATGAGCTGTCAGTGCCTGCAGGGGCGCGGGTGAGCGTGCTGCAAACTTCGGATCGAGGCTGGTGGCTCTGCAGGTGAGCAGGGGGAGGAGCTTGGGCGCGGCTTAGGGGCGCCAGCGCCAGCCAGGCCCAGCTCTCATCGCAGGTTTTGTCACAGGTTCCGCGGCCGCTCAGGCCTCCTGCCTGCTGTGCTGCTGCAACCCGAGGGGCTGGGCGCACTCCTGAGTGGGCCAGGGCTCCACCGCGAGGCCGACAGCGAGGACAGGGGTGGAGAGGCCCAGCGCACCCCTGAAGCCTGCCAGGCCACAACCCTTTCCCCCTCAGTGCCCGCCCGCCCCCCGCTGAGTGCCATTCACAGCCGCTGCTGCTCGGTCACCCGCAGGGCCCTGGCCAGCAAGTACCCCCCGAGGGCAGGCCAGGAGCTCCAGCCCCCAGGGGCGACGGATGCCAGTGAGGCTGGGGGAGGAATGTCGGAGGGTGACACCCTCTGGCCAGCAGGGCCAGGAAAGCACACACTCCCGCTTCCTGAGTAAAGCCCCTCTGACTGAGGCACACCCCGTGTCTGTGCTGAGAAGGCCAGGGCGCCGGTGTCGCGGGGCTGGGTGGGGGCGGGCCAGGCGAAACAAAGCCAAGACACAAGGAATCAGGAGAGAAAAACATCTTTCTGCATGTTTCAGAGAGCTGAGGGAGCCACAGAGGAAGCTGTAGGGAGGGTGGGCAGCTTCATGTTGTGCCACAGGAAGTCCAAGAAGGTGGCTGCCTGCAGGGTCCGGCTGAGCCGCTGAAAATGCCGCTCTGTGGGAGGACACAGGGATGTCAGGGGCTCCACGGAGGCTGATGGGGATGCTCCCGCCCCCGGGGCCGAGCCCACATACCAGTGTAGGGCAGCAGAGCCTCCAGTGAGGCCTGCACGCCTGGGTACGCCAGGAGCTCTTCTGGGGCCTCGTGCCGCAGGAGCACCCCCAGCACAGCCTGCGCTTCGTGGCAGTGCCTGGAGTTGGTGTTCCACGTGACACAGAAGCGCAGCAGGGCCTCTGGGGGGGCGGGGACGACACACGGTTAGACCTGCCTGGCGGCGGCCCTGCCCACCCTACCCACCCGGCTCACTGCCCAGCCTGCCCACCGGCCCCACACCTTTCTGATCTCGCCGCAGCCGCAACACCGTGGCTCCCAGCTTCTCGCATGCCTCAGGGTCCCTCCGGATGGCTGGGGGGTGGAGGGAGGCAGATGAGCCCCAGGGAAGGGGACAGCATGGACCTGAGACTGCCCCCCGACAGAGCCCCAGGCAGCACTGACCCTGGATGACAGTCAGCACAGTGTGGGGCCGGTCCAGGGAGATGGCCAAGCCCAGGGCCCGCAGGTACCGTTTCTCATGGAGTAGGTTGTCTAGTTCCTGCTGCCTGGTGGGGGAGGAGCAGGGACAGGGTCACTGGGGGACGTGGCTGGGAGTGAAGCAGAGCCATCAGAGGGCTGGCTCAGGAGTCGGCAGCCCGGCACTAAGCGTCCACTGGCGGTGAGCTGTGTTCCTGCCCCCAGCCTCAGTTTCTCCACGCCATAAAACAGAGGTGATGCCTGTGGAACCCGCTCCCAGGGTGTGACGCGTGGGACATAGTAGGCACGTGGGTGGTGCTCCAGAGGCCTCGGTGGGGACCCCACACTTACTTGACCGCCTCTTCCTCCTGCCTGGCCTGCTCTTCAGACTGCTCCTCCTCGGTCACATCCTGGGGTCAGGGTGAGGTCAGATGGGCACCCTGATGCAGCCCGCCCACTCCCCACGCCCCCCACACCTCCACACCTTCCATAGGATGACGCAGGAGTCACTAGCACCCGTGAGGGCACGATTGTCCAGCCGGCTACAGTGCAGCCCCCAGACCTTGTCCTCATGGGCGTCCAGAGTCTTCACACACTCGTTGTTTTTGATGGTCCAGAGCTTCACGAGACCATCAGAGCCGCTGGGTTTGGGAAGGGGAGGGGCTGAGTGCCGGGCCGGTCCTATAGCCCATCCCGACCCCCGCCCTCAGCCACCCACCTGGACAGCAGCTGTGTACCGCGGCTCACAAAGACCACCTTTAGCACGGAAGCATCGTGTCCCTCGAATGTCTGCAGGATGGTGGGGGATGAGACAACACCGGGGGATGAGACAACACCGGGTGATGAGCTGGGCCTGCAGGGGGAGGGGGAGGGGCGCGGGGCGGGGCAGCTTACCTTGAGGCAGGTGAAGTCCTGCAGTGCCCAGAGCTTGATAGTACCATCGGCGGAGGCTGTGGCCAGCACCTGGTCCATGGGGGAGAACTGGACACACCAGAGGCCACGCCGGTGGCCTGAAAAGACGCCCAGCAGCTGGCAATGTGGCAAAGACCAGAGCTTGGCTGTGCGGTCCTGTGAGCCTGTGGCCAGCAGCTTGTCGTTGGGGGCAACAGCCACGCTGTTGATGTCCTGGTGATGGGAGCAGGTGGCAGCTCAGATCCCCATCCCAGCAAGAGCCCTGCCACACCCCTACCCTCTGTACCCTGTGCCATCACCTTGTCATGGCAGCGCTGCGTGGCCTGAGCCTGCAGGAGGACAGGACCGCTGTCTGGGGCTGTGCCCTTAGACGGCAGGGCTTCAGGGATGGGCCACAGCTTCACAGTACAGTCCTGACTACCCGTCACCAGAAAGGTCTCCTTTAGCCTGAGGCCAGATTTAGGGTAGGGGAGACACCTGCTGAGCCCCACCAGCCCTGTCTGCCAGGGCATCAGACCCCGCACCCGCAGCACAATGATCCCAACCAGAGGGACTGTTCCAGAACACAGCTTGTGTCACCCCCATAGACCTCTGGGGCCACTGGTTCACTCAAGCCTCCGCCACCTGCCCTTGGCTCACCATACCTGGTGAGGTGGTCATCAGACCCCCACCCCCTCCTCCCCAGCAGAGAATGTCTTTTCCTACTTCAGCTTTGTTCAGTGTCATTCTTCCTGCCCTTTCATTCCCCCAGCCCCAAGACCAGTTCTGAGAGTCTCCATCACCAACAGCAGCAGGGGGTATCCTGTGCCCGCTCTGGCACACATCCCTAGTCTACAGCTTCAAAGACCCAGGCTGAGGCCTCCCCTCCACACCTCCCTGAGTAACCCTACTAGCAGGGCCCGGGCCTCTACAACACTGAGGACTCCAGCCCTTGATCCCTTACCTAGAACAGCAGATAGTGCCCACGCTGTGTGTGTGCCCGGAGCCCTGAGCCACACAGGCCACCCTGCCAGCCTTGTTCATCCTCCAGATACAGATGCTCTGATCCTGGGAATGAAAGGAGTGAGGGCGGAGACTGGGCTGGGTATCCGCACTGAGACCCATACCTCCCTGCCTCTCGAGATGCCTCACCTTGGCACAGCTGGCAAAGAGCCGCCCCTTCCTGAAAACATCCAAGGCCAGGACAATGTCTGGGAGGAAGCAGAGAGGAAACGGCCGTCAGTTATGGTAGAGGAGGGCATTCCAGCCCAGGGCAGAGTGCTGCGGCCATCAGCTCAGTGCCCTCACCCGTGTGGCCGTGGAGAATCTGGCAGGTCATTGTCTGCAGCTCAAACACTTTCAGGCTGGGGCTGTTGGAGGCCACAACAATGTGGGAGTCCTCGGGTCCAAGAAACCGGACATCTAACACCTCCTCACTGTAGCCGGCAAACTGGGGGCAGGAGGAGGAGGGACACAAGCCAGAGCCTGCATGAGTAGAGAGCTGGACTCCCAGGCTTGGGGCCGAGCAGGGGCAGTGCTCACCTGTTTCTGCAGCTGCAGGGAGCGTGCCTCGTAGAGCAGCAGGTTGTGGTCGGTGGTGACGCTGAGGAGCAGGCCGGCAGACTGGGCCAGCGTGCAGTGGGTCAGCTCTTGCCTGGGGCCCGGCGGCTGCGGTTGTGCATACACACACTGGCCAGAGGCTGCCTCCCACACACGCAGGAGGCCTGTGTGGGGACACGGGCTGCTGGGACTGAAGTCCATGGACCTCCCCCAGCCCCTGCTGCCCACCCTGGGCTGGACATACACACCTTGATCTCCGGCTGTCAGGAAGTGCAGGCCCTTGGACTTCACACCCAGTTTAGGCACCGGCTCCTCTGGCAACAGCACCGCGGCTTCCACACTCTGCGGATAAGCAGGATGGAGGCAGGAGCCCCACTCTCTCCCTGCCCACTTGACTGGCCTGGCCCCCTGGCGTTCCTACCTCAAACACTGGCACAGTCCTCGTGGCCTGGTGGCTCTGCAGGTCCCAGATGACGCAGATCTTGTCGCGGCCCGAGCTGGGAGGAGAAAGAGCCACCTCAGTTCTCAGACTCAGCGGGAGCCCTCCCCTTCCTGCCTCGGCCTGGGTGGCTGGCCACTGACCTAAGCATGGTGTGGCCATCAGCACTGAAGGTCAACGAGGTGACAGCACTGTAGTGGGCAGTCATCACGGCCAGGCACGACTGGTCCTGTAGCGACCACACGCGGATGGTGGCATCTGCAGCAGAGGAAAAGAGCAGCAGACGGGCGGGGTCCGGGTGGAAGGTCACCAAGCTGCGGGCAGGGCGGGTGGGACAGGTAAGTTGTGCTGCCCTGGGCGTGACGCCCTGCCCACCCCCTGCCACCTTCTTACTCACTGTACGACACCCGGAGAGCCCCGAAAGTGGTGTGTCCCGTAGTGCCGCACGATGTCCCACACACGCACTGCCCCGTCACAGCCGCCTAGGGAATGTGTTTGCAGTGAAGTGGTTAGTGTTCCTGAACACCCCGACCGTGTGCCCTCCACGTGGCCCAGCCACCCACCCAGGGCCCTACCTGTGGCCAGCAGGGTGGAAGTGGGGTCAAAGGCCATGGTGGCCACAGGTGCTGTGTGTATCGCCTTCCACAGGCGGGTGATGCTGCCCTCTCGCCAGGCCCACTGAGCTAGAAGCAGCGCCCGGGTGGCTGTTACCAGCACCTGGAGAAGATGCAGTTCAGCTGGGAGGCTGGGAGCATGGTCACACGTCCTCAATGCCTCAATGTTTGGGTGCCCACCTCCCGTCCCTGCCCTGTCTACCTGGTCGTCAGGGCTGAGTTCAAAAGCAGTGATGTCCTCCTGGTCCTCCTGGAGGTGAGAGCAAACAGAGCACATGAGAATGGGCTGTCCCCCGCACCAGTCTCCTGCCCTGGCTCTCCCCACCCTCACCTGCTCCAGGCTCCGCACCACGGCCCCGGAGGCCACGTCCAAGACGTTGACTTTGGTACCACAAACGCAGAAGACATGCTGCCCGGTCTGGTCCAGCTGGTGACAGAAGGGTCTCAGCCAAGATAAGCTTCTGCAGCCCCTGCCCGGCCCCACCCCTCTGCCCGTCCCTGGGCTGGTACCTGCACCTTCCCGCCCTTGTAGAAAGGCTCCATCTTGCGCTCGACAGCATAGCTAGAGAGAGAACAGGGGAGAGGGTGAGTCCCTCACTCCTCAGTCTCGGTGCCCAGCTAGGGGCTGGGTGCTCCCCCAGAGGTCAACACCAAAGGCCCCTGCCCTTGAGTTCCCAGGCAGCGCCGGGGATGCAGGAGATTGGAGATGGCTCTTCTCACTGTCATCTCCTCTCTCAGCAGCGCTGTGAGGCAGGTATTGGTCCCCACGACGCAGAGGACGCCAGGCTGCAGAGGGGACCCACAGCAGGTCCTAAGGCAGGGCAACAGCGCGGTCCTCCCGGGTTCCCCAGCGGATAGGCCAGCCTCGGGGGCCCCCTGCTGGCGGTGGGAGGCCAGCTCCGAGTACAGGCCCAGAGCACCACCCGCTCTCGGCAACTTCCTTCTCAGGTGCAGCCTGCCGCCTCCGCACCCTAGCTCCTTCCTCCCTCTCCCCAAGCCGCCGTTATTCCTGCAGCCTCCAGCTGGCCCCGGCCCTGCCCTCTCGGCTGGTCCAGGCCACCGCACTCCCATCTGGACAGCTGGTCCAGCCTCGCCACCAGTTTGCATCCCTGCCTGCTTTAAGCCCCTCCCCTCCCCTGCCCTCCGCTCCGGTTTCCAAGCCCCTGGCTTGCACGAGCCTCCGCCGACGTGCGGCGTCACGTGGCTGCTGCCCGCTAGGGGCTCGGCCTCTCTTCCCGAACCTCCCTGGTGCCGGCCTGACCCCACCGGGGAAGCTCCCAGCAGCGGACCCCGGTGACACCGCATAGACGCGCTCTGCACCCGGGGCTTCCCTGCCGGCACTGACGGAAACGACGCACTCGCTCGCTCACTCCAGCGGACCGCGCTCCATCCCGGCCCGGGACCGCCCGGCAGCCGTGCGCGCCGCAGGAGCGGCCCAGCCCTCGGGACCCGAGGCACGGCCCACCCGCCCAGCCCGGGCCGCCTGCCCCTAGGGGCTCTCCTCCCGGCACCGGCGGCCGGGGCGCCCCGCCGCGGTCCTGCACCGGCTCCTCCGGAACTTTACATCCACGCCTCCCGAACCGGCTCCTAACGTGGGAACAACGCAGCCACCCGACTTCCGCGCGTCTCCGCAGACCGAACGGACGCCCGCTGCCGGGCCCCTCGGGCTGCCAACCCCGCCGCCTCCCCGGGCGGCGCCCACGCCGCAGCTCACTTGGCCTTGAAGTGGCCCATTCCCGCCACGGGCTCCGCCATGACGCCGCCGCCGCCGCCGCCTCGTGAGCGCACTGGCGCGCCGCTCCCCACTGCCGGCGCGCTGCGGTGACGTCACCGCCCACGGCTCCTGTGACGCCATCAGCGCCGCGCGCGCCGCCATCTTGGCTGTGGGCGGTAGCTGCTGAGCCGCGGAGGGAAGCTGGCAGAGGTGCCGCTGGCCGGGAGGGACGGGGGCGGGGCGGCGGCGGCCTGCGGGTCACGGGGCTGGCCCGCTGTTTGCCTTTTAGTGGAAATTGTAAAAAGGAGTCGTGGGAAATGTTTACTAAGGTCATCCGGGGACTCTTGCCCCTCGGCATTCTGGGATTTGGGGACGGCGGGTGCTCAGGGTCCCGTGTGGGATGCACCGCCGGTAAATGACTAGGTCCGGGCACTTCAGAGGCCCTCGGCATTGATTGATCACATGCTCTGTGCAAAGCACTGTTCTAGGTGTCTGGGAGGTACGAGGGAGGAGAGCAGGTGCTCGGGGCGGGACGGCGGGCCAGGAGCGATAGGAGGCGCAGTGGTTAGTGCTGGGAGACGCGGACAGATGGGGCGGCGGCGAGGACGGGCACCTGAGTGAGGGAGGCGGGGCCCCTGTGGCCGCAGGGAGCAGGAGGTCGGGATACTGGGAAGCCCCAGGGAGGCCCCTGGGAGGTTTGCTGAGCTCAGGGCTCGGCCGTGAGACTGGCTGGGAGGTTGGTAGACAGAGCGGTAGGAGCGTCGCGGAAATCCTCTGCGGGGAAGAGGCATCTGAGGCCAACGGAGAGCAAGGAGAGCCTTCCAGGCCAGAGAGGCCAGTGCCCCGCGTGGGGAAGGCGGTGCTGCCTGGAAGGGGGCCGCCGGCAAGCACACGGTGGTAGGGCGGCCCAGGCCTGGGCTCTGCGTTTATTCACCCTTCTATTTACAAGGTCCCTTGGCCCTGGGCCCCCCACATCTCGGCCCCCATGCTGCCTTCTGGGGTGGCCTCGGCCTCCCCTTGCGGGGCGCCCACGAGCGTCGCGTCCTCCTCCTCCAGGAAGCCTCCGAGCTGGGCCAGCTGTCTGCGGACGAGATTGGCCGTGCGGTGCACTTCGCGCATGCGCCGCAGCAGGCCCAGCACCAGGGTTCGGCTGCGCTCCTGCCGCCGGCTCCAGGCCTCGCGCAGCTCGCGGTAGCAGTTGTGGCGCGCACGCTCCAGGGGCCCCAGGGTGGCCCCGCAGCCCAGCGGGCAGCGCTCCTGGGCCCCCTGTGGGCAGTGCTGCCGGTGCTCGGCCAGGGCTCCACGCGGCACCCGTGCCGTGCAGCCCTCGTGGGGGCAGGCCATCAGCTCGAACGGGCATGAGTCCTGGTGCCCCCTTCGATGGGCCAGGGGGCACGTCACCGAGCAGCCAGCTTCCGCGTTCTTGCACTGGGGGTAGGGGAGAGCACCACGTGAGCCCAACCAGGCCGGACATAGCAGCCTACCTTACACAGAATCCCCCGTGGTGTTCCTGATCTGAGAGCCTGCCAAGGCCTAGGCATCAGTGATGTGGAGGGTAGAGTTGGACAATTGTTTGGAGGTGGGGAGACTCTAGACCCCTGAGAGCAGGGGCACAGGGCTGGCCTGCTCTCGCAATTCTAGTGACATGCTTTTTTTTTGTTGTTTTTTGTTTTCCTAATCTTCATCTATTAGTGGGCTGTAGTGATGGCCAGCACAGCAAATATTTCATTCTCTAAAAATCTTGTATAATCCCCATTTTATAACTGCGGCCCCAGGGGCTCAGGTTAAATAATTTGCCCAAAGTCACACAGCAAAGAAGTGGTAGAGAGGGGACTCAAACTCAGGCAGGACTGATGACCTCAGGGCTGCAGTCTGTTGCTGGAGCAGAAACCCTCAATTCTGAGGATAGGATGCTCCTTACTCTCTCTCCTGGCCTTGTCCCTCCCTTGGCAGGAGTGAGAAGGGTGCTGGGAGTAAGGGCTTCAAGCTACCTTGACTTCCAGGCGGCCAATGGTCCTCCGGAGTTTATTTACATGGACCATCTTTTTCCGTTTGACTTCTTTCCTGCAGCATGGACAGGTCTTCTGTCTAGGAGGCAGGAGCAGGGGGAGTGTTGGGAGCTGGTAGGGACCAAGTAGCAGCAAGACGCCTTCCCAGGTGGTCCCTTCTCTCAGGCCCAAATAGGCCTGAGGACTTCATGGGGAACTCAGCTCTGAAGCTGGGGCCACGGGCTGTAAATACCACTCAGTGCGGGGACACACAGATTTTAGGGTCCTAGATTTGGCAGCTCTTAAGGCCATTATGACCTAATGCTTGGCGGACCTTCCTCTCTGTTCTGGGCCGCAAGAATGGCCACAGCCCTGCCCGTCCTCCCAGCCACTTGAGTGCCCACTAGCACCTGGCTAGCCACCGGAGGATGCATTTCTTGCAGAAGATGTGGCTGCATGGCAACCTCACTGGTCTCTTGAGAACTCCGTGGCACACGGAACATAGGAAGTTGCAGTCAGGAGGGCTGGCGAAGAGGTTGAGATCATATCCGCCACTCTGCAAAGGCCAGGCCAAAATCAGGGCCTGGCGGACCAGTATCCACCCGCATACCCAGAGGGAAACCCAGGATGGGGAGGTTGGCCATATGAGAGCCCCAAGTGGAATGCTGGGTCAGGACCCACTATGAAGGGACAGCTGTGAGGGTCAGGGCCCTCCATGACTACCAATCCCCAGCAGGGGAAGCCAATTTTGGCCTAATTCCAGGTCAGAGCCCTTGGAAAGGTGGGTTTCCTTTGTCTGTTTGGGACCTTGTAATCCACCGTTCACCCTTTCTCAGAGTGCAGAATGGGGTCAGTTCAGGGCAGGTTTTAAACAAGGAACACATTTAAAGGCCAGAGGCTCACCATGATCTATGTCTGGATGGCAGCTCCACTGACCCCCAGGGCTCAGGAGCCTCTATTTCACAGCAGGAGCAGCCCGACATCACAGTGGCATTGTCCAACTCAGGCCAATCATGGCCCTGGCCCAGGGCTTACTGGGATCCTATAACATCTGGCACTTGCTCATAGTTGAGGGATAGGTAGTCTGGACCTGGGCAGGTCCCTGAAACCTGTCTCAGCAGTGGGGACACCTGATCCCCAGGCAGCACGAGGCCGAAAAACCAAACTTCTGGTGGTTGTTTCCCCAAAGCTGAGGCCCTGGCAGAATGTGGGAATCCTTCCTTCTCCCTCCTCAAATAATGCTGCCCAAGCATTATCTCTAAGGGCCCTGGGACTTTTGACATAGACCCACCATCAGGTCTCTCAGGATCTAAAACTGAGAACTGGCTCTAGAGTACGGATCAGGAGGGGAGGACCAGATTCCCACGCAACCTGTGGTACCACGATAGTAGTGGTGGTGTGTGGGAAAGCCTTCCAGAACAGGTAGGCCCTGCCCATCTGGAGACATCAGCTGCAACCTGAGAAGCCAGCACGGTTCCACACCTGAGGCACATAACCAGAACCAGAGGTTCAGTAGCAAGAGCAGGGCGCTCATCAAATCCTGAAGACCCCACCTCCCTCCTAAGAGCAACGGGGGGGGGGGGGGGGAGGATGAAAACCTTTGAGCCAGCAATCTTACGCTCTCACGCTTGTATTAATTTTGAAAATACAAGTTATTTCACTGGCAAAAACAGGTTTATTTGGGAATAACACAATTGCAATTCAGGGCATGCAAACTATGGCAAAACCGTAAGCAAGCCCAGCAAACAAAGGAAAGAAATTTTATTTCACGGAGAAAGTCGGGAGGGATTTTTCTGAGCGAGAGTTCAGGGTGAGGGCGGCTTTTCACGGGCGGAGTTGCCCAAGGAAGTCGCACATCCTTCCCCGTCGGGGTCGGTAACTGACGTTGAGCGGCGGGGCTCCTCCTGGAGGCCGCCCTGCTGTCGCGCGCTGGGGGCGACAACCGTCCAGGGATGAGGGTAAGGGAATGAGGAAAAGAGACATAAACAGAGTGGCAGCAGGAGGGACATATGGCTGGATTCAGCCACAATGCCAACTTTATTTGTATTATTCACTCTTATAAAGCAGGGTTGTTTAACAAGCAGGATATTTTAAGCTTAGTTGTCCAGACATGCCCTTTCACAGTAGACAGCAACAGTATGCGCCCTTGAATAGATAGGAATAGTATGCGTCCTTGAGCCACAAGCCTTCAACAACAAGGGTGAGACAGGTGGGCCGCGGTTGGAAGAGTCAACAGAGAGCCATTGCTCGATCCATTAACCCCTTCCTGGCACGCGACTCCCAACACTCTGCTTCACCTTCGCACCTGCGGGTGGCTTGATGCCCCGCCCAAGTCCCCTCAAGCGCAAAGATACCTGACCTGCTACTGTGGAAGCTGTGCGGTGTGGGACCTGGGCCGGCCGACCCGCGGGAGCCCGGCTGGCGGAGCTGGGGGGGGGGGGGGGCGGCAGGAGGCCGTGACCTCAGGGTCTGTCCTCCGCGGCACAGCACCGACGGACGCGCTCCAGGCGGGCGGGGGACTCCCGCGCCGACTCGGGTCGACTGCTCCACGGGGCGTGCGGGGTAGAGCCCCCTCCCGCCGCGCTCCGGGGCGTCTGCGTCCTGCGGAGAGAACACGGGGTCAGGAGTCAGAGGTTAGAGATCAAGGGCCAGAGCACCTGCGGCCCGGGGCGGCGGGGCGCTTGTCGGGGCCTGGGTTTCACCTCTCCACACGGACCAGTGGGCGGTGAGCTGAGGCCCCCGGTGGCTCTGGGCGCCGAATCTCACCCGCGGCCACGGGCAGGGCCGCAGGTGATTTTCAACCAACGCCGACCCGCCCGCCGACTGCCGCAGGGGGACGCGGCGAGGCGCGGGCCTACCTGCAGCGCGGGCAGCCGGGCTGCGGCGGCACCGGGCAGCAGGAGCGCAGAGCCGATGTGCGCAGGCGCACGCGGGGTCGGCCGGGAGGCCTGGGAGCGCCCCTCCACCGCTCTTATAGGCTCGTGCTCGGGGCGGGGCACCCGAGATCTCGCGGTACTTGGCGTAGGATAAATACTCCCTCCGCGCGACCTCGTTCTTCTTCTCCGAGAAAACACGTGAGTCTCCGCTCCGGCGGCGGCGGCGGCGGCGGCGGCGGCGCGCGGGCCGGGGCGGCGGGAACTCGCGGCGGTCGGGTGGGGGGGCTCGCACCCGCGCCGCGGCGCCATCGGGCGGGGGTCGTGGTTCCCGGCGCCCGCGGGTGGGAGGGCCTCGCTGACTGGCGGGTTCTCGCGTCCCTTTCAGCAAATGGCGGATGACGCCGGTGCTGCGGGAGGGCCCGGAGGCCCCGGGGGCCCCGGAATGGGAGGCCGCGGCGGCTTCCGCGGAGGCTTCGGCAGCGGCATCCGGGGCCGCGGGCGTGGCCGGGGCCGGGGCCGGGGCCGGGGCCGCGGAGCTCGCGGAGGCAAGGCGGAGGACAAGGAGGTAGGTTCAGGATCGGTGGGGGTGGGGGCTGGGCGGCGCCAGTCAGGGGCCCTACTCACCCGCGCCTCTTCTCCAGTGGATCCCCGTCACCAAGCTGGGCCGCCTGGTCAAGGATATGAAGATCAAGTCCCTGGAGGAGATCTATCTGTTTTCTCTGCCCATCAAGGTAGGGGCGTGGGCAGCTGCCGTCCCCGCGAGGCTCCTTCGGCCTGGGGCGGGATGTGTTCACGGGGGCCAAGGCTCCACGGGTCGGGGGAGAGGGAGTGTCCTGGTGCCCTACCTCTGACTGTGGGTGCCTGGCTTGGAGAGGAAAGCCTGGGCAACTGGGAAACCAGTTCTACGAGTCCAGGTGGGGGTTCTTAACCCTGTTTACAGGGGTTTTGAGCTTTTTGTTAAGTGGTTTTGACATTATTTCTTACTCCATAGGAATCTGAGATCATTGACTTCTTCTTGGGGGCGTCCCTCAAGGATGAGGTCTTGAAAATCATGCCCGTGCAAAAGCAGACCCGTGCTGGCCAGCGGACCAGGTTCAAGGTATCCTAGTCCCCTTCTGGTTTCCCAGCCTATTTCTGCCAAGAGGTTTGGGAGAACTCTCTCAGCTCTGCATGGTCATGCTTGCTGTCACACGCGTGGCTTTCGTAAAGGGGAGAGAGAGAAAGGATCTCTTCCGGACCTCAGGGTGGCCTTACTGTGGCCACTCTTTCCTGGAGGGGTGCCACAGGTCCTGGTTGGTGGCTGCGGAGGCCGTGCCGGCCAGTGGACCACCAGCCATCTCAGGCTTTTCACAGGCGTTTGTTGCCATCGGAGATTACAATGGACACGTGGGTCTGGGCGTCAAGTGCTCCAAGGAGGTAGCCACTGCCATCCGTGGGGCCATCATCCTGGCCAAGCTTTCCATCGTCCCCGTGCGACGAGGCTACTGGGGGAACAAGATCGGCAAGCCCCACACTGTCCCATGCAAGGTAGGCTTGGGGTAGTGAGTGATGGGCTCTGCAGTGGCACAGGCTCCCCATAGCTCATTTCCTGACATCTCCACACTTTGCAGGTGACTGGTCGCTGTGGTTCTGTGCTGGTGCGTCTCATCCCTGCCCCCAGAGGCACTGGCATTGTCTCAGCCCCTGTGCCCAAGAAGCTACTGATGATGGCTGGTATTGATGACTGCTACACTTCGGCCAGGGGCTGCACTGCCACCCTGGGGAACTTTGGTAGGTGGTCCTCGTGGACACTGTGGTCTCTCTCAGCTCTGCTTAATCACACTTAGTGTGTGCTTGGCGTATTTTCAGAGAGAGAGAGGAAGGCCCTCCTAATGCACGGCAGACTGGCCCCAACTGGCCTCTCTGTTCCTAGGAGCGCAACAGCTTTTGTCTGCATCTGGGGTGTTCCACAAATCCGCCAACCCTCTTCTGTTTGCTCTTCCAGCCAAGGCTACTTTTGATGCGATCTCCAAGACCTACAGCTATCTCACCCCTGATCTCTGGAAAGAGACTGTGTTCACCAAGTCTCCCTATCAGGTACCGCCTGCCGAGACACCTCATTATAACCTAGACAGGGGCATGGGGTGCTGGGGTGTGGCTACAACTAACACCTTGTCTTTTTTAGGAATTCACTGACCATCTTGTAAAGACCCACACCAGAGTCTCCGTGCAGAGGACCCAGGCTCCAGCTGTGGCTACCACATAGTTTTATACAAGAAAAATAAAAGTGAATTAAAGCTTGTTAATAGTGCCTTTATTTCTCTTCAGTAGTTGAATTTAAAGGGAGATAAGCCAATAAAGTCATCAGTGGGTCAAGGTTGGAGATCAAAGGTGTTACCAGAAACTGATTTCTTATTTTTTTTTTTTTATTTTGAGGATAATCTTGTAAAGAGGCTCAAGGAGCTGCCTTAGGCAGCAGCAGCCTCTTTAGCAGCTTTTCTCTCTGCCAGCATCCGCTGCTTCTGTTTAGCCAGGCACTTCCTAGCAGAATAATGGGCTCCCAGGTCGTGATCTAGGAAAGAGACCAGAGTTAAGGAAGTCAGGCCAGTTTTCCAGGATGCAGACCAGGGTCTTCTCTAAGCGGGGAGGAAACGCAGCTAGGTAAGTGCTGAGCAGAAAAGGGACCTGGGATGTAGTGATTCTCTGAATACCCCTCCCCCAACCAACTGGCACTCTATGGGCAGTGATGTTTCTAAAAACTGGAGGGCAGCCCAGGTGGTGCAGCCATCAGCCCAGGGCATGATCCTGGAGACCTGGGATCCAGTCCCATGTCAGGCTCCCTGCATGGAGCCTGCTTCTCACTCTGCCCATGTCTCCTGAATAAAATCTTTAAAAAAAACAAAAAATTGGAGAGAATGTGGAGGGTTCAAGGAAGAGGCCAGGGTGGGGGAGTGCTTACAGCGGTCATGGTAGGCCTTGGCCACCTGGGTGAACTGCTCCAGCTCCTTGGCACAGTTCTGCCTGTAGCTCTCACCTTCCCGCTGCTGACAGGCCTTCAGCCTCTCCTGGATAATGTTCACAATTTCTTGATCCACTTTACTGAAAAGAACCGGAAAAGTGGTCTGTGAGGAATCCTTTCCCTGTACCCAGAGATGATAGAATGAAAATGAGACCTTACGGTTCTGTTGTCTGGCCGCTGCACCCTCAAAACCTGGGCCAACCCCAGGAGGCATTCTTGCCAGCTGACCACCATCCCATGGTACCCCAGGGAATGAGAGCCCAACAGGAGATGCTGACTGTGCCAGGCTCACCATTCCCCTACTAAGGAGGAACACCCGCAGGCAGGACCTACTAGTCTCTTCTCCATTGCATTTCTGCTTCAAACATGCACAAGACATCCTTTTCCTGGCACTCCGTGATGTCTGGCACACGGCGGAACTCCCGGTGGTAGTAGTAATACCTGTTCTTTGCATGCTGCCGATCTATAAACTCTGTAAAGAAAAAACCCCAGACTCAATGGCCCCGTTGGTTTACACAGGCCACAGTCAGAACTGTTTTTAGCTTTGTTCTTTCTCACAAGCCACGGACGGGGCAGATTTCCCATACATTCCTAGCTTTCACAAAGACTACCAATTAGACTCTGGACAGGTGTGGCTGGTGGTCCTGGTTTACAGATGGTGAGGTCTACTGTTGACGGAGGGCCTCCCGGGAGCCAGGCACCCTGGGTATTCTCTGGGTAGATCCCAGTACAGAGTACTGAGGCCCAGAGAACTCAGGATTCTGAACCCATGCTCGGCGAGCCCACACCCTTCTACAAGTCCTACCTCCTGGCCAACCTCCGCCACCACACAGGCTTCCCTGTGTAGGCAGAGGCCCCGTGCCAGTTTTGCCACCAGTGACCTTCTGGCCTCAACATCCCTGCCCATAAGTTGACTGGTAGGAACCAGTGAAATCATCCCTCCAGACACATAAAACACTGTAAGAAACAGAGTGGGTCCCCTGCTGTGCCTTTCCCAGACGCGGGGGTCTGATCTGCGGACTATCTAAAGAAAGAGCCACCAGGGCATGCTATGCACTCCAGATGTTGTTGCTGAATGAATTGGTTAATGAAATGCATGATGCACTGCCTGGCACTAGTGACTGAGTGTCCATGCACTCCTGCTGCTGCCTCCACTGGGCTAGCTGCACAACACATCAGGCAACAAAGAGCTGTTTTAAACATCTGCCTAGTTTGGACCGGAGATGGGGGATCTGGACAGGTCAAACGCGAACACGCGGAAGTACAAGTCAGGGCACATCTAGGTTGAGGGGACCTCGGCCATCACCCGACCACCGCGGTCACTGTGCAGGTGTGCAGGGAGGATGAGGTTTAGCAAGCTGCAGGCCAGGGGTGCAGGGGGGGCTCCCCGGGCGGTGCCGGCCGGAAACAGTGAGGGTCTCGGGGCGGGAGGGGGAGCGGGGGGGTGCAGTTGCAGGGCCCGGGGAGCGGCGGGGGCCCCGGATGGGGTCCGTACCTCTCACTAGGGTCACCGGCCGGTCCACGAGGAAGTCGAAGGCCTTCGTCAAATAGGTTACGGGGTTGGGCACCGAGGTCTGCGGCGAGGGCGCCGGCGTGCGGCGCGGGGGCTCGGGGTACACATCCTTGTCCCAGCTGTCCGGCATGGCGGCGGCGGTGCGTGGCGGGGACAGTCCACTCTCGGGGGCGCAACCCCGGCCTCCGCCTGGGTCCCACGGCCTAGTTCGCCCGCCGCAGAGGACGCCCTAGGGAGGTTGCGCCTGCGCAGGAGGGGGCGGGGGGCGGTGCTCGCGAGGCACCATGGAACTTGTAGTTCGCCCGCCGCAGAGGAGGCGCTAGGGCGGTTGCGCTGAGAAGGGCGACCGCCGCTCGCGGGGCAGCATGGGACTTGTAGTTCCTTCGGCCAGCCCAATGGTGGGCCCGGTCAGCCCTCCGCACGTCGCCTGCCCGCTGTGTCTCCATCACGTGTCCTGTGTGCTGGGCGTTCCGGATACTCTGGTGGAGACAGCAGAGACCCCTGCTTGCATTAGTATTATTTTTTTTCCTGCTTACATTCTAAGACCAGATAGGCACAGGAATAAGTGAACTGTTCACAGGTTCGTGGGTGTACGGGCACGTGTACAGGCTCCTGCAAATGCAGCAGGGAGCAAGATAAACACAGCTGGGCTCTTATGGAGAACTCTGGCCACTAGAACAAACTACCAAACACCCTGCTCTTTCAGGAAGCCTTACTGAATTGCCTCTTCCCTTCAGCCCTCTCTGGGTTCCACTTTGTCTTCTAGGGCCTCTTCTGGACTGGCTAATGCCAGGGAGCTTGAGGGTCCTCTCTTGGGCTTGCCACCAGAGGCTTCTCCCACCCACAGGGGGAGGTGGCTTCTACCCGGGGTGCCCAGTGCTGCGGCCTAGTTCTGATGGTTCTGCCCTGCCCCTGAGCGCTATTGTGCTGACCCTGGCCCTGCTGGCCACCCTGGGTGATCTCCATGACCGCCAGGGCCCCTGGGCAGTACCAGGGAGGGCGCTGGTCACTTCATGCCTAGAGGCTGGGGCCAGGGGCGCGGAGCCGTCAACTCTGTGGATACACAGAATCTGTGATCACAGAAATAGCAAATGGTAAAATACACGCTGACAAAAAGAATTTTAAAAAAAGATTATTTCTTTATTTGAGAGAGAGGGAGAGTGAGTGCAGTAGCAGGGGGAGGAGCAGAGGGAGAGGGAGGAGCAGGCTCCCCACTGAGCAGGGACCCCCCCCTCCGCCCTATGTGGGGCTTGACACGGGACTCGGATCCCAGGACCCTGAGATCATGACCTGAGCTGAAGACAGACCCTTCACTGACAGAGCCACCCAGGCAGTCCTTAACTGGACAAGGGGGGACCCAATAGATCCAGGCGGGAGCTGCCCCTGCTGCCGCCACCACCCCATGGCTCAGCAGAATAGGAGAGAGCAGAAAACTCAGGGGAAGGCACCGGGGTGGCAGCTGTCGGCTGCTACCAGGCAGCAGCGGGACTTGCAGGTCATGTAGCAGAAGCAGCAGGAGGCAAATGGGGGGAGGAACCCATGCAGCTCGTGGCTCTGTGCCCGGCCCTCTGCTTCCTGGCCTGTGGGCCTGGCGTCAGTCCCACCAGGGCGGGCTGTCCTACAGCGCTCGCAGGCCTCCACTGGGGCAGGCCCTTTGCCCTGAGTCTGTGGGTGTCCCTTCTGTGCTTCCTCGCCTCGGGTAGCCTCTCCGGGGCCTCATGCTTGCCCCTTCCTAGGATTTTATTCCCGCGGGACCCGGCTTTGTGACGAACGAAGAGAACTGTGACATTTTAGCAGCGAATCTTAGCACTCCTGGATGGCACGGTCCACAGGCACTCAGACGTGTCAGGCTGTGAAACTAATTCTTCAGGATTCGAACTTTATAACCACAGAATATTTGATCATAGCTCTTACCACCTGCACCACCGCACCCCCCGCAGTTGTCCAGCCCAGCTCTCAGCCCCAGGACCAGAGTTCCCTGTGCCTCACGGCCAGCACGCTGGACCAGCGGCCTGAAGGAAGCCCCCCCGCGCCTGGGGCTCCCCGACTCCTTTGCGGCCCAGGGGCTCCTGTCCTGGGAGGGTAACGTGGGGCCGTGAGGCTGAACACAAAGAGGGTGTGGCCCAGCTCCAGGGCCCTCGAGGAAGGGAGTGACAGGCCTGGTCCAGGTGTCCCCACCCCAGGCTGCCCATCCGATGCCCCGTTCGCCCCGCCCCAGGCCGGGTGCGCTCCTGGCACTGGAGCCCGTGCCTGCCACGGGACATGACCAACCTCCCCTGCCAGGGGCTAAATCTGGGAGCTGGCTGCTATGCGTCCTGGCCCTGCCACTCGACCTCCAGTGCCTGTCGGGAGGCCCCTTCCCTCCCTGACCTGCGGGGACCAGCTACCATGGTCAGTGGGCTGGGGGGCTGGAGCCAGCTTCCTGGGAGGGCCACATGGGCTTCTGGAGTCCTTCCCGGCAGGCATGGGCCTTGGGCCTGGTGGGGAGTCGCTGGCGGAAGGGGACAGCGGGGGGCCAGAGCTCGGCTTGCCAGGCCTAGAGTGGGCAAGGAGACGGATAGATGGCTGTGGCCCCCTGTCCCTTTAGCCCTCAGCCACAGTGGGCCGAGCCCACTGAAGCAGGGAGCCCAAGGGGGAGGACAGCTCGTGCTGGCTCTGTCCCTGAGACACAGCTCCTGAGCCCACTGTTCCTCCTTCCCTGTGGACAGAGGGAGGTGCTCAAGGCCACGGGTCCCAGTCTGGGGTCTCTGACTCCCCTCTGGGGGCTGGGTCCATTCAGCGCCCCCCGCCAGGGACGCCCCGGCCCTGACTGCCCCCTCCTGCCCCCAGTCCCACCGGAAGTTCTCTGCCCCTCGGCACGGACACCTGGGCTTCCTGCCCCACAAGAGGAGCCGCCGGCACCGGGGCAAGGTGAAGACGTGGCCTCGGGACGACCCTAGCCAGCCCGTGCACCTCACGGCTTTCCTGGGCTACAAGGCCGGCATGACGCACACGCTGCGAGAGGTGCACAGGCCGGGGCTCAGTGAGTGGCTGCAGTGGGCCCACGGGGATGGGGCGTGGCCTGCCCGCCTGGCACTGCCCCCAAGGACTTGGGGTGCTGGGAGCCAGAACCGGGGGCCAGGAGGGGAAGCCCCGGGCGAGGCCCCGCTCTGGGCTCCGCGGTCAGGGCGCTGTCCCCAAGCCCTGGGCACCGACCACACCGCGGGGGCCACGCTGTCATTGAGGAAATCAGCCGGTCCCCAAACTTGCCCGGCACCCCGCTAGCGAGGGAGGAGCTGCTGTTCAAAGACGGGTGCCCCAAACATGCGGTTTGTTTTGTGATCGGGGTCGCGTGTGGCTGTAAGGAAAAATCCAGAGATCCCCACGCTTTACCCCATTTCCCCCTGGAAATACCTTATAAAAGTGTGGGAATAGGTCACAACCGGGTATCGATGTGGATACAACCTACGGATGCTGTTCCGGTTTGCCTGGTCAGGGCGTGTGTGTGTGCGCCCGCACACGCATTTCCTTCTCCCAGGTTCTGTCCTGTGTAAGTGTGTGCCTGGAACATTCCATCCCCACAGGGGTCCTTCCTATTGCCCTTTCATAGCTTCAGCCACGACCCTCCAACTGCTTGGCACCTGCTCATCTGTTCTTCATCTCTCCTCATGTATTTTTTATTTTTATTGATTTATTTTTCAAAGATTTTAAAATTTATTTTTTTATTTTTTAAAGATTTATTTATTTATTCAGAGAGAGAGAGAGAGATAAGCAGAGACATAGGCAGAGGGAGAAGCAGGCTCCATGCAGGCAGCCCAACATGGGATTCGATTCCGGGTCTCCAGGATCACGCCCTGGGCTGCAGGCAGCGCTAAACCGCTGTGCCACCGGGACTGCCCAAGATTTTAAAATTTATTTGAGAGAGAGAGAGAGAGAGAGAGAGAGAGAATGCAGGGAGGGGGCGGGGGGGGAGGTGGAGAGAATGTCAAGCAGGCTCCCCGCTGAGCATGGAGCCCGATGTCAGGGGGCTCCATCTCACCACACTGAGATCATGACCTGAGCTGAAATCAAGAGTCGGACACTTTGGGGCACCTGGTGGCTCAGTGGTTGAGCATCGGGCTCCCTGTGTGGAGCCTGCTTCTCCCTCTGCCTGTGTCTCTGCCTCTCTCTCTCATTAATAATAATAATAATAATAATAATAATAATAATAATAAAGAGTTGAACTCTTAACTGAGTGCACCACCCAGGTGCCCTTCTCCTAATATATGATTTAAACATAAACTTTTACTTTGTATTAGTCTCAGTAATAACTTTTATAAAATCATTGGTTTGGGACAAATTATAGGTATTTTTCTAGAACTTGACCACATACATTCATAACCATTAAAATTAAAGATGATCCTGTGTGCTCCCCTTAAGGAGTCCCGACCCTGCCCTTTGGGAATGCTGCCCTGGCTGTTGGCTGTTGTAGCTCATTTCCAGATGACCTGGCAGGGAAACTGAGGCAGGGAGCAGGCAGGCCCTGCCTGAAATCTCAGAGCCAGAGCGTGCCTTGACCAGCACCTGCTCCACGCCCAGGGCAGAGCAGAGGGAGAAGGCGGGGGCTGGAGGTCAGTGGGGCCCCTGGGCAGGAGGGGCTGTACCTGACTCTTCCACCTATCTACTGCCTCCGTGGGCCCCGCAGGCCCTCCTCCATGCTCCTGTCTCTGGGTCTCATCTAGAAATTTCCAAGCGGGAGGAAGTGGAGGCAGTGACGATCGTGGAGACGCCGCCTCTGGTGGTGATCGGCGTTGTGGGCTACGTGGCCACCCCTCGAGGCCTGAGGAGCTTCAAGACCATCTTCGCAGAACACCTGAGTGACGAGTGCCGTCGCCGCTTCTACAAGGACTGGTGAGGGCCGCCGGTGCGTGGAGCTGGCCCCTCCCTCCCTCCCCAGCCCTGTCCTGGAGCGGCGGGGGTGGGCGGGCAGGAGAACGGTCAGCCGGACAGAAGCGTGGCTATGGGGGGTTGCCTTTGCTTCAATAAAAGGCGAGTGCTAGGAGACTGGAGTAGAAACTGGGGTAGTGGAAGAGAGGGAGCAAGTGTTCTAACCCTCAGGGTTATGTTAAAGCACTAATGTGATGGAACGTCAGTGTCGGCTCAGAGCTTCCTAGCAGCCAGGGTGAAAAGGGAAGCAGCAAGCTCTTCTCCTCAGAAAGAAAGGCATAATTGGGCTTTAGATTTTCCCTGGCACTAAGTCCTGAAAGGGAAGGCCCACCTGCCCAAGGAACCTCACAGACACTCCCATCCTCACTGAGTCAGAGGAACACCCCATCCTGGCCCTCTGTGGGAGCTAACGAGCACCAGCCCATGAGCCAGAGCAGGCTGTATGACCACAGGCAAGCTGGCTGGCCTCGTAGAGCCTCCTGGATTGTGCCCCCGCCGTCACAGACACCGTCACAGACGTCACAGACACTGTCAGACGGAGACACCGCAGGATGGAGAGATCTCTGTGTCACGCGGCCACTGGGAGGCTCACACGAGCCGTGAGTCCAGTGCTCCAAGCACAGAAAGAGCTCACCAAATGACAGCTGGCCTTGGATTTGCTTCTTTCTTTCTTTCTTTCTTTCTTTCTTTCTTTCTTCTTCTTTCTTTCTTTCTTTCTTTCTTTCTTCTTCTTCTTCTTCTTCTTCTTCTTCTTCTTCTTCTTCTTCTTCTTCTTTCTTTCTTTCTCTCTTTCTCTTTCTCTTTCTCTTTTCTTTTCTTTTCTTTTCTTTTCTTTTCTTTTTTTTAAAAGATTTTATTTACTGGGCAACCCCGGTGGCTTAGCTAAACTGCTAAGGTTTAGCGCCGCCTTCAGCCCAGGGCGTGATCCTGGAGACCCGGGATTGAGTCCCATGTCAGGTTCCCCGCACGGAGCCTGCTTCTCCCTTTGCCTGTGTCTCTGCCTCTCTCTCTCTTTCTCTCTCTCTGTGTCGCTAATAAATAAATAAAATCTTAAAAAAATAGATTTTACTTACTTATTAATGAGAGACACACAGATAGAGGCAGAGACACAGGCAGAGGGAGAAGCAGGCTCCCCACGAGGAGCTTGGTGTGGGACTTGATCCCGGGACCCGGGATCATGACCTGGGCCGGTCAGGCACTAAAACGCGGAGCCACCCAGGGATCCCATGAGCCACCCAGGGATCCTGGTTTTGCTCTTTCAATTTGCTCCTCATCCAGGGGCTTTGACTTTTGTGAACTTTGGTTTCTTTGTCTGTAGAATGGGGACCATACGTCTACCTTCCAGACTTTGGGTGAGGGTGACCAACAGCGTGGCGTGGCGCCTGGTTGCTACGGGCTGTTGGCCTTACAGGTGGGGTCTGGAGCTCTAGCAACATAGGCAGGTGGCTGTGGGGCTGGCCAGCACACCCCTTCCTCAAGCTGTGGCACATCCGACAGTCATTTGCAGGCCTCAGAGGCACGAGGGCGTCCACTCTATGGAGGAGGAGCCTGAGACCCGGAGAGGAAGGGACCGTCTGTGCTTACTGGGGGCGGCTGGAAGAGGGACCCCCAGGGAGGGCTCAGCCGTGGCCTCCCCGGGAAGGGAAAGAGGGAGGAGGGGACAACCACTGTCCTAGGAGCCCTGCTTGGTGAGCCGTGTGCGTGTACGTCCGGGACGGGCCTGGGGTGCTGCCCTGGCCGGCCCCTCTGAGTGTCTCCTGTGTGACTCAGGCATAAGAGCAAGAAGAAAGCCTTCACCAAGGCCTGCAAGAGGTGGCGCGACGCCAATGGCAAGAAGCAGCTGCAGAAAGACTTTGCCGCCATGAAGAAGTACTGCAAGGTCATTCGTGTCATTGTCCACACTCAGGTCAGCCCTACCACCTTGTCCACACTCGGTCTGTCGGGCTGGTCCCTGGGCCCACCCTCTCTCTCCTCCACCCCAGCTTCCAGGAGCCCCAGCAAATGTCAACCTAAAAATATCACGAGCGTGGGGCATGGGCCCAAAGGGTGGGGTGGCTGGCCGCACCGGCACAGTGCCCGGGATGGCATGCTAGGTGTCCGTGCCCTGAAGGCTGTGGGGCCCTCGCCACGCCTGGTGCTCACACAAGGCCCTCGCGTGCCCTGAAAGATCTAGACCTCCTGCCAAATGTCCAGCAGAGAGGGCCAGCCACCTCCCTTCGGGTCCTGGCACTAGTGTGTATGTGAGGCAACATTCATACACAGGATCTGGCTTGATGGGGGCTGTCAGGGTGACTCATGGCTTCTGGCTTATTCTGGAACCCTCCTTGGCGCCTCAGGGACAGCCTACCTAGGTCTGGAGCAGCACCCTGCTCCTCCCCTGCCTGTCACTCTCACACTCGCCGTATCTGGTTACCTGTGTCATGGGTTTCGTCCATTTCCCTTGATGGCCTGGAGCTCCATGGGGCAGGGGCCCCGGCTGCCTGCTCAGTGCTGTGCCTCCAGCACCCACCCAGAGCCTTGTATGCAGTAGGTGCTCCATAAGTACTTCTTGAGCACTGTGCTGTGACCTCACACAGCAGTAGCCAGAGATCTCCAGAAACATGAACCATGCTGGGTCACACTTGGTACTTAGAATAAAGCCCAAGTTTCTCCCCAAAAGACCTGCCCAGGCAGGCCCCTGCTTACTTCTGACTTCATTCTGACCCGTGTTCCTCCTCACACAGCATCCTTTCCATCCCATCAACTCCCTGCCACAGGGCCTTTGCACATGCGGTTCCCTCTGGTCTTAAAATTTTTAGATCTTCACTCCGTGACTCCTTCTTGTTATTGGGGTCACCTCTAAGGGTCCTCCTCGACTGCCCTATAGGCAATAACTGTCCTCTCTACCCCCAATATTCCATTAGAATACTCAGTCCTGTCTAAGAATTTCCTTGATTTCTGTCCCCCAACTAGACAGTGGTTCCATGAGGGCTAGGTAGTGGTTCCTGTCTGCCTCGTATGCTGTGCCCTCAGAGCCTAGCACAGAATATACTGTACAGACCGGAGCACTGGTCACCCGTTGAATCAATGCACGCAGGAAAGCCTGCTGGGGGTCACCAGTCAGTCATGCCATGTCTGCAAGTAGGGGTTGTGGCCCTCTGGGAACCGACTGGCTGTGCCACGTCCTGCAGATGAAGCTGCTGCCCTTCCGGCAGAAGAAGGCCCACATCATGGAGATCCAGCTGAACGGAGGCACGGTACCTGAGAAGGTGGCCTGGGCCCAGGCTCGGCTAGAGAAGCAGGTGCCGGTGCACAGTGTGTTCAGCCAGAACGAGGTCATCGATGTCATTGCCGTCACCAAGGGCCGGGGTGTCAAAGGTAGGGCTGGGTGGGGATGGGGGCTTCAGGAAGGCTGCCTGGATGGGGTGGAGGCCACACTGGCCTCTAGCCACTAGCCCTCTCCCCGGCCCCCTGCAGGGGTCACGAGCCGCTGGCATACCAAGAAGCTGCCCCGGAAGACCCACAAGGGGCTGCGTAAGGTGGCCTGCATTGGCGCCTGGCACCCTGCCCGTGTGGGCTGCTCCATTGCTCGGGCTGGGCAGAAGGGTTACCACCACCGCACTGAGCTCAACAAGAAGGTGCGTCCACGGTCCTGCTGGCACAGGGACACTCATGGCCTGATGTCAGGGGGGTGGGGTGCATGACCCGGACGCTGCCAGGCCCCCCTAGAGGCTCTGACATGCCCCTGCCCAGGCCTGGGTCTGAGCACACATGCTGGCGGGTGTAGACAGAGCACCTGCTGCAGAGGCCATGGCTGCCTGCAACGTGCCCCGTCCTCCTGGCAGATCTACCGCATTGGCCGGGGGCTGCACATGGAGGAGGGGAAGGTGGTCAAGAACAACGCGGCCACCAGCTACGACATGACCGACAAGTCCATTACACCTCTGGTAAGCGGGGGTGGTGTGCACGTGTGCGGCAGGCATGTGGGGTGCTGCCCCACCCCAGGAGCTCAGGCACCAGGGAGCGGCCACTTGGGTGAACACTGCGTGCTGTTCCCACATCCTCCGAGCCTCCTGTGTGCACACCACTTACATTCCGGGTGCTGTCATGGGGTGTGGAGTACCTTGGACTCAGGCCACCGGGTTCCAACCCCAGCTGGTCTGCAGCAGCCACAGGGCCCGGAACAAGGGACCTGACTTCCCGCAGCCTCAGTTTCTCCCTCACTGAAGTGTAGATTGTTAAATGTGGCTCAGATGCCGCCCTAGTTAGTGATCCCGGGTGTGGCCCTGGGCCAGGGGCTGGCACCAATCACCAGGGCCTGGATCCTGACCCACCTCCCTGCAGGGCGGCTTCCCTCACTACGGCGAAGTCAACAACGACTTCGTTATGCTGAAGGGTTGCATCGCGGGCACCAAAAAGCGGGTCATCACCCTGAGGAAGGTCAGCGCCTCTGTGGGGGGCTGGGGGGCAGCCTGCCCTGTCCTGTGCCTTGCTCCGAGGACGGTGGGGGTGGGAGGGGTCCCGGCAGGAGCTGCGGGAGGGGCTGGGGTGGCGGGAGGCGGCGGTTGAGGACCTGCATCTTGCTCCCTCCTCCCACGGACCCCCCAGTCCCTCCTGGTGCACCACAGCCGCCGGGCCCTGGAGAATATCGAGCTCAAGTTCATCGACACCACCTCCAAGTTTGGCCACGGCCGCTTCCAGACAGCCCAAGAGAAGAGGGCCTTCATGGTGAGCCCCGCCCCGGGTTCCCTGGGAGGCGTTCTCCCAGCCGGGAGGCTGCAGCAGGGGCGGAGGCGCCCCAGGACCGGGCGCGCAGGAGTCCAGCCCCCGGTGCTGACTGGGGGCAGGGGACGGCAGAGGAGCTGCAGCCGGCCAGGGCCGTATCCCCGGCTAGCGCTCGTCTGTGCCCCCAACCCCCCATCCAGGGTCCGCAGAAGAAGCATCTGGAGAAGGAAAAGCCGGAGACCTCGAGAGACCTGTAGGCGGCCTGCGATGGAGGGAGCCGGAAGCAGCGCGGCGCCTGTCGCGTCTAATAAAGTGCAGAGGCCGGCAGCCCAGGGAGTCCAGCGGTTTAGCACCGCCTGCAGCCCGGGGCGTGATCCTGGAGACCTGGGATCGAGGCCCACGTCGGGCTCCCTGCATGGAGCCCGCTTCTCCCTTTGCCTGTGTCTCTGCCTCTGTGTGTGTGTGTGTCTCTCATGAATAAATAAATAATATCTTAAAAAAAAAAAAAGTGCAGAGGCGACTCTTCTCGCCGGGTCTGGGAGCTGGGAGCGCGGGGCGGCGGGGGTCGGCGTTTCGGCGTCCGGGACGTGATTGGTCCGCGGGAGGGGCGGGGCCTCGGCGGTGCCGGGCAGGCTCCGGGCGGTGATTGGTCCGCGGGAGGAAGGGCGGAGCCCCGGGCGCGGGCCAGGCCCGCGGGGCTTAGTGGCCGCGGAGCTGTCCGAGGCGGCGGTCCCCGTGCTGTCCTGCTGGCGCCATGTCCTTCTGCAGCTTCTTCGGGGGCGAGGTTTTCCAGAACCACTTTGAGCCGGGTATGCTCTGTGACCTCCTGGGAGGGCGGCGGGGCGGGAGCGCGCATGAGAGCGGGGGGTCGCTGCCCTCCGGTCGGTGCCCTCCGAGCCCCGGAGGGGCAGACCCCTGGGGCGGGGGGCGAGTGTGGCCGCGCGGGCAGGAGTGCACGTGGGTAAAGGGCGCCCCGGAGGAGGGAGGGGCCCGGGGGCATGACGGGAGAGTGGACGCTGGAGAGCGGGGTCGCTGACCTCAAGGAACGCGTGAGCGGGGCGGTCTCCGGGAGGACTCTGCGGAGTCAGGGCACACGGCAGGGGTGCCGCCGGTCGGGGGGCTTCTGGATTGGGATCTGGACTTCAGAGGGCCGCGATGGAGGATCTTGTCCAGGGTTTCCCTGATGATAGCCCTGCCCTTTCCCGTCCCTCGTCCCAGCACAGAGCTCCCCTGCGGACCCAGCAGGCCTGCCGGGGACTTCCGCGGTCGGCCCAGAGCCCTGGGGTTGGGTAACCAGGGCAGCTGCCAAGCCACTAAGTGCCTGTGAAGTTTGACCAGACGGCCTGAGTGCAGGTGGGGGGAGTGGGAGTGGTGCGGCATGGACAACCCTCCGCCCTGGTCCCAGGCTTTGAGGCCCTGGCATGTACCCTTCTGGGCTGGGCTGCTTGGTCGTGGACTAATTTGGTAAAAACATGCCCACAGGCAAGACTAGGGCAGTGCTCTCCCTGGGGGGTGGGGGATCTGTTGGGTGTCAGCACTCTAGGGGGCTGCGCTGTGACACTGGGCATCTGTTGGATGTTAGCTGTGACATAGGACTCCCTGGCCAAAGACCTCCCCTGAGACCTTCTGGCTCTGGGACCCCAGTTGTCATCAGGCTGCTCTGCCAAGCTGGAAGGTCCACTAACACAGCGGCTCCTCATTCCTCTTTGCTTCCTTCTCCAGTTGCTGGCAAAGGCTGAGTAGTTGGCAGACCCTGGGGAAGGCTGTCCTCAGGCTGGACTGTGGGTGCTGGGTACTCTAGGGGGCCCCAAGCGATTACCTGTGCTGCAAGTCAGTTTTACAACCTTTTAAATCCTTCCTCAAAGTGATCTTTTGGGGATAGGTTAAAACTTCTTCCCTAGCTCTCTCTCTTCCTGGGCCTTCTGTCTGGCGTGTAGACTGTTTTTTGGGGACCTTTCACTTCCCATGTGGAGAGCAGGCCAGTGGCTGGGAGTCCAGCTCAAGGCTTCACTGGGCATCAGGAATGGCCACTTGGGAGGTGAGAGGGGCTGGGCCCTCATCGGGCTGCTGGGCTCCTTCCTGACTGTACACTCTGCAGTGGAGTGTTCTGCATCACTCACTTCCTTATCTCTAAAATGGAGAAGTCGTCTTAAAAAAAAAAAAATGAAAAAGGAGTGCCTGGCTGGCTCAGCTGGTAGTGCCCGTGACTCTTGGTCTCTGGGTCATGAGTGCAAGGCCCGTGTTGGGCGTGGGACTCTACTTAAACAAAACGATGAAGCTAGATGGAAAGGTGTGCATCACAGGACTAAAGACACGAATCAATGAGATAAGTGAAAAGTGGCTCCCTGGGCGCTGGCAGGTGCTAGGACCACTGGACGTGAGCTCTGTGGTGTGTTCTCCACAGAGCCAGTACCCAGGCCTGAGAGGGCGGCATGGGGAGGACCTTCCTAGGCCCGAGTATTTGGGAGTTCACCCCAGAGAGGCTGGAGCCACTGTAACCCTTTCCCTTTCCTTCTGCCCCCAGGTGTCTATGTGTGTGCAAAGTGTGGCCATGAGCTCTTCTCCAGCCACTCAAAGTACGCACACTCATCCCCGTGGCCCGCCTTCACTGAGACCATTCATGCAGATAGTGTGGCCAAGCGTCCAGAACGCAATTCGCCTGAAGCCTTAAAGGTGGGTGGCAGCAGCAGGGGGTGGTGAGGGGTGCTGGCCAGAGGGGGCCTGAGGGCTCCCCACAGCTCTAGGGGCTTAGAGCCTGTCTATCCCAGGCCTCTGGCCTCAGCCAGGTGAACTGCTAGCCCAAACTCCTGGGAAAGCCTGGGGTCCTGATGGAAGTAGGGAAATAGGACCGCTTTCCTGTGTGACTCCCCGCCTCTCCTGCCAGCCGTGACTTCGGGAAATGGGTGTGGGAGGACACCATCTGCTGGGGACAGGGGGGGCCACTGTGCGTTTGTTTTGTGTTCTTGCCAGGTGTCCTGCGGCAAGTGTGGGAATGGGCTGGGCCACGAGTTCCTGAATGACGGCCCCAAGCTGGGGCAGTCCCGCTTCTGAATATTCAGCAGCTCACTGAAGTTCATCCCGAAAGGTGAGCTCTCCTTCTGGCAGCTGGACACAGGCCTGCTGTACATTTTTGAGGACCAGGGGTGGGAGACACACTGTTCCATCCATTCACAGTTGCACACATGAAACATAGAGGCCCCAAAGCATACAGCCCAGGAGCTGCCCAGGGCAACCCCAAAAGGACAAGGGGGCAGGGGTCCTGACTGACCATGTGTGCCCCCACAGAGGGGCATCTGAGGGTGGATGTGGCAAAGGGTTATCCATGGGGGCCTGGCCCTTGCTGGAGACTAGAGGGGCAGGCAGGGCCCGCAGAGGCTGAGGACCGGGGCTGGGGCCGGAGCCTCTCTGAGCAGGGCTCCTCTGCAGAGTGGACGTGCTCGCAGAGCCTCCTTCACTGGCCTGTCTGATGTGGCACACGTGGGGCCTGGCAGGCAGCAAGCGCTCAGATGGGTGCTCCCGGGGGCAGTTACAGGCTTCTCCCACTCTCTGCAAGCATGGAGCGCTCCTACGAAACTTTTCGTAAGCCAGAAATGGTGTAAAGCAAAGAGAATCTCCCACTTTCTGAAAGCTTTCGTGGTGCCACTTCTCTTTTACTAAAGACCGTGTACGTCAGTTCCTGCTTTCACTATGTGAAATAAATCCACAGAGGATTTTCACTTGGGATAAAAGCCATTACCTAACATAGGTAACGCACATGTAGCATAAATGAAATGTAAAGGCAAGGTGGCCTAAGTCAATCTTTGGGAAAGCAGGGCTCCGAGTGCTGCCAGGTTGTTTGGGCAGCCGTTGCTCATGCGAGTTTTATCTGCGCGCGGCAACCCCTATGGTCCTTAGCCCTCCGCTCACCCAGGTGCTCACGAGTCAGCACCTCTCGGCCCACCCGGCCCCTCTGGGCTTCTCCCCACACTTTGTAGCTCAAAGCCCAGATCCCCACTTGACCCCGGCAGGACCGTGGCCAGTAGCTGACCTCAGCTTGGTCCTTTGTGAAATGGGGTTGCTGACCGCACATTGCTGGCTGCCATCCGTGAGGACTAGGGGCTAAGTGAGGGTGTCTGTGGGGCCGGCCATGATAGGGTGTGACGTGATTTTGTCCTTTTGTAGTTACTGTTCTTTGTCCTGTGGAGGAAGGAGAGACTGGGCTCTCCTGGAGATCTCGGGGAGCCATATGGGGCACACAGACTCCCCCAAGCCCAGTGCCTGGGTCCTCCTGACCGCCCTGTTCCTCAGGCTGGAGCGGGCTGGACTGCTCAGGGAATGGCAGCTGAATTGTAATGTAGCAGTGACTTGTTTTTCTCTCTCCTCCCTCCTTTTTTTAGGCAAAGGAACTTCTGGCTCTCAGGAGGTGTAGGTGGACAGCACATACCCATTCCAGCTGGCACTGCCCTCCGGCCATCCCACCTTGGAACTGGAACCCCAGACATTGAGACAGGGGAGGGGGCTCCTGAAGCATCGGGAAATCTTGGCTCTGTGCAGGTTCTCTTGGGGGAAAGCACTGCTAGCCCAGGATGGGCCTGCTGGGCCCAGCTGTGGGCTTACCTTGGCCTCCTGCTCCCATGGGAGGCTCAAGGAGGTAGGCTCTCAGCCTAGCTTGCCTTTGAATGATGGCACACCCCACCTTTTCTTCTCCACAGCCCACTGCCCTGTCTGGACTCACCCTGTGGGACCCGATTCTGAGATGGGCTCTGGCCCTCACCCAAGCTCGTGCTCCCCACCCCCCACCCCCACCGCTCCAGGCTATCCTGGGAGCCAGAATGCCAAGAGGGCAGCCGTTGCTGGCTGCTGCAACTGCAGTCACTACATGATTCACTCTGGTTAAACCCTTCCAGGCAGCCAGAGTGGTGACGATCTGTGACCTGCTAGAGGAACAGGCCAAGGGGACAGACCTGTGATGTGTCAGTTACGGGAAGAGAAATCCTCAACCCTGTTTCACAATCTGGGTTGGTATACCTTGCCTCACTCAGGCTTAGGAAAGTGGGTGTTGCTCCATTACCTTGATTGTGCAAGGCCAGGGCTGGGGAGCTCACACCTTCCCAGGAGTGTGGCTGTGCCTTCTTGCACCTGCTTGGAAGCTCCTGCTGCCTAGGAGGGTGGGTGACACCAAAGCCCCTCCCATCTTCACTCCTCTCTGGCATCATCAGGAGATAATAAACAAATGGACTGCGGGCCTGCTGTCTTCATGCATGTCGGGGAGGCCGGGACACATTGTTTCATTGTTCCACAGATATTTACTGAGTGGGTCCAGCCTGGTGCTGGGGAAGCAGCCATAGGACAGACGGGCCCCCCTGCCCCTCAGGGTCTTCTGGTGTGTTTGAGAGGATGGAAAGTTCACGTCAGATGATGGTAAAGGCTGTGAATATCTACAGCAGGGCAGTGATGCTGGATTGTGGGGGGGCAATTAGGAAGCTAGTGCTTTGGCCCCACTGGGCAGGGAGGAGGATGCCAGTCAAGGAGGATCAGCTCAGCTCATCAGTGACAGCTGAGAGAAGCAGGAAGAGCTTCCCAGGTGGCGGCACAGCATGTACAAAGGCCCTGAGGGCACCACCCAGGCATGCTCCGGTCCTGGAGGAGGTGGTACAAAATGCCGCCCCAGAGGAGGTAGGTTGTACTGCAGAAGAACCACATGATTTTTCCAATGTATGTCGACAAATCCAGGATCGTGTAGAAGGATGGATATTAAGGGGTGGGATAATGGTGAAAGGAATATAAAGTTAGGTCAGGCTGAATTTATAGATAAGGGCTCACTAATCAGAGATTCCAGGTTTAATCATGCAGCTCAGAGGTCTAGGGGTGGCTCTCTTTGTTGTTCAGTTGGCTGAGATATGGACCGAAAGGTGGCCAGCGGTGGATGTGACATGCCCTGCCATGCACTGCCTTGGTTTGATAGAGGGAGGGTCCAAAGGCTTAGGGAGATGGGAGTGTCAGCGTGGATTCATCCTTTAAGAACCCCTTGCCCACCTTGGCGGTCCAGAGGGGATGCGGGTGGGACTGCCCTTTCCCCGACCCCCAGCCACAAGCCAGGGGTCCCCACTGGCCTGGGGTCCCCGGCCTGTGCAGGGGCTGCTGGCTCACTGTGTGACCTTAGGTGGAGAGCTCAGCCTTCCTCTGCGGAACCCAGCCCGTCTCCTGGGGGTGGGGTGGGGCAGGGGGTGATGACAGATGTGCGGACTCAGGGACTCAGCGTATATCACTGTGCGGGGTAGATTCCAGACACCAAGTTGGTCAGTGGTCACCTGTGCCGAGGGAGTTGTGCAGCAGCCGGCAGGGGTCAGTGCTGACAGAAGGCACCGAGGCCGACCTTGCAGAACCCCATTCAGGAGGGGCTTTTTGCCGTTTGCCCCCACTCGCCACCCGGGCAGCCTCGCTCACTAGAAAACATCTCCATCTCTGCCCGGCTGGTGGCCAGTACTGGCTACAACTGCTGGAAACACCCCCTGCCGGGGCCTGCAGAGGATGTGCCCTGCACCCTGTGATCCCAGCTCCTACCTCTGCCTGACTTCTCCTGCAGGAACCCCTCCGTGTCCCAAGTTGGGGCTGCCGACGTGTCTCGAACCTGCCCCTGGGGTCACCTGTCTACAGCGGGGTCTATTGCAGGGTAGGCTGAAGGACCTCCTGGTGTGTTGGGCTGAGACTGGGGCTGGTGAGGCTGGCAGGGCCGCTGTGAGAGCAGTGCCTGACTACCTGCGCTTCAGGGTAAGCACACGTCCACCCGTCCAGGTTCACTGGCCGTGGGGAGGGCTAGAAGCAGGGTCCTTGGAGCGGTGGTGGTGGGAGAAGAGTGGGCTCCAAAGCCCCGAGGTCCCCTTTCGTCAGGAGCCTGGATATGGATGGCTCCTAGCAGGGTCTGTCTTCCACCTGGTGGGAGGAGGTGTCTCACCTGGAATCATGAATCTCCCCCACCCCTGCCTCCTGCTGGGTTACACTATAACCTTTGGCCCACAGCTTCACTTCCTCCTTGAGAAACAAACCCAGCTCTCGCCATCCCCTAGCAGTGCCCCCTCCCTTGCCAAGCAGAACCTCCTGGGCATGGCCTCGCAGCCAGGGGTTCTGTTCAGGGGCAGCCGGCTCCTCAGGCTCTGTCAGCACCAGTCCAGCCCCAGTCCACATCAGCGGCAGGCCCGTGCATGCAGGGGCACCCGGCGACAGAAGCCGGCGGTCAGGGATCCGTGGATCCCCTGCTGCCGCCCCGCCTCGCCCAGGAGTGGCTGGCAGGGGGCATGAGTGAGCTGCTTGGGCTCCTGCTCCTCGCTACTGCTGCTGCTGCTGCTTCTCTGAGTGACAAGTGCGGGAGAGCCATGGCCTGGTGGGAGCACTGGCCCCCGCCCCTCCCCCACGCATGTGATGGGGACACAGGGCTAGCTGAGGACCAAGCACCAGCCCGGGGTGGCACGTTGACAAGCCCTTGAAACAGGCAGAGGGTCCTTCGTCTACCGACTCAGCTGCCTGGATGTTCATACTTTGCTAAGTGCAGAAGGCAGTCTTAACCCGACCCCAGGAGCCTGTAGGTCTACTTTAACACATAAAAAAATTCCTTTAGAAATTTCCATTATCTCTAAACCCTCCAAGATACATGCTGGGGATCACCCCCCCCCCAAGCACGTGGCCCACAATACACATCTGAAGGGTCTCAGGATGCAGGGTTTATTAGACGGTAATAAGTGACCTTTTCCCAACAATAGCTACCCCCTCAGGGTCCTGGAAACCTCGCTTCCAAAATTCCTTAGAGAGGACGCTATCCCCAGACCCTTCCCGACTCCCAGGTACATACTCAGCCACTCTTCCCGCCCACGGGTCCTGTCCCGGGGCTTTCATAAAACCCCCACTTTGCACCAAAGACGTCTCAAGAATTATTTCTTGCTAGACGGCTCCGGACCTCACCCCCGCAACCTCCTCCATGTCCCCAAACTTCAACACATGCCTGTGGGCTGCGGGCAAGTGGCAGGAGGCTCCCAGAGAGGTTGGCCAAGGTCACCGCCAAGCCGGCCACCGTGTCCCACCCTCATGCGCGGCCCTGCTAGGGGACCCGGCGCGAGGACCCCTCCCGAGCCCGCCGGTGCTCAAGAACCCCTCCCCGGGGAGGTCTCCGGGCCCGCGGGGCGCGCGGGCGGGGGGCGAGCGAGCTCCGCGGCGGGTTCGAGGCCCTGCAGTTCCCGGGGACGCCGCTAGGGGCGCAGCGGCGGCCTCTCCGACGGCGGGGGGCGGGGCCGTCAGACCCGGTATCTCCAGCTGGATCCACGCCACTAAGGTACCAGAACTGTGAGGTGTCTGTTACCCACCCCTTGCACCCAGACCCTCCCTCTGGGCCTCCAGGCCAGCCAGCCTCCAACCTAAAATGTGCCCCTGGTTCCTGCCTTCTAAAGTTTGCGGCTCCTTCTTCCTCTCCCCTCCCCACGTGCCAGAATCCTTCTAGAGCCTCTCCTGGGGGCTCCCCCGTGGCTCTGTCCTACCCCCGCGCGGCAGGGCCCCGGGCGGGTCTCCTGTTTGTGTGTACAGACTGGATCCCTGCTGTCCCCTTGAGGGCTCACCCACCCCAGGTCACAGACCACAGCGCATTCATCTCCTTCCCTTCCAGACGCTCAGCCCTGTGGGGGCTGCACACTGTGGCAGCGGAGGAAGGAGACCAGCTTGCACGGTCCTCGGCTCACTCCCTCTGTAGGGCGAGCGAGCCAAGCCGCGCATCTGCGTGAGTGTGGCTGTGGTCTGGGAGATGCGGGGACCCAAGGAGCGCCTGGCCCGAGGGAATGTGCTTACAGTCACCGTCTAGCCCATGGGGACCCTCGCCAGGGCATAGATGGATGGACCTGGTTACAGAGCCCCCAGGCCCTGATGTGGGGCCATTAGGTGACACCCAGCCTTCCCTGTGATGCAGAGGGGCTTCTGTGTGCTGAGGCCTGGCTTGGGGCTCTGAAGCTAGGGAGGTGGGGATGGGGTGGCAGCAGAGAGGGTCCTGTTTCTATGAGACCCTTTAGTCATTTCAAGGAGAAAGGCCGTTGACAGCGCTCCCCTCTTGCAGCCCTGGGACGGCCAGCCTGGAAAGACTGCTAGATGGTTATAAACTGAGCTGATCCAGGCTGCTTAGGGAGAAGCATTTTGCAGAGCCCTGTGGTGGGTCCTGGGAACCTGCAGCCCTGTGCACTCCTGTGGAGGCAGGGGGCCAGTGGCACCCAGGCCTCTGACTGTGCCTATTGCTCCAGGGAGACCTAAGGGAAAGAAACGGGGGTGGCTGGAAGCCAGCTAGTGCCCATCCCTGCGCAGGAGCGGGGTCTGGCTCCCTGCAGGCATGTGATTCCTCACTGGGGCTGGTCTGGGGAGGCCTCCTTCCTCCCCAGTCCTGTTCATCTGTCCCTCCTGACCCTGGGAATTGTGTCTGCCCTGGCAAGCCCTTCTGTGCCACATCGTCCCCAGGTGGAGCTGGGCACCAGGTCCAGGACCCTGGGTTCCAGCAAGCCAGGCCCTAGGAAAGCCTTTCCTGTCCAGCCTTTTCTCCAAGAAAGATGAATTATGAGTAGAGAGGTCGGCCAGGGAGGGAGCAGCTTCAGGGCACCCCATCTTGTGCTGGGGCCTCTGTCACATGTCCATTGCCTCCGTATCCTGAAGAGCTTAGGAGCTAGGCACCCGACAGATGGGGGCCAGTGTCACCTTTGCTTTATAAAGTAGGAAAGTGAGGTTCAGAGACTTGATACCTGCCAAGGTCATGTGCTGGGAGGTGGCGGAGCCGGGACTTAGCTGGGCCTCCAGCCCCAGAGGTTCTCACTGCCCCCACCCCTAGCCCTGTGCTCCCAGCCGCTCGTGCTCCATCCCTCCCGAGGTGTGCTAGGAACAGTGGGCTCCAGGGCTGGCTGGGGGAGGTGGGTCAATAGTTCTTGGGGGTCCCTCTCTGGGAGGAAACCGCATCCCCCCTCCATGTGCTCAGGGAAACCCAGCCTCTGACGTGAAAAAAACCTCACACAAATCAAGGACAGCTGGGCCCGCCCTGGGCCGCAGCCCCCTCCCCTGGGCCCTCCTTGCAGGCCCCAGACTGCAGACTGCAGGAGCGGGTCTGGGGGGTCAGGGTGTGGTCCCAGGGAAGGGGGTTCCTGGAAGCCCCACGTGTGTGAAATCTCCCCCAGCTGTCCCCCGTGGGGGGAGGGACTGCAAGGTGTTATTAATCACTTTCCAGAGTCGGGCAGCTGCTTACGGCCCCGCCCTGCAGCCGGTGGGGATTGTGTGGGGGTGCCCACCCTGGGGAGGGGGCAGGCTGCGGGCGCAGAGGTGGAGAGGAGGGTGGGGGGTGCACATAGAGCCAGCCACCCCCCATGAGTGCTTACCACTGTGAGGTGTGGAGCCACAGAGAGGCTGGAGACCAACGCCATCCCTGCCCTTGCGGAGCTCATGAGTAGGTGGAGGGAACAGATGGGGAGCATCACTCACGAAGCAGTAATTACAGTCTGTGGAGGGGACTCCAACAGAGCCTGGGTCTGGGAGGCCAGGCTGGGCCTTCCTGTCACCATGACCCTGCATGCCAGGACCCCCTCCGTAGACGTGCCCTCGCTGTCCCCCCTGCACTGGCACTCCCTATTGTCTCTCCAGGGACAGGGATGGGGACAGGGTCCAGCAGGCTGAAGCTCGGCGCCTCCTTCCCCCCAATTTTCCCTGCTCCCTGCCAGCACACCAAGGTGCCAGGACAGCTACCAGCCTCGGCTTCTTTCAGTCACTTTAGGGGGAGGGGGGTCCGCCGTCCGCAGATCACCCTGGTAGCAGCCAGCGGAGGGCTGGGGCTCACCCTGATGGCAACCTAGGGTGGAGGCGGATCAGAGCAGCCCTTAGACGTTGTGGGAGGAGGGAACCAGCCACCCTGTGCATGAGGAGCACGGAGAGGCAGGTTCCCAACTGCCCAGATTTGGCCTTCAAAAAGCCCCTTCACAAAGCACTGGCCAGGGAGCTAGGCGTGAGCCAGCAGTGCCCAGGCACGCCTGATAGGAGGGACGCTTGCTCGCCCGAGAACTTGCACACGGATGTTCACAATGACGGAGCTAGAAACAAGCCATGTCCCCAGCAGACGGAGGGATCAACAGGAGGTGGTCTGTTTGGCCAGTGGAACGTTACTCAGCCCTAAAAACGGATGAAGTATTGACACCTGCCACCACATACCTGATCCGCGAAGACATGATGCTGAAGGAAGGAAGCCAGTTGCAGAGAACATGTGTTGTATGGTTCCACTTAGACGAAACGTCCAGAAAAGGCAATCTCTAGAGACAGGGAGGATGTGGAGGGACTGTCCATGGGGATGGGATTTCTTCTTGGGGTGCTATGTTCTAAAATCCCCCGCAAGGATGGTTGCCAAGCACTGTGGCTATACTGGAAACCACTGGAGTCTACGTGCTAAATGGCTGGATGAGGGATCCCTGGGTGGCGCAGCGGTTTGGCGCCTGCCTTTGGCCCAGGGCGCGATCCTGGAGACCCGGGATCGGGTCCCACGTCGGGCTCCCGGTGCATGGAGCCTGCTTCTCCCTCTGCCTATGTCTCTGCCTCTCTCTCTCTCTCTGTGACTATCATAAATAAATAAAGATTTTTTAAAAAAATAAATGGCTGGATGGCATGGTGTGGACATGACATCTCAGCGAAGCTCCCACTCGGTGTCAGGACTGAGGTCTCCAGCTTATGGAGAAGGGGCAGGAGGCTCAGGTTGGGCTCTCAGGGTGTACTCCCTCTCGGAGATGAGCCTCTGCCCTCCACCTCTGCCCCATACTCTGCGCTGCTGTCCTCAGGCTGCTTGCCTGACCATCACCTCCTCCAGAAAGCCTTTCTTGACCTCTCCATTCACATCCTTCCATCAGGGGGCCTTTATCAGTGCTTATGGGGTGCCAGTTTCTGTTAGGTGCTGAGTATACACTGGTGATCAAATGTCCCAAGGCTGCCATTTGGGTGTCCCCAGATTTACGCCCACCCCTCACTCGACAGTTGTATGGACAGTGGCTGGAGGGAGGGCACGAGCTAGTAAATCATCCTTGTCCCTGGCCTCATTCCCCTGCCCCCAGCACATTCGTGTTCTGTTGTTCTGGATAAATTCCTACTGGAAAATCCTGAAGGAGGTATGTGTGAGGCAGGAGGGCTGAGGGGCTGAGGAAGAGGCATTATCAGCAGGATGCAACAGCATGAGCAAAGGCTGGGAGGTGGGAGCCACCCTGCCTGTGCTGGGCAGGGAGACAGAGGGGCCACCGGGGTTTACTGCTGGAATTTGGAGCCCTGCGACGTGCCTGCTGTGAAAGCGGTGGCTGCTGCAGGTGCGGTGGGATCTCACCCAGCATAGCTCTAAGGAGAAGTAGCCTGTCTGGAACAAACTCCCTTTTAAGCTAGACCAGAAGGAGAACTTCCCGTGACCCGTGTGTATCAGCACGCACCCCAGACAGCGCTGTATCAACAGCTCGCCTACAGGCCTCCTGGCTCAGTCTTGCCCTGACAAGCAGGGGCAGGCCTGGTGTCTGGGACCTGGACTGGGCCTAGATCAGTGATCTTTACCCCACTGCCTCTGCAGAGCCCCCTTGGCCCAGGGTTCCTCTGGGCGGGAGCCCTGGAAATGTTTGTGGGTGCCCCAGGATTCTGGGACTTGTCCAGATGCCATTAGTTTCAGGAACAAGCAGAACCCAGGGCAGTGTCCTCTGAGCCTCCTCGGGGAGCCCATACCCCTGGGGCAGTAACTGGTGGTGAGGAAGTCTGGGGTAGAGGGGGAAAAGGACACTGGCCTGATTCCTTGTCTGCCTGGTACACTGAGCCCTCTTTCTCTTTCCTTCTCTGCTTTTCTGGTGCTGGGCTGGGGGTTCAGTGGGCCCCGGGGCCATGTCAAGCTCCCATAGAGTGTCCAGCACCCAGCAGGTTCCAGAACTGTGAGTGGCCCCTGCATGTCACTGCTCCTCAGCAGGAGCTCCTGGGGCTGGACCTGGCTTCCTCTTTCCCGGCCTCCATCCCACCTCCCCCATCTCCTTGTCTCTGACAGGAGCCCGGGTGCCAGCGTCAGAGATGGGTCCCTGACGTTCCAGGGCAACGCCCGGTGGGCTAGGCTGCACAGACGGTGTGACATGGTAGAAAGGGTCAGGAGACAGGTCTGAATGGGCCCTTGGGACGCCTGTCATCCCTGAGCCTGGTTCCCAGGGACTCTAAGATGGTAATGATACTTGGCCAGCCCTCTCCAGCCGCCAGGGCGGTGACCCTGATGAACGGCAAGCCGACTGTCAGCAAAGCGCGCCCTGTCCTCCCCTCAGACTCCCCTCCAGGCCGGGGGACCCCTGTGCCCTGTCGGCCCGGGTCCACGCGCCTCCTTGATCCCCTGGCTTCGCCCGCGCACCTGCTGCTCCGCCCTGGTCCGAGAGCGGGTCTTGGGGCAGGCATCTCAGTCCCGTCACAGCCCTGACACCTGACCCGTCGCCGGGCATCCGTAACGGCAACGGCCCCGGAGCCGAGCGGGGTGCAGCCCAGCGTCTCCTAGAAGGCGCGTCCGGGTGGTCTCCGAGGTTCCCATTGCGCCTCGGCCTCCCCCGGCGCCCGCGAGGCCCAGGCGGGGCTGTGGTCGTGGGGGCGTGGCCTCGGGGGCGTGGCCTCAGAGGGGGCGAGGCTTCTCGGCCCCGCCCCCGCCCGCTCCGAGTCCGCGGGTGCCGGGGCGCAAAGCAGAAGCCGGGCGCCGCTGGCCGCGCGCTGCTCGCCCGGGATGCGCTCCCTCCCGCAGCCCCGGTTCCAGGGCCTGGGCGCGGCGCAGCCCCATGGCAGGTAGCGGCGGCCTGGGCGGCGGGGCCGGGGGCGGCCAGGGCGCGGGGGCCTGGCAGGGGGCCGCGCTGCGGGGGCCGCGGGCGCCGCTGGTGCTGGGCGCGCTGGCGCTGGGCGCCTACTGCCTCTGCACCCTCCCCGGCCGCGGCCCGCCGGCCGCCCGCGCCTCCCTGCCGGCCCCCGCGCCCGCCGAGCCGCTCCTCGCTGTCCGCAGCCCGGGGGCGCCAGGCCTGCCGGTGGCCAGCGGCCCGGGACACCGGCGCTTTCCGCAGGCGCTCATCGTGGGCGTGAAGAAGGGCGGCACGCGCGCCCTGTTGGAGTTCTTGCGGCTGCACCCCGACGTCCGCGCGCTCGGCTCTGAGCCCCACTTCTTCGACAGGTGCTACGAGCGCGGCCTCGCCTGGTACCGGTGAGCGCCCGGCCTCTCCGCCCCATCGGCGTCGGTGCGCGCCCTGGCGGGTGCCTTCCACCAACAGCATGATGCGCCCCAGGGGTCTCACTGGGGGCGCGGTGGGCCGAGGTGTCCAGGGATCCGAGCTGAGACCAGCCTGAGTGGAGGGCGGAGGCTTGACCTCAGAGACGCGGTCCCTTGCATTGGATTTTACAGAAAGAAGGAGCGATGACTGGCCGGGGGAGGGGGTGGCGCAGAAACTTTGGAAAGTCCAGGGAAAACCCTGGTTCAGCGTTGCTGAGGGGTCTCATGAAGACCTGAGGGGAGGCGTTTCCAACCGGGATAAGTAGTTTGAACCTAGTGGGGTTTGAGGAGCATTAGAAATTCTTCATGCTCATCTGCCCTTCCCCACTGGATCACTCTGGGACAGCATGTCTGACCTCTGGCCAGTTACCCCAAGAATTTTCCCTGTAGCCTCCTAGGCAGTGTCTGACCTGTCCCCAGACCCTCAATCCTGGGAAGAGGAATCCTCCTGGTTCTGAGGGTCTGGAGGGAGTCTGGGCTTTATTTAGAAAGGAAGAAGATGTGGGAATTGGGACCCCCACCTCATGTCAAGGGCTCTGTAGCTGCCCTGCTGCCTAGCTGGATGGTGTTGGGGTGCCACGGGAGAATGTGGGGGAGCATCCAGTCCCAGCTGAGGCAGCGTGGGGCCCTGCCCTCTGCCTCCTTCCATGGTGCACAAGCCTGCCATGGTGCCCTGTCCCTTCCTGCGGGGAAATGAGGGCTTCCAGATGGAGAGTGAGTCACCCCACTGCCTGCAGTTCTCACCTCATCCCCAAGCTATGGGACAGAGAGGACCCAGCCCAAGGTCACCTAGTGAATTAATGGGGAGTGCAGGGTGGCAGGACTCAGACTCTTGGCTCTGTGGTATACCAGTTTCCTCTTCCCAGGTTCCGCCACCCCACCCCACCTCACCCCACCCCTCAGCTGGCCCCCACTCACTCTTATTTGTTATCTTTGCCCTTTGCACTAAAACAACTCATGGGTTTAGAGGGGCCCCAGTGAGAGAAGGAATCCTGGGCTCTGAAGGGTTGCTGCTGTTGGGGGTGCTAGGGAAGTCAGGTGGCGATGGGGAAGCGAGTCCATCCTTGGACCCAGTTGGCTGAGTCCCAGCATCCTGGATGCTCAGGGAGAGACAGCTACCCGACTCTGACAGTGCTGCAGCATGCAAAGGCATCCCTAATCCCTCGCTGCTGTCCAGAAGGAGAGGAAGAGGAGGAGGGAGGGAAGGAAGAAGAGGAGGAGGGGCAGGGGGCGGAGGACATGCTGTTACCTAGAGCAAACTTCAGAGCCTGCCACTGGCCCCCAGGAGCTTTGAGAACAGGAGCTGTGGCAAGGCGCTGAGCTGGACGCGTGAGGGGCTGCAGCACGGCTAGTGCTGGGGGTTCTCAAAGAGCCTGGGGCCAGGAGGGTCCAGAGGGCTTGGAGCCCCGTCTAGGCCCTCCCTGGATGCATGCTCAGGTGCTGGGGAGGAGGGGGCTCCTGAGAGGCAGCTGGGCCAGATTTTCAGCTCTGGGTAGGGATCCTTGGGATCCTGGAGTGGCCGTCGTGGGAGGGGGAGATTCAGGAGCGTGTCTAACTCTGGTAAAGAAGAGACTTTCTCCTTTCTCATTTTTAGAGCCATGTCCGGGGGCCTGGGGGTGGGGGTGGCTGCAGAGGATGCAGAGGGTCGGGTCCCAGTGGCCTGCACCCATTCAGAGCTGTCTCTCAGGGCTGACTGGCACTGAGCCTTCGCTGGCCAGTGCAGAACAAGCAGGAGCCAGGCTGGCTGAGCTTTGGGGTGCGTGTGTCCGGGTGCCCAGAGGGGCTGTGTCCATGTACTGACATGTGTGGAGGTGGGCTTGGCGTGCTCACAGGTGCCCTGTTCCTCTGGACCTGTCTGTCCTTTCCACCCCCTCTGAATGTGCAGTGAGCCTCTGAGAATGCCCACTGCAGCCTCAGTTTCTCCGAACGTGAAGAAGTTGCCCAGCCCCTGGGCATGGTCTGGCAGTCTGCTCTCAGGACCTGGGAAGGACTTCCAGTGAATGCAGAGCCCTGTTTTGGAAGGGGGTTGGGGCAGCGAGTAGAGGAGGAGTGGCTACTGCCCCCAGTTGAATTTTGGGGACCCCCTGTTTCCCACAGGGCTGAGACCAATCTCATTTCAGGCAGTGACTCTAGTCCTTCCCGTGGACGGGGCAGGTAGGTGCTGGGCTGCTCAGAGTTGACCTTGGTCTCTGGGAAGTTCACCCCTCAGGCTCTCAGGGTCCTTCGTCTTGGAGACTGTGACCCTCCAGTGCCCCCCACTCGGCACTTTTTCCTTGATTCACTCACTAATTGACCTTCTGTACAGCAGTGGCTGCGCTCACAGGAACACCCCAAAGTCTCAGTTCAGGAGCGAGTGCCTTGTCTGGGGGCAGGTGGGGGCTAAGCTTGGGCCAAGGTGTTTTGGAGCTTGAAAGGAGAGGTGGAGGGTGGCGGGTGGGGGGACCCCTGGGTCTGGGGGCCCAAGCAGCCAAGGCAGGAGCAGTGAAGTATGTGGGGGGGCCGGGCCTCTGTGGGACTGCTCTCCCCCTGCTCACCCGCAGAGGCTTCTCTGACTGGGCACTCAGCGCCCCCACTCGCCCTGCACCGCAGGCTCCACACGGGAGCCGTGACTGGGGTGTGTGGGGTTCCAGGCTGGGCTGGATGGGGCCCGGGAGAGGTGTCCACCCAGCAAAACAGAGGAGGGAGAGTTGCCAGGGCTGGGCTGAAGCTGCAGGGAAATGCAGACCAGATGAACTTGGGGACGGGGCGTTTCCATAGGACAGCTTGTCAGATGTTTGCCGTGTGGGGGTCAGTGTGTTGCTCCTCTTATCCTCCCTGGTCTCTCTCGCCCCCCAAAGCCTCCATCCCCACCCTGCTCCAAGCCTGGGCTGGGCCTGGGGAGAGTAATTGATCCCAGAGATCTCAGAGCTGGAAGCTGGTGTGTGGCAGGAGTAGGCCTGGAAAGTCTGCAGCCCCTGCCCCCTCCCCACTCCTCTGCTCCTTGGATCCAGGGCACCTCTTCCATCTGCTCCTCTACTTCCTGGGAGAGACAGCAGCGGCAGGTGCTGGTGTCCCCTTAACTCCTCCTTGTGGCCACGTCACCCGGGAGGAGTGAAGGGCTAGAGGCTATTCAGAAGCCTACCCGGTCTGGGAAGGGAAGGATGGTGCACCTCTGGACCACTTGGTGCCTGGCGGGTAGAAAGGATGAAAAGAGTGTGTCAAAGATGGATGGGGGGCTTCCCCTGAGCAATTGGGGTGGTTGTCTTCCCTAACCGAAGTGTTGAAGGGAGGGGCAGTGACTTCTCCTCCTCCTCCTCCTCCTTCTTCAGGATTTATTTATTTATTTGAGGAGGGAAGAGGCAGAGCCAGAGGGAGGAAGAGTCCCAAGCAGACTTGCTGAGCACAGAGACCAACGCAGGGCTTGATCTCATGACCCCAAGATCATGACCTGAACCAAAACCAAGAGTTGGATGCTTGACTGACAGGGCCACCCAGGTGCCCCAGGGACAGTGACTTCAGATGTGGCCTGGCACACTGTCTCTTTGTGGGACTCAGCACTGAGGGTCAGTGGAAAGGGGTTTCCTGTAGCCCTGGGTCTCAGCCCTTGGTATTGTCACAAGCCAAGATCTCCTTGAACTTATTCGTTTGAAGGGAGAGGTCTGGGTACTGTTCCAGCTGGATTCCCAGCTGCAGGAGGCCGGCAGAGGGACGCAGGGGCTCTGGGAGCAGAACCCCAGCTGACCGCCTGGCAGCAGCTGCAGCCCAGCACTGTGGGCTGATGCTTCGTCCCTGAGCCTGCCTGTCAGAGGGGGCAGTGAGCGGCAGGGACGGAGCGCCAGCTCGCGCTTTCATGGAGATGGAGAAGCAGAGCTGTCGCCATCACTTCTGTGGACCAGCTCTGCCTGGAGCCTTGTTCTGAAGGAGGGGTAACTAGCAGACCGTGCATCCCACCTGACTCCCTAGAGTTCCTGGGATGGTGTCAGGGAGCCAGTGGCATGCCCTGGACTCACATGTGCACATTCTCTTGTCCCACCACCAGCACCCTCCAAGCTAAGTACCCTAACTCATGGGTCTGTGCATCTCTGTGTCCTCCTGACCTGAGTTTTGTTGGGGGTCTGAGTAGAAGGAGGTAACTCAGACCCTGCCTCCCAGGGGCTTGGGTCTGGGGGTCCCCGAGGCTGGATAAAACCTGAACTTCACAATTTATGTCACCTCCCTGGCTGGGGCCAGTCCTGGAGCCTATCAGCTGAGTAGGGGCAGCTCCCTCAGAGGACAAGAGGCGGGGCCAGCCTGCAGAGCCCTCCCCTCCCTAGCACAGGTCCCGACAGCCTCTGCCTCTGTTGACCTAGTTCCTGGCCCTCCCTTAGGGCTGTTTGCTCAGCTGGCTAGGCCACACCCTGCCCGCCTCACCCTGTACTACCTGGTTGGCAGGTGTGGCAGTGGGACACACTGCTCAGGGTAGCTGCCCTCCCCACTCTGGGCGGGTGTTCAGGATGGGCTGCCCCAGGTTTGGGGCCATCAGGGGGCTGTCACCAGCCCACTCCCCCAGAACCTTGGGATGAGTCAGTACTCCCCTCCCCTGGCCAAAAATGCTGCAGCTGAAGCAGCCTTGCACTGTGGGGTCTAAGCCAGGTCTGGGAAGCCCAGAAAGCTGGGGTCTTGGGACAGGGACTCAGGCCACTGAACTCCCTGCTCTCCAGTGTGCTGTGCTGTGCTGGAGGCTATTCGCATTCTGATCTGTTCTGATCCATTCTGATCCATTCTGATCTGGTCCAGGTCAGTGAGAATTAGCAGGGCTGTAATCAGAGGCAGGAGAGTCTGTGCAAGGGAGGAGGGAAAAGGGAGGGAAGCTGCCCTTTGTTGGGGACACTTGTCAGTAATTAATGGCCTGATTAGGGGATGTGTGGTGTGAGGGCCTGAGGGATGGGGAAGGTGGGCGAGGCTGTGTGGGTGGCCCCCAGGATGCTGGCTTCCTGAGAACTGGGTCTGGGGCAAGAGGCCCAGCAGTGTCGAGTGTGGGCACAACCTAGCTCTGGGAGAGGGGTGGGCAGCCTGACGGGATGGGCCCCCACTGTGGGCACCCAGGCTGCCCACCCAAGCACCTAGGATGACAGGGTTTTCTGGGGAAGGCTGGCCCACCTTGGAGGTTTGGGACTTCCCTGGAGGAAGGGGAGGTTAGTTCTGGGTCACTGGGGGTCAGTACCCACTGTCGCCTACCTTCCTCCCCTCCATCCCCAGGAGCCTGATGCCACGCACCCTGGATGGGCAGATCACCATGGAGAAAACCCCTAGCTACTTCGTGACTCGGGAGGCTCCTGGCCGCATCCACGGCATGTCCCCGGACACGAAGCTGATTGTGGTGGTGCGGAACCCTGTAACCCGGGCCATCTCCGACTATGCCCAGACACTCTCCAAGATGCCAGGCCTGCCCAGTTTCCGTGCCCTGGCCTTCCGCCACGGCCTGGGCCCCGTGGACACGGCCTGGAGCGCCGTGCGCATCGGCCTGTACGCCCAGCACCTGGACAACTGGCTGCGCTTCTTCCCCTTGTCCCGCTTCCTGTTCGTCAGCGGGGAGCGCCTGGTCAGCGACCCAGCGGGAGAACTCGGCCGTGTCCAGGACTTCCTGGGCCTCAAGCGGGTGGTCACGGACAAGCACTTTTACTTCAACACCACCAAGGGCTTCCCCTGCCTCAAGAAGGCCCAGGGGAGCAGTCGCCCGCGCTGCCTGGGCAAATCCAAGGGCCGGCCCCACCCGCGGGTGCCCGAGGCTGTGGTCCAGCGCCTGCGGGACTTCTACCGGCCCTTTAACCGCAAGTTCTACCAGATGACTGGCCAGGACTTTGGCTGGGACTGAGGAGGACAGGCCAGCCCTCGTGCTGCCTGGGGACACACAGTAACCTTAATTTGTGCCTGTCACCTGGCCGGAGCAGTCCGTGTACAGGTAATGGGTAGAGAAAAATATTTAAGAAGTAAAGTTTGCATCTGTGTTCCTCCAGGTAACCTTGAAGGCTGCAAGGTGGGGGTTGGAGGTGCCACCGCCCGGGGAAATGATCATCACACTAGTTATCTCTACAGGGCACTGTTCATATGCCAGGAGTGGTCCAAAACCCAATCCTTATCCACCCCTTGGGGTGTTCTGTGAGCTTGGCCACACATAACAGATGAGCAACTGAGGCTCAGAGAGGCTTAGGGCCGGCCCAGTGACTCCCAGCTTAGACCCCGTGATTCTGGAAGCAGCCCTCCAGCCTCCCAGCAGCTCCGGGGCGGTCCGGCCCCGCCCACCGAGGCCCCGCCCACAACAGACCACGCCCACGCACGGATCCCACCCGATAGGCCTCGCCCACAAAAGATCCTAGCCTCCAGCCACGCCCACCCTCTAGGCCACGCCCACTTTCCAGGGCCACGCCCTCCCGCAGCTCCCACCCTCCGGACCCTGCCTGGCTATAGGCTATAGGACTTGCCCCGTCAGTGGGTCACCCCCCTAGGCCCTGGATGCCCCAGTTCTGCTGAGTGACAGGCTCCCTCCCCCAGGGGATGGGCCAGACGGCATGCCCAGGGACGTCCACCGCCTGCTCCACTCCTGAGCCAGACTTGGGTGTTCCAGGGTGCCCTGTCCACCCCTCTCCCCCTGGGAATGCAGAGGCCCCTTCAGTAATTGTTATCACCTGCTCCTGGCCACACTGCCCTCACAATGGCCTCCAGGGACCCTTAGGCCCAAGCCCCGCATGGCCTGGCTGTGCTGGGCCCTCACAGGACCCGGCTGCACCCTCTGCACCCCAGGCCTGTGTCCATATGAAATCCTTGGCCCTGATGTGGCCTTTCCACCCCTGGGCTACTTGGAGCAGCTGCCTGTCCTGGGCCCCAGGGCTGAAACGAGGGAGGATTTCCAGGGGAGTGGCAGCCCCCTTTCCCGGCTGACTGAACCAGTGGCCCCACCAGTGGCCCCACCAGTCAGGGTGGTTACCGTCTTTGTCACATGACTATCCGAGTTGTCAGCTGATGTCTGCGCATGAGAAGAGGCTCAACAGGAAGCAGGGAGGGAGATGGGGGCCTCTGTCCTCCGTGGCCTGGCCCGGAGCCCTGCACCCCTTCCTGCTGGTTCTGGGCCCAGAGGAGGACACTCCTGTCTGGACTGTCCCAAGGGGCCGGCCCTGTCCCTAGGCTCTGCCATCAGGGTCAGGCCGGGGGCAGGGCTGGGGGCTGCCCCAAGAGACCTTGGCGGAAATGTGGTGGCAGATGTGGGCAGATGTGGGTGAGATGTTCCTGTGTGTGGGCGCAGGGGAGGGCTGGCCCAATCTGCAATAACGATGATGAGCAAGGGGTGCCCTTCGTTCTGGAATCCCTCCTGGGTGACAGGCACTGGGCTTGGCAGTGCTGTCCCTGTCCCCGGTGCTGGGGCCCCACTTGGTGACCGCATGGCAGCCTGGTCCATGCTTGTTTCTGCTTCCTGGACACACCCTTGTGCAGACATCCACGAGCTCACGCCTGGATGGCTTCGGGGGCACCTCTTTTGTTCTCCTGCAAGGAGCTCTTTGCTTGCATGGCAGCCAGAGAGGGGGGCGTCTTCAGAGTCCACCAGATCCCATTATTTTAAAACGCTCCCGTCTTCTACCCCACCCCCATTGCCTCTAGAATGAGGACCACATGCCTGACTGCAGAAGCTGGCCCTGAGGCCTGCCCCTGCCTCCCCGGCCTGCACGCTCCTCTCAGCCTTGAGCTTGTGCCCGGCCACCTCCACCTGCCACGGCCCGTGTCGCCTTTGCCCATGCTGTTCCCTCTGCCTGGCCTGCCTTTCCCCCAGAAGGCGCAGACCGAGAGGGAGCAGGCGGAGAAGGTGGCGGCTGTGCTTGCACACTGGGCTCGTTTCCTCCCTACACTTCGAGTCCCTTTCCTGAGCTCACTGACATGACCCACTTTTCTCTTCCTGAATCTTCTTGGAAGTAGAGCTGTGGGAGCCACCTGTTTGTCTGGCTTTGGTGCCCAGAAGGCAGACTGGAAACAGTGAGCAGAGAGGGTGAGCCGGCTCCTTCTGGTCACCCCCCTCCCAGTGGAAACGGCCTGACCGCCAACGCCCAGAGCCAGGTGCCCAGCTGGGCCCCCAACACGCTGAGGGCAGATGTGGTGGTCCTCCCAGCTGTGTGTGGGGGTGGGTCTCCGTGGGAGAGTCATCGGCCTTTAATTAAAGTCCCTAAATTGTTTCCCCAGATGCTCAGTGGTTTTCCATGTTGGAATGTTCCAGATGGGACGAGAAGTGCTGATTCAGTTACCGTCCTCCTGTTTTGCTCAGCGAAGTAGAAAGGGCCGGGGACTCCTCCTCCCCTCGTCCAAAGCCAGCCCGACTGGGATGGGGCAGCTGGGAGTGGGGGGTCTTCCCCGGTCCCCGGCCTTCGGGCCATGGCTGGTACAAGGTGGGGGCCCACCAGGACTGGCAGGTGCGCCTGGGGGAGGACAGCCTTCTTACCCCGTGCCTTACACAGGCAGGCACTGGGAACCCTGTGCGGGCCCTGGCCTGAGGGTCCCCTGACCCTGGGGAGCTTCGGGACCTGGGTCTGCCCTCCCTGTTGGTCTGGCAGTATTTCCCTATCGTGAATCTTCTTTCCAGATGAGGAGAGGACCCAGACAGCACCCTGTCCTCCCCCATGTCCTTGCATCCACAGCGCCTGAGGGGGGCCTGGCTCCCTCCCTCCCCTGGAGGAGGTGCTGCCAGGGGCACATCTGCAGCCACCTGCTGACTCTGTCCTCTTGTGAAGCGGTCCCTGCCTCCAGGGCTGGAGGGCCTGCTTGCTTCCCTCCAGGCTTCTCCAGGCTGCAGGGCAGTCCCAGGTGTCGGAGGGAAAAGTCTGGAAGGAGAGGTACCATTCTGGGGTAGTGCGTGTGACCCCTTTCACCCCAGGAGCAGGGGTGCTTTGGGGAGAAGCCTGGTCCTCCTGGTCCCCATGGCTGGTTTCCATATCCCAGGGTGGACACTACTGGGACCTGTGCCCTCAGCCAGATCCAGAGGCCCTTCCCAAACTCTAGACGGCCCCGTTCCTGGGAGCTTCTCGTTCCTATTAAGGAGCTGCTGGTCTGAGCAGGTCCCCCTGCATCGCTGCTAGGATGGGCCAGGCAAAGCCTGCAGACCCTCGATGCTTCCCTCTGCGTGGCCCTGGCAGCCTCTGGGACTCTGGATGCCCTCCGTGCCTATGGCAGCTGTCGGAGGGGCTGGGAACTTGAGGACGTTGTGAACCTTGTGGTTCATTTCTGTGGGACTCTCCCTGTCTAGAAGTCTTCTCTCGTAAGTTGGCAAGGGCTGACTCCTGAAGACTCTGTCCTTGGGGCAAAGAGAGTGCGGGTTGGGGTCTGGGGGAGCCTGGGGTGGAGGGACAGGGCCTCAGGACCCAGCGACTCCATCATGTCCCTCTCAGCCCTTGGAGTGCCGGGGACCTTCTGTGTCCAGGGTCAGGGCGCCCCGTCCGGCAGGAAGCCTCCACCGCTTGGGCTTTCAGTCCTTCGCGCTTCTCTCTGGGGCTCTCCGGTTCCACGTCACGCTTCCTCTGTTTCCTACCCTGTGTCTTATGTGAACTCCCCGAGGAGGGGGACCACCCTCCAAATAACAGGAAAAGCTCACACCAAACTACAAAATGAACAGGACCCACAGCCGAGGGGTGTGGCAGGAGGGAGAAGGGGCAGCCCTGGGAGAGGACGGCCCGCCCAGCTGCACCAGGCAGGGGACAGCGGGACCCTCCAGTTGTGGGCCCCCGGCAGTGTCGGGGGGTGGTGGTTAGGGAGACCACGAGTGTAAACCAGGCCCTTCACCTATGTACTTGGAAGGTTTACAAACCAGTGTACAAATGAGAGCTTATGCAATGGCCGTGGCCTCCTGACAAGAGCCAGAGGGCAGAAGCAACCCAGTGTCCATCCACAGAGGAGCGGGCACACGAAATGTGGTCTGTCCGTGCCATTGGCTGTTCTTCAGCCACGGAAAGGGTTGAGGCTGTGATGCACACCATGGCGGGAACGCATCTTGGAAATGCGGTGAGAGAAGCCAGACACAAAGGGTCACATGTTCTATGATTGCATTTGTGTGAAGTGTCCGGAACGGGCAACTCCACGGGTGCAGAGAGCTGAGTGGTGGTCGCCAGGGGCCCAGGGATGGGTGGGGGGCTTCCCCCGGTGGGGAGAGAAACATGTTTTTGGAACCAGGTAGGGGTGGTGGTCACGCAACACCGTGAAGGCACTACATGCCCCTGAATTGTTCACTTTAATATGGTGATTTTCTTAAAGATGAATTTCATCTCAGTTTTTTTTTTAAACGACTTCCATAGAAAATTGTGGGTTATAGGGATGGGTTATTAATTCTCCCAGGACATGAAGGATTCATTAAGCAGGGCCCACTGTGGATGGAACCCGAGGGAAGTTACAGGGAGGGATGGCTCAGGGGCAAGACAGTGAGGTTTCCCCCTGTAAGGGATGAGGGGGGCGGCTCTGCAGGGGGCAGGGGGACGCACTGTCCCTGCAGGCCCCGCAGTCCCCGCAGCACCCCCCCACAGCCCCCGACCCCGGCAAGGCAAGGCAGGGCACACGGCTCGGGGCCGGCTGCTTCAATCATCCTGGTAGACCTTGGGGCCTGGTCTGGGACCTGGCGCGCTGGGTGATTCAGGACAGGGCATGGTGTCGTGTGAGGGGTGTGTCCGAGTGCGCGCTCTGGGTCACAGGGGAGGTATAAACAACTGTGGCTGGTGGTTTCACCTGTGATCAATGGAAGCCAAACAGACCAACACACAATCTATGAAAACCGAGTTGGAACACTAGCCATGTTCTTCTGTGCCAGGAACTGTTTCCTCTGGAGCCCCAGCCCTTGCAAACCTGTGGACCACAGCTCCCAGCTCCGGGACTTGGGTGGTGCTCGGGGTCATTCTGGGTCCCAAGCTGCCAGGGCCCTGGGCTGGGCATGTCTTCATGGCACAGGCTCCACTGGCAGCAGCACCTCCGTGACCTCTTGTTCGGGGAAGCCACACTGGCAGGGGCTGGCCTTGCCTGCCTCATCCTACTCTGCACACCTCGGAGACCCTGGACTGCTCCCAGGACAGAGCAGGTCAGTCCGGGGACTCTTGCAGAATAATCTGGGGGCACAGTCTGCGCTGAACAAGCTGGCCTGGCGAGAAGAGGTTTGCTCGAGACCCCAGGTGGGGCTGAAGGTGGGCACTCTGGGCACGGTCTACGTTGATTCCTGGAGCCAATCTGCTGGGTTCTGAAGTAGGGCCGGTCCTCTGGACTAGGGTGGAAGGGCTGCATCACCAGAGCCTGTGGGAACGCCCTGAAGGCCTGGCTCGAGGGGGACTTGACTGACAGCGGCCCCCAGGGAGACCCTGAGGCCATCCTGCTGAGTCCCTCCAGATGCCTGTGCACCTGCAGTCTGCCTAGCCTCGGGTGATAGCCTTGCCCTTGAGCCCTGGGATGTTCAGCATCCCACCATGTTGACCCTGGGATGTTCAGCCCCACCTTCAGAAGTGCTGAGACTCTTGGGACGTCTGGGTGGCTGCACAGGTTGAATGTCGGACTCCTGGTTTCAGCTCAGGTGGTGATCTCAGGGTCCTGAGATTGGGCTCCGTGCTCTGTGTGGAGCCTGCTTCTCCCTCCCCATCTCTTTCTTCTCCCTCCCCCTCCCCTTCTTCTCCTTCCTGCTCTCTCTCAAATAAATAAACGAAATCTTAAAAAAAAAGAAAAAAAGGAAATGATGAGAGTCCTCTCACTTGACCCCCAGCATGGGTGCCGCCTGGGCTGCCAGGGACTTCGGACAAGAGGTGGGGGCTCTGCTCCGACTCAGAGCCAAGCTCCTGGCTTTGAGGTTGAGAGAGTTTTTTATACTGCTTAATCTGAGCCACATTGCATGTGCTTTTTGCTGGAAGAGCCGTATGAAAACAGTCAGTCAACCAAGACGGTAATGCAAAACTGTTGCCAGGACTGTTTCATACTCAATATCTGATTCAGAGGGAAGCGGGCCTCAGCCAGGCTGTAGAGGACAATTGGAGGTCTTGTTCCCGTTGCCTGTCTGCTCTCAGCCCCTAGCGCTGGGGACCCACAGCCCCCCACGGGTCAGGCCCTGCTGCCTCCCTTCCAGCCTCTGAGAGGGAGGATGGCGTATCTGACGGAAAGTGCATCTGGAGACGTTTACTTCCACCAAGCACCCAAGGGGAAGCCGGTGTCCCGGGAGACGCAGTGGCGGTGACAGCAGGCCACTCCTTGGCCAGCCCCGCCGGTTAGTTCGGGAGAAGCATCTGGGCGCTGTCTAACTTCCGGTCTCACTGTCTGGACTTGGGTTGGGGGGGAGCCCCTGTACAGGGGATGCACGGGCGGCAGTGCTTCTGCTGCTGGCTGGACCTGCTGGTGCAAAGTGGGGGACACAGAGCCGGGAGGGAGCATGGCCGGGGTGCAGAGTCACAGGCAGGCCCGGAAGGGCAAGAAGAAACCAACCGGGGATGCCCTTGTGCCTAGGGAGGCCCACCGCCTCCTTGCCATGTACCCCGAAGAGCCCAGAAGCCTGGGGAGTCGGAAAGGCAGGGAAGGAAGGAAAGCAGACAGAGGCGGTGACAACAAGGCCCGCTGCGTTTCCTGAGCCCAGAAGATCGTGTGAGAGCTCTCAGCGTGGGGCCTGGACCGGCTGATGCTGTCAGTGTTGCTCTATCTGCCAGGCAGCTGTTAGGAACCCCATTTCACAGATGAGCAAACTCAGGCTGCATAGGCAGACCCCGGTGGCCGAGTTCGGTGGCAGGGGCCCGTGGGGACAACCCTGAAAGCTGGAGCTCCGGCCCTCTGAGGTGGCCCCAGACTCCAGTCCCTGCTGTGCCTGGCCTTGCGGGGGGGACCTGTGAGTTCCCCGGGCGTCGCTCTCGTGTTTTGGGAGCTAACCGGCCGCCTCTGCGTTTCCAAGGGGGAGAGGCCGGAGTGGGATGGCCTAAGTGGGGGGCTGTGGATGGCTGGCTGGTTCATGGGGTCGGGGCGAGGGCAATGGGCAGTGGGACCCAGGGGGGCCGGTGCCCAGCCGTGTGGGCGTGCCACGTGTCATCCATGTTCCCTTGAATGTGGCTGACTTTGGGCCACGTGCACGTGCATTTCACCTCGGTCAGAAACAAACCCGGGGAGGGGGTGGGCGGTGTCCCAGGTGAGCGCAGCGCACGCTGCACACGTTCATTTCTCCCGTGCCAGGCTGCAGGATGCAGAATCGGCTGCAGGATGCAGGATCGGAGCCCACAGGCCTGCTGTGTGGTGGGCCGGCTTCCTGCTTCCGGGGCGGCCAGACGCCTGTTCCGCCCCGCCCCCCCAGCAGAGACAGGAGGCAGCTCTGCGTCTCTTCTTAGGAGGTTCCTGGGCCTCTACTCTCACTATCTTACAGCCCAGGGGCCCTGTCCCTAATGCGGTCACCTGGGGGCTCAGCATCTCAACATAGGAATTTGGGGGGACACCTGTAGGCCATAATGGGGGGTCAGGAAGGCAGGAAGGCAGAGCCACCCATTTGCTGGTGGGGCACAAAGCAGACAGTGTGCTATGGGCGGCTGCAGTGCCCCGGTGGAGGGAGCACGGGCTGCCTCCCAGAGCTGACGGGGGTCCCAGCCTAGCCACCCCAAAAGCAGGGGCTTCAGCCTCACCAATGCAAGGAGACGAATCCCGTCAACAAGCAGGGGAGCTTGGGAGGAACCCCGGTACAGCGGTGGGAGAGACTCCCCACTCCCGACTCACAGACACAGAGGGGTGGTAAGTGGGCGCTGTCTCAAGCCTCTGAGTTTGTGCTCATTTATTTTGCAGCATCAGAAACTAATGCAACAGCCAGAAGAATGTTCCGGAAGTGAGGAGCCGGCCTCAGACAAGGTTCACGCACCACCCTCACTTTCTGGACAGTGAGGTGTGGAGAAGGATTCGGAACCTACAGGCTGGTGGTTCTGTTCTCATCAGGGCCCCCACCCCAGGGCCCACGTGGGTGGGCAGCTCGCCCAGGTTGCCCACCCCACCACCCCTCCCAGAAGGGTTGGGAAGGCTGGTGCCACTCCGGGTGAGACCCAGTGGAGTGAAGTCTGGATTTTATTAAGTATCGTAAGCTCAGTGCTAATCCCCGCCAGGGACAAACATCTAGTCCCTGACACGCTGTAAACGCCGAAGCCGCAGGTCCGCAGAAGCTGCTGTCCGCACGGCAGAGGCTCGGCCAGAGGAGCCCAGGGGACAGGGAGAGCGAGGGAGGCCGGTCCACACCCCCGGCGAGGCCCCGGCTGCCCTGCAGAGAGCCGCGGCGGAGCTGGCGACAACCGCAGGAGCCGCCTGTGTCCCCGTCCAGGCAGCTGTGACTGCTGGTGTGAGGGTGTGCGTGGCCCCGGAAGCTTTTCTGGGGACAGATCTAGTCCTGTGACGCGGGGCCTTAGGTCTCCCCTCTGTGAGGGACTCCTCACAGCCCTGTCCTTGACTCCACGTTGGAGTCTCGGGCCTTCCGCGACAGGCTCCCGCTCCAGCTGACTGGGAGCGGGGCCGTGGGTGCCCACCTGCCACGGAGTCTGTGCTGGCTCTCACGGCGTCCCCCACGAAGGCGTGTCTGCCCAGAGCCTGTGATCCTTACCGTGTCTGGATATAGGGCCTTTGCGGTTGCAACTAGTCAAGGATTTGGAGATGAGAGCGTCCTGCTGGGCCTGGAGTCGGGTGACAGGTGTCCTTGTAGGGAGAGGTGCCCATAGGCAGACGCAGAGAAGTGGCCGTGTGGGGACAGAGGCAGGAGCCGGCCTCTGGGTTTTAGGGGAGCCCAGCCCTGTAATGCCTTGCTTTCCTACTCTGGCCTCCAGAGCTGTGAGAGCTCACATCTGTTTCTGAACCCCGCCCCAGGGCATGGTTCTGTGCTGAGGGTGCCCCAGACGCTCAGCGGGGTTGGAACTGAGGAGTCAGAGCGCCCCCCCACCCCGTGTGGGTCCTGGAGGCCTGCGTGGAGGAGACGGGCAGGGCCTCAGCAATCCAGTGGGTCAGTGTGTCCAGAATTCTCCCGTCGAGGGCACCTGCCACCCTGAAGCTCTCCCGCGTGGCGGGAAGGAGCCTTGCGTCCACTTTCCATTGCTGCCTTGGCACATGACCACGAGCTCAGGGTCCTGCGACAGCCCGGGCACCTGACCGCGCAGATCTGGAGGCCAGCAGAGGCTAAGATCTTAGCGAGGGGGGACGGGTTGCTTCATAAAAAGCAGCAAATTTCCCGGCTCCCTCCTGCTGGCCCTCCTCCCTCTGCTTTTTGGCTTTAATGGTCTCCTTCAGCTCCAAGTTCAGGTGGCTCTGAATAAAGAAGAGTGAGCACAAACTTGTCAGCCTTCCTCTTGGCAGGATGATGGAGCTCCGTGGGCTGGAGGAGCGCAGGGGTGAGTGTGGGACAGGGTCGTGTCTCCCGTCTGCTGGGCCAGCGCACCTCCTGCTCCCAGAGGAAGTGTCCAGTGCTCATCTCCACCTTGAGGGTGCGGGCAGAGGGGGTCCAGCTGTGCCCAGAGGGCGAATGTAGGCCAGGCAGAGCCAGAAGGTTGGAAGGACGAAGACAGGCACAGAGCTGGCCTAGGATACTTGCGGGGTGATCGAGGACACCACAGGCACCCAGGGACCGGGTGACGCATGCAGGCACGTACACACCCCAGCCAGCCAGGGCCCCTCCTGCCAGCCCAAGACCAATGATCTCAGCCTGGCCAGGGTACTCTGAGGCCAGCAACGCCCTGTACCGTGGACCCAGATGCAAAGCCACGGTGAAAGGACCACCCCAGGGATCTTTAAACCTCCACCCCATGGACACCTGGGTGGCTCAGTGGTTGAGCATCTTGCCTTTGGTGCAGGGCATGATCCCGGGGTCCTGGGATCGAGTCCTGCGTCGGGCTCCCCACAGGGAAACTGCATCTCCCTCTGCCTGTGTCTCTGCCTCTTTCATGAATTAAAAAATAAATAAATCTTTAAAAAAGATTACGCCTGCCACCCCGGATCACGCAGGCGCCTGGCTGGATGGGAGTACGCAGGAGGCTCACACTGGCCAGGAATAGGGTGTTGCTGAAGGTAGAGAGGATGAGGAATACTGGTCTCCCTGCTTTGCCACTTGACTCAGTCTCTGGGTGGCTGTGGTTGCCAGGTGGGGAGAATTTTTTATTTAGTAAGTGAAATTGCAGGGTGCTCAGTTAAATTTGAATTTTGGATAAATAAATAATTCTTTAGCATAAGTATGTCCATGTCATATTTGGGATATACTTATATTTGAGCCATTTTTCTTTCTGATTTTTTAGTTTAACTGGGCATCCTGTATTCATCTGGTGACTGTGGGCAGGTCCAAGGGACCAGAGGGCTGAGGTGTGGGTGTCTGAGTTAAACAGTCAGGTGGCATCTGGTGCAGGTTTTCTTGTCTATTTGGATGTCACTTATGATACATGTGCTCGGGACGCCTGACTGGCTCAGTCGGTTAAGCGTCCAACTCTTAATTCCAGCTCAGGTCACACATGATCTCAGGGTCCTAAGGGGGAGCCCCACGTTGGGCCCCGTGCTGAGTGGAGAGTCTGGTTGTGATTCTCTCTCTGCCTCCCCAGTGCCCCTCCCTTGCTTGTGGGCATGTTCTCTCCCCCTCTCTCTTGAATAAATAAGTAAATCTTCAAAAAATAAATAAACAGAAATTTTAAAAAGGATTTTTAAAAAAATATTTTATTTATTTATTCATGAGAGACACACACAGAGAGAGGCAGAGACACAGGCAGAGGATCCCAGGGTCCTGGGAAAAAGCCCCACATTGCGTCAGGCTCCCTGCTCAGCGGGCAGCCTGGTTCTCCCCGTCCTTCTGCCCCTCCCCTGCTTATGTTCTCTCTCTCTCTCAAATAAATAAATAAAATCTTAAAAAAATTAAAGTTGAGGAAAACTTAAAATATTTATTCATGCACTTAACAATAATGAAATTCAAAAAAATAAAAAATAAAAAATACGTTAGTGGTTAACTACAAGTAACATGTTTTTATGAAAGATAACTTTATTAAAAAAAAAAAAAAAGCAACCCACCAGAATTAGCAAGAGGAATGATTTGGTTTTACATTTTTGCAAGTCTTTTTACTATTTGGCTTCGTGAAAGACTCCGGAACACAGCTGGATTCTTATATCTGCTTTGCCTTCACCCATTTAAAGAGTATGATTCATTTTGGTGTATTCACAGAGATTCGCATCCATCACCACAATCAATTTAATTTTATTTTTTAAAATATTTTATTTTTTATTTTTTTAAAGATTTTATTTATTTATTTCATGAGACACACACACACACACACACAGAAGCAGAGACACAGGCAGAGGGACAAGCAGGCTCCATGCAGGGAGCCCGATGGGGACTCGATCCCAGGACCCCAGGATCACACCCTGAGCCCAAGGCAGACGCTCAACCACTGAGTCACCCAGGTGTCCCACCACAATCAATTTTAGAACGTTTTCATCACCCCCCCAAGAAGTCTCATACCCATTAGCAATCACTCCCCATTCCTTGTGTCCCGGCCCCTGGCCACCACGGACCTATTCTGTCCCCATGGATTTGCCTGGTCTGCCCGTTTTATGTAAGTGGAATCGTGTGATATGTGGACTTTGGTGTCTGGCTTCCTTCACTGAGCACCGTGTTTTCGAGGATTAGTCGTGTCATAGGGTGTGTCAGGGCTGTGCTCCTTTAATGGCTGAGTAAATGGATTCACCATGTGGATTTGCCACATTTTGCCCAGCCACTGACGGGCATCTGGATTGCTTCTACTTTTTGGTTGTCATGCGTCATGCTGCTGGGCACATTCACGCACAAGTGTCTAAGGACATAATTGTTCTCACCTCGCTGGTGTGTATTCCTAGGACTACGCATAGGGACTGCTGAGTCATTCAGCCATGGTGTTGAATCATCAGGGGGGTGTCAGACCGTTTTCCAAAGTGGCCACACCATGTTACGTGTGCACTGGTGATGTGTAAGGGCCCCGCTTTCTCCAAATCGTCACCAACACTTGCTTCATCTGCTTTTTCGACTACAGCCGCCCTAGTGGGTGTGAGGGTGCATCTCACGGTGATTGTGCTTCCACCATGACTGTGCGGGCGAGCATCCTTTCACATGCTTTCTGGCCATGTGTACGTCTTCTTTGGATAAATGTCTATTGAGGTCATTTGCTCATCTTTAAAATAAGTTGTCCATTAAAAAAAATTTTAATAGCTTTTTATAAAGTTTTGAGAGGAGTCTCTTACCAGATATATGGTTTGTAAACACGTTCTCCCGGTGTGTGGAGGGCCTCTTGACAAGTTGGATACACAAACCTCAAGAAGGTGAAGAATTTCCAAGACATGTTTATCTGGGAGCCCTGGCGTTTAGAGGGAAGTCTAAACCCTGAGAGTCTTTTCACTAACCCAGGGAGTGATGGTTAAGTATGGGATGGAGAAGAAAAGAGGACTGAGCCTGGGGTCCCCCAGTGTTTAGAGTCAGGGGCATGACGGGGAGCCGGCCGTGGCACGAGTTGCTGCAGCCACCGACAGAGGAGGACAACTTGTTCTGGAACCCAAGTGAAGAAGGTCTTCCGGGGAGACAGTAATCAGCTGTGACAATGAAAAATGTCTCCAGGGGTCCCTGGGTGGCGTAGCGGTTTAGCGCCTGTCTTTGGCCCAGGGCGCGATCCTGGAGACCCGGGATCGAATCCCACGTCGGGCTCCCGGTGCATGGAGCCTGCTTCTCCCTCTGCCTGTGTCTCTGCCTCTCTCTCTCTCTCTCTCTGTAACTATCATAAATAAATAAAAAAAAAAAATTAAAAAAAAAAGAAAAAAAAGAAAAAAAAATCTCTCCAGACACTGCAGAGCATCCCGCAGGGGGCAAAAGCACCCCAGCTGAGAACCCCAGGTGGATTGAGGGGCTGTGTCAGTTATCTCCTATTCACCCCATCTTGTGGGGATGGTGGATGCTCAATACCCGGAACTGGACAGATGAGACCAAGAGTGGTTTACTGTCCCGTGTCCTAAGGGCCCAGGCCACGCAGGGCCATGGCTGTCATGCTTGGGAACAGCGTGAGCCAGCAGGGACCGTGCAGTGACGGGAGGGCAAGGGCCCCCTGGTTCCCCGTGTGAATCATCTCTTGGGCCCACTGCTCAGGGACAGGTGGGGGTTGTGCTCCGTCTGGTAAGGACCACTCCGTGGAAGCCGGGCGCGGAGAGGGGGAGTCTGCCGTTGGGTTTCAGATGTCAAGGCAGCAGGCAACATCGGTTCTTAATCTGAGGCCTTACACGGAAGGCGCCTGGGGTCCCGCGTGGTGACGGCCAAAGCCCTTCCTGGGGGGTGACCCGGCATTGCCAACAGCATCACAGTGTGAACGCGCAGGGCGCGGGGCTCCCCGGGACCATCGCTCTCCTGTCCCCTCACCTGAGTGCGGCAGGTGACTGCCTTTTCCAAACTGCATTCACCTGTGCATGTCTTTGCGGCCGGTCCCGCCTGGGCCCAGACTCCTCCGGCTCCTCGCATGGCTGCTGGTCGGAGCTGAGTCTCGGCGGAGAGCGTGTCTCACAAACGCTGCTTTAAAATTTTTTTTAACTATTTTTTTTATTAGAGTTCAATTTGCCAACATATAGCATGATACCCAGTGCTCATCCCATCAAGTGTCCCCTCAGTGCCCGTCACCCAGTCACCCCCACCCCCCCCCCTTCCACCACCCTTGTTCGCTTCCCAGAGTTAGGAGTCTCACATCCTGTCTCCCTCTCTGATATTTTCCATTCATTTTCTCTCGTTTCCCCTATAATCCCTTTCACTATTTTTTATATTCCCCAAATGAATGAGAACATACACTGTTTGTCCTTCTCCGATTGACTTACTTCGCTCAGCATAATACCCTCCAGGTCCATCCATGTTGAAGCAAATGGTGGGTATTTGTCATTTCTAGTGGCTGAGGAATGTTCTTCCCCTTCCGGGGACCCGCACCGTTAACCTCCTCCCGCACAGCGCGCACACAGCTCCTGCTTTAAAGGCGCTAAGGCTCCACCAGCGAGGTGATTGTGAAAACCTCACAACTAGACGCTGCAATTCCTGGCGAGTCACGACAGTGCTCCCGTGTGCCTGTTGCATTCTCCCAGCGGTGACGCTCCTGCTCCCAGGGCGCGGGCCCAGCAAAAGGGCCGAGCACATTCCCTGAGTTCCTTTCAGGGTACAAGGTGTCACCCTTTCTGCCCTGGAGGTTGACCTGACGTGAAGTGTGATTCACCGGAAAGAAAACATTTTGTGTGCTGGGTGGGCGCCAGCCGTGGGAGGAGCGCGGGCCGCCCAGGGCTACAGGCTGCTCCACCACTTGGCCCGGGCTGGACGGCGGAAAATCAGCGCTTGTGCTCTGCTGACCAAAAGCTCCTGACAACTGCCCCGCAGGAGACCATTCCACACACTGACACATGACTCACTGTGGACGCGGCTCCGCTGGTGCAGGGCAGTGGCAGCTGGGGGTGCCCCCCACCCCGGGCGCCTGGTGGCTTAGGTGGCGCAGAGCCGAGCTTCCGTGTGTCTGTGTGTATGTTTAACACTTGAAAAGCTTTTTATTATGAACACAGGGGAGCTCTGGGTTGACTCGGCTCCTCCATCTGTGGTCTGCGACAGGTTGTCAGGCTCTCCTCTTCTGCCACGACCTTGACCCTTTCTGGGAACATCGCTCACGGGTTTTGCAGAATGTCCGTTGCATTGGGTTTGTCTGATGAGTCCTTACGATTAGATCAAGGTCATGGATTCGGGAATCCCTCCGTGCATCATCCCCCGGGGGGTTTATGCTGTTGATGCGCTGACCTTCCCCTGCTTCACGGGGTGGCTGCCCCCCAAAGTCCCTGCTTTTGTCCTAGTCATTAGCAAATATCTGGGGAGACACTTTGGTATGTGCACCTGTTCCGTCCTGCCGTAGACATGCGCCCTAATCTCAGCATTTGCTGGAGCGCCGAGCCTTTGGCTTTAATTCCAGAAGTCCTTCGGGGAGCCTCCCCCACTCCTCTGCAGAATCCAACTCAGGCGGCCAACAACGTCCAGGCAAAGCGTTTCTAGAGCATGCTGTGGGTTAGCAGACCCAGGATAAGTGTTACAACGTGGACACGGCAAGGTGACACAATTATGTGAGCGGTTCCAAGAAGCCGCTCTGTCCAGACGTTCCCATGGGAGACACGGCCCAGGGGGGCTGCTCCCGTCTTAGGTTCTGGTCACAAATGTGACTTTTAGGATGAAGATCAAAAGGTGCCTGCGTCAAAGCCGCATCACGGCCACCAGCATGTCACTTTGTCAAGAGGAATGTGTGCAATTAATAAAGAGGCAGGGCAGGCTGGAAACCCAATTATAACGACCACACCGACATCACCAGCGCAGCATACACGCGGCTCCCAGGGGCGCCGCCAATCATCTCCGACTTGCGTGCCCTCCGCCCCGGCTTTACACCTTCGGGGATCACCATAAATGTCAGTTCCGGGCCCTTCCGAGCTTGGCGGTAGCCCTGGGTCAGGTGTGCGGAGAACCGTGAGGGTGTTCCTCGTGCTGGCACCTGCTTTGTTCCCACTGCGCTGGTGGTACACACTGTTCAGCTTGCAGGAAACGTAGGAAGGAGATGGAGGGTCGTGTTCATGGGTGGCCTGTGCTCCGTGGGGCGGGCTGGGTGCAGCCGTGGGCCTGGAGGCTGGTGGGCGCCACGGAGAGCAGCCACCGGCCCTCTGCTCTGGGCGGGGTGCTCTTCCTGCCTCCCTGGCCCAGTGGCGGGGCCCCTTAGCTGCTAGCATGCTCAGAGAGGGGTCTCTCAGTCCAGAAGTTTCCAAGTGGCCCGTCCCATGCTGGCAGTGCAGACTGGTGGCCTCAATCCTCGCAGGACACAGGCTCCCTGGCAGCAGCAGAGGGCAGGGATCGTGAGCTCAGCTTCCACCCCCAGGGCCCAGCCCCAGACCTGCCCCCCATCTTCTCAGTGAAGCTCTTTGCGCAGGTGAATCGTGGGAGGCGCTCAGGAGACCTTTTGGCAGAGAAGCACGCTCAAGCCCCAAAAGTCTCGTGGGCTTCTGGTACATTCGAACAGAATGTCCTATTTACTCAGTGCCTGATGTTGACCCTGGGGCATTCAGCGTCGGAGGGTTGGGTTCCGTGTTAATGAAGCGTTTGGCTCAAGCTGGGAGGGAGGGGCCGGGGGGGTGCTGGACCTACATGGTCTGCGCGCCCCAAGCGCAAGCCCTGGGGATGGAAACCATAGGTAGCAAGATGTGCTGAACACGTGTGCGCGGCTTCTTCCCTGCAAACTTCAAAGGGAAGTCTAAAAGTTTGGCGACGAGAACACTTTCATGTCATCAAAGCTGATTGCAAGCCCTCTTTGAGAGGCTTTCAGGTGAGGGGCTGGAATAGTTTCTGAATTAGTTGTCATTGCTGCGATGAGGAGCAGCTGTGTCCCTTCCCCTGGGCTGGGAAGAGTCTGCAGAAGTGGGCCTCATGAGCCCCCCAGGCCAGTGGGGCAAGCAGGGAAGGGGGGGGGGCGCCAAGGGGCTTTAGGTCAGTGTGCTTACCGGGTCCAGAGCCCTGCTTGTCCCGGGCTGGGGCCCACCCCAAAATACGGCGCTGCCTGGAGCTCGTGGGCCAAGCCTGGAGTCAGACCAGGAGGGGGCTGCTTTACATGTCACATCTATCTTCTTGCATCCAGACTTTTCCATGTACTGGGGCCCCTGGGATGACCCTGGGCCCACCTGGATAATTCAGGTCAGGTGACTAGAACCCTTAATTCCCTCTTGCCAGGTAACCTGACACCTGTCACATCTTAGGGGTGAGGATATGAACATCTTTGGCAGTCCATTATTCTGCCCACCGCAAGACCCATCCCTTATGAGGTTTTGAGCCCTGGGGTGGAAGACGGGGCATTTTGCTGCAAAGAGGAGGCTCTCGGCATATCTGCAGCTGGCTGGCTGGGCGGATGGCTGGCCAGCGTAAGGGGCCAGCATCTCACGCGCTACCTGCGGTGTCCCCTCTTGCAGACATGAGCAAGACACTGAGGTGAACACAAGTCTTGTTCATATCTCTGGAGCAGCCTTGCCTGTTCGAAATGGAACGAGAGTGTCCCCTAGCCACACGGGCGGATGAAGAAACAGGTGAGAGGAAGTTTTATAATGGATTTAACCCACTCTTTCCAAAATCTCATCACTCTAATGTGATCTGATTTCTAAAAACTAGGAGATGGTATAAGGCCAGTGCTAAACCCTCAGTGCTCTGTGACCCAAAGGAGATGAGATCCCTGTACAGGGCCCTCTGGGACTCTGTGCCAAAGAGCAGCAAAATCCCTGCTCCAACGTGTCCCCCCACCGGGGCATGTGGCCTGCCGCTCTCCCCAGCCGTCCCACTGAAGTAAACTCCTCAAATTCTGTGGTGGTTGAGTCACTGTGTATCCCAGGGCCTGGCTTCCTTTCCACAGGCAGTTGGGGTTAGTGAAAAGACCTCTTAAGGGGGCCAGCAGGTTGTAGGGAAAAATAGAGGCATCCTGGCAGGTGGCCGTAAGGTCCCTGCCCCTTTTTTGGACAATTTGACATCTCCCAGTAGAACAGTGACAGGTGAAGCCTGCTGGACCAGGCAGATGGCACAAGAAAGCCACGCTGCAGTGCTCTTGTGCCAGCAAAGAGGCCTCGCAATGCAGGCTGATTAACCGGGCCTGGAAGGGCTGCGTGGCTTTTCTCAAATTAATAGGAGATAGCAGAGTCCTCATCCTTTTTATCTTTACTGTCCTCGGTCACCTCTGTGCTCGTGAAAGGATGAGAAGGCACACATTTTGGAGAATAAAATTATGAGGTAGCATAATGATGCTCTGCAGGTCTCCGTGGGATAAATGACCAGGAATCAGAAGTTGTTCTGGGTTCAAGTCTAGTTCTGTAAGGCTGTGTGGATACATGGGAAAACAAGTCTGGGGCTTGGGGTGACCCAGGGAAATTCTGGAGGGGTCCGTCGTCTGGGGAGGCAGGAGAGCCTGTGTGGCCAGGACTCCGAGACTTCTGGGGCTCTCCAACGACGATGGGGCTCCAGCAGGAGTGCACAAAGCCCCAAAGCTCTGGGCAAACAAGAGATGCCGAAAGGGGCCGCAAATAGGTGCCACCAGGTCTGTCCACCGGGCCATAAGCGACTGCGGGCAGAAGAAGGGAATTTGCAGTAGAATTTGTGTCTACACTTTACAGAGTTCAGAGCAGATCAATGAGACGCCAGAGAGCAGAGCCCCCCATGGGTGTCCGTCAGGACTCTCAGGAGCCTCTGTGTGCTCCCTTGAAGTCCTCCCTGCTGCCTGGGATGTGGATAATCCTCAGGAAAGACTATCCCTGGGCATGGTAGGACAGCCTCCTGAGATGTGGTGTGGCTATGTGCACAGGTGTGGCCAGAGCATCCCTCGCCATGCAGGCCCTCTTGACTTCGCGTTGCTGGAATTCTCTGCAGGGACTCTCAGATTGGCCTTCAGATGCCTCTATTTCCAGAGGCATCAAAACCAAGTTCAAGAAGCCCTCTGCCCAGATCTCATTGGCAGCACCTACATTTGGGGAAATTGCTCGCTCCTCGAGGTCTGCCAAATTTCCTGATTCCCCGGGGCCTCCCGGAGGGCCTTTCCTCGCCCCTTGAAGGCCCAGTACCAGTGCTATTTCCCTGGGAGGGCTTGGTGGCTGTGGATTTACAACCAAAAGCAACTTTTCTTCCTTAAGGTGGCCAATCCCACCCAGTTCAGGGAGGCCTGTCTTCCATGTGACCCTCCCGTGAGGCCCTGGACGCACAGCCACTTGCATCCTGGTGAAAAAAGATTCTTGTTGAACCCACACAATTAAATATTTTGCCATGAAAAGTAAGAGCTTCTGAATCCCTGGGGCTCAGTGACGATCACAGCATTTTTAAATGTTTAATTTCAGCTTTGGAAAGTAGTTTTACTCAATTGCTGTGGACTGTAGATGGCTGGACAAGAGGTGGGGCTTCCTGGTGTATCCAGAAAATGGAACCCGAGCACGATGTCAACCAAACCCCAAACAATATGGACAACCACGTTTCCCGCCAAGTCCTCTTAGTCCCAAGTGAAAAGTTCTGTTTTGCTTGACCTCAGCCCTTGTGAAGGCTTCTGCTTCTGGCTTAAGAGATTCTGGAAATCCTGACTCAGACAGTCACTGCCATCTGAAAGCCGTCTGAGCTCAGAAATCTGTTCTCAGCTGTTCATTCTGTGCAGCGTTAAGGATCCAGAGAGCCTTCTTGGCCTTTTCTGGGGCCCAGGCTGCGGGAGGCAGGTGGCCCGGGTGCGGAGCAGGGCCCGGTGGGAGGAACGGAAGTCAGCCCCCACCACCACCTAGCAGCTCTGGTTACCTTCTTACTGAGAGTTTTCGGATCTGAACGGTCTGATGAGGGTTCATAATGAGAATAAGGTAACTTCCTGGGGAATCTGGTTGTTTTAAGGCCACACAAAACGAAGTCATAAAACCATTCCAAAAAATTTTTTTAGACAGAATGTCTCTAAGGCTAACAATTAAGCCTATCTTAAGGCACTGAACTGAATATGACATCTGATTTTGTAACAGTGGATGGATGTAATTTTTATAAAGGGAAAACAATCTCAAAATAGAACATATAATTATTCTGAGATAAATCTTTTTTTATTTATTTTAATTTTTAAACAAGATTTTATTTATTCATGAGAGACACAGAGAGAGACAGAGACATAGGCAGAGGAGGAAGCAGGCTCCATGCAGGGAGCCCCATGTGGGACTTGATCCTGGGACCCCAGGATCATGCCCTAAGCCAAAGGCAGATGTTCAGCCACTGAACCACCCAGTGGCTTTTTTTTTTTTTTTAAACCAATAACATCGAGTAGAGAGATTCGATAAGTCTAGGGTAGACATCTGTATTCTTCTTTTTTTTTTTTTAAAGAAGTTCAGAGATTTTTTTTTAAAGATTTTATTTATTTATTTATTCATGAGAAACAGAGAAGCAGAGACACAGGCAGAGGGAGGAGAAGCAGGCTCCATGCAGGACTCGATCCTGGAACTCTGGGATCACATCCTGACCCAGAGGAAGACACTCAACTGCTGAGCCACCCAGGCGTCCGTAGACACCTCTATTCTTATACAATTTCATGGGTAGCTCTGATGTGCATCTCCCATTAAGAATCTCTGGTCTAGAAAATGTTTGAATTAGAAAAGAAAGGTAGAGACCCACTAAACATTCTGAGTTGTGGCTGAGATTGTGGCTGCTAACTCCATTTCCTTGTGGACAGAGGCACAGCACCCCCAGGGTACTGAGAAGTACAGGACACAGGACAGAGTTATTTCATAAAGGGGTTTGATCACTATGTTCTCCTATGCTCACAACTATTACGGAAAGCCAGGGCATTAAAGAGGATTCTGGGGACGCGTGCCCGGGTGACTCAGTTCAGCATGTGAGTCTTGATTTGGGCTCAGGTCATGATCTCGGGGGCATGAGATGGAGCTCTGTGTCAGGCTCTGTGCTCAGCAGGGAGGCTAGTTGAGATTCTCTCTCTTCCTCTCCCCCTCCCCTACTCGTATTCTCTAAGTAAATAAGTAAATAAAATCTCAAAAAAAAAAAAAAAAAAAAAAAGATTCCAGAGAGGGAAAAACAAAGTGACTCTACAGCTGAGAAAACTCGCAGATGCATCTTGGCCTCATGGTCAAGGCGACTGAGTTGCATGGATGTCAGCACCCCTGCTAGGAGGTGCTGAGAGAGAGCCTTACCTCCATAACGTTACTCCCCCAAACCCATAACCCCAGTGTAATCACTGGGAAACATAAGACAAACCCAGACTGGAGGACATTCGGCATGACCTCTGACCAACACTTTCTGAGGCTGTCGGGTCATGAAACACAGGGAGGCAGTTGAGGCCAGAGGACACCAGGGCCCCAGCCCACTAGGTGGTCTCCAGGGACAAAAACAGGACATTGATGAGAAAACTAGTGAAATCCAAGTCAAGCTTGGAATCTGGTCAGTAGTAACATGCCACCCCCAGCCTCTCAGTAGTGACAAATATGCTACGGTTATGTAAGACGTTATGGGGGGAGCCCGGGTGAGGGGTATTCGGGGCTCGCTGTACTATCTTTGCAACTTCTCTGTAAAACTAAAATGATTCTGAAATAGAAAGTTAATTTTGGAAAACTGCTAAAGATCAGAAAGCTGGCACACTGGTGCTCGGCACATTGAAAATGCACACGTCACTTAAATAACGGTGAATAGCGGGGACATTTGGATCAGAAACGTTTAACGTAGGAAATATTATCCCAGAAGGTCATTCTGCCTGCGCGTTTAGATAACGGTCAAGTCCTCTAGGTTCCCATCACGGTTTTCTGACAAAAGCATCTGCATCTTTCAGTGAGGAAGTCAAATGGCACAGCGGTGTCCACCACCGACAAACCCTCTGCCGTGCCGATGTCAGCCAAGACGTCCTCATCCTTCAGCTCCTGACCTTCTGGCGAGATGGACACGTGACCTCTTTGCCCATGGTCATCATCCAGGTGTGTCACCTTAATGATGACTTCCTCTGGACACAAGCGTACAGGGGTCTTCTTAGGTGACATCAACTCTGAGTTATCCAAGGGGCATTCGAGAAGTAACATTATTTCCAGGCCAGTGTTAGGTTTTCTCCAGTACGGAGCCGTTTGGTAGATAACTACTGGGTCACTTAAGGATTGGGGTGGTGGGATGGGGTAGGTGTGGGCATGAGAGGGCTGTTCGGCGATGGGAGGAGGAGGTGGGTGATGTGGGACATGGAGCGAGTGTTGACTGTACCAAATTAAGATCTGCTCATCCCCACCGTAGCCAGATTTTAAAAGCTCTTCAGCCAAAGGTCAATTCTATCTAAGCACGTTTGTTTTACTAATAATTTCATTCTAGTGTTTATTTATTTTTATTTTGTTTTTAAAAGATGTATTTATTTATTTGAGAGAGAGAGAGTGAGTGAGTGAGTGCATGCAAGCAAGCGAGGGGAGCGGTGGAAAGAGAACCCTTACGCAGAGGCTCGGCTGAGCAGGGAGTGTGTCGCCGGGCTCGATCCCAGGACCCTGAGATCATGACCTGCGCTGAAATCACGAATCAGAGGCCTAGCCGACCTAGGCAGCCAGGCGCCTCTCATGGTGGTTTTTAAATGTCGCTGGCCTAGTCAATGAGCAATGAACACCATCAAACTTTCACAGTGTGCACCCCTCATAGCTGGAGCATCGGGGACACAGGTCCTACAGGAGATGGAACTCCCACCAACCCCAGTGCTGCCCCGTTGGCAGCGGTCTGGGCAGTCTGCTGTGGCACCCAACCCACCAGCAGTGTACCCCAGTTCCCCCTGGAGGCCCTCCCTTACCCTTCAGTCGTGAGCACTAAGCCTGGGCTTCAGGAGGGGTGTGTGCTGTGACCCGGGTGTGGCTAAGGACAATATTGTGTTCCTCTGGGTTCAGGCATGTGGAAACCATGTTGTACCAGGTGTAAGATCCTGGTTCCTTTTTAAAGCTGAATAACATCTGGCGTAGTGAACTTTCACATTGAACTTCACCCACAGGTTCGGAAAGCCAATCAGATGCTATTGAAACTTTATAAATATTGGACACAGCACACGCCTGTGACCTGGTTCTTAAGTAAGGGATGTTGGGTCCCACCCATAGAAATTCCGGTTCGATGGGTCTGGGGTGTGGCCTGGGCACCAGGTGGTTTCAAAGCTCCCAGGTGATCCTAGTCTGCAGCCAAGGTTGAGAACCACTGCCCTGGAGCCTGCTCCTCAGTATGCTCCTGAGATTCCAGGGGAGGGCAGGAAGCAGGCAGAGTGGGAAGGCTTCCTGGAGGAGAGGCCATGAGGCTCAGGAGGAGAGAGGAGGGCTTGAACAAAGGCACAGGACGAGAGGCACCATTGAGGGTCCCTCTCAGAGAACCAGCTGATGTCCCTGGACGTCGTGCTTGGGATCTTTTGGGTGCAAGTGAGAGAAAACGGATACACGTGCATTTCAGGGCAAAGGGGTTTGCTGGTGTAGGCACTGGCCTGGATGGGGAGCAAGTGGGGACTGGGGGACCGCAGCCTCCCCGAGGGGTATCCTGAATCAGAATCTTCCTGCTAACCAACCAGACCCCTGGGGGGAAACTCGTCTGCACATTAAGGTTGGAGAAGCGTGGCTTTAGGAGATGGAAAATGAGGACGAAAAAGTAACAGGAGGGGCTATCCTGGCTAGCCGGGGGTTTCCTGCACGCCGGCACAGTAATTGTTACCCATAGATCTTGTCTCCTCGATTTTCAAGTCTGTGCGAGTCCCAGGAGCGTCAGTTTACTGGTGCAAGCAAGGGGCATGTGTATGGCGCACCGTCCCACATGGGCCCCTGCCTGGCGCCCCGGGTGCCCCCAGCTTGTCCCTCAATTGAACAGTGCCTTCCTCCTCTTTCTGTCTCAGCATATTGAGCGGCGTGAGCGTTTGACTCATGGGAGGAGCTGGGCTAATCAATAGAAAAAGGAAATCTGTTTTTATTTTTTATTTTTTTAAATTCTTTTTTTTTAATTTTTATTTATTTATGATAATCACACACACACAGAGAGAGGCAGAGACACAGGCAGAGGGAGAAGCAGGCCCCATGTACCGGGAGCCCAATGTGGGACTCGATCCCGGGTCTCCAGGATCGTGCCCTGGGCCAAAGGCAGGCACTAAACTGCTGCGCCACCCAGGGATCCCAGGAAATCTGTTTTTAATCGATCATGAGGAATTGCTTGTTTCCATACTTGGCTCTGATCGTGCTCTCTGTGCTCATTCCCCACACGGTAAGGAGTGTGATGGACTGTCCATCCCGGGTACGTCAGGAACGCCGCCCATCCTTGCTACTCCTGTTCCTACGTCTAGGAAGTCACCTGGAGCCCTGACTTAGCCAACACCGAAGCATCTCTTGGGGGTGGGAGTGGAATACAGGCTTGGAATCAATGTTGTCATCAGCTGATCAATAGGTGACCTGTTTACCTTAAAGACGTGTTATTTAATCCAGACAGCGGACATGTGGACACTCCGTGTTCCACTCCACAGAACTCCCAGCCCAAGCAGGTGAACTCGTACCTGCACGAAGCTTATGTAACTAGGCACTTTCTCCAGAGCCCGCAGCGGCCTCCCTACCCTCCTGCTCCTGAACGCCATTTCAAACAATCATCCCCAAAAACACACAAATGAGAGAAAAGGTGGCACTGATCTGACCTCTTTGCCCTGGGAGGGTGGAGCCTCCATGTATTGGCTGTTCTGCATATGTCTGGGAATGCCCATGGAAGTGTCTGCTTTTTTGGGGTCGCAGATCAATTTTATCAAGCAGGCAATTTCACGGATACAAAATCTGGGAATAATGACAACCAACAGACCACACCTGGGAAAAGAAGCATTTTTTAAAAATGAGAATGAGTCTGGAATTTGAATGCTGAATAATTTGAGAAGATTGATTCTTTTTAAAAAACTGGATGAGAGGCACCTGGGTGGCTCAGTGGTTTGAGCGTCTGCCTTCAGCCCAGGTCGTGGTCCTGGGATCCAGGGATAGAGTCCCGCATCGGGCTCTGTGCAGGGAGCCTGCTTCTCCCTCTGCCTGTGTCTCTGCCTCTCTCTGTGTGTCTCTCACGAATAAATAAATAAAATCTTAAAAAAAAAAAAACCAGACCATCAAGACCATCACTCCCATAGTACCCATCCACCAGGTGTTACTAAGTGCGTGAACACCCCATTCTGAAGGTGGAAGTTCTTGGCTGTGTGAAGTGTGCCCTTGCGGATGTTTATGCATATGCATGTAGAGGTATTTATGTGTGTGCATGTGTTTATGTGAGTGCATGTGTGTGCATGTGCAGGTGTTTATGCATGTATATGCGTGTGCATCTAGGTGTTTCTGTGTGCTCATGCGCGTGCATGCGGGTGTGGGGCATTTTCTCTGAAGTCAGCACCGCTCTCTCTTCTTCTCACGCTGGCCTCTTTGCACCTTTTCTGTAGATCCTGGAACGGGGCAGGGATGTTGGATCCATGAGAGAGAGGGTACATGAGGGAAAAAAACAAAGCTATTTAAAGGAAATAATAAGCAGTATTTATAAAAGTCTGAGACCAAATTCAGTCTGTGCAGTTTATGCAAATTATATATAAATTTTGTGCTACTACACGTTGGCATCTCCAGCTTTTTTACATCTATAGATTGTCCTTTGGAATTTTGGATTGGAAGCCGGCCTAGGCCACTCTGATGCCAACAGATTGCTGGCCACTGGTCCTCATTGTGGCCCGGCAGCCTGGCCCATGGTGTGCGCACATAGTGCTGTGACCTTCGCACAATAAAGGTGAGCTCTCTCACAGGGAAGCTGTCTCAGACAGAATCTGTGTTATTCTACAGGGAGTTCAATGTGGGTGAGGGAAGAAAGGTCTTTTTGTTTGTTTGTTTGTGGGTTTTTTTTTTTTTGAAGCTAAGAATGCAGCTGACATTCAGCCTTTAGCAAACAGGAGGCTCCCAGGAACAGTGTCCTTAGGTGTCTCTCCTTTTTTTTTTTTTTAATAACTTATTTTATTTTATTTATTTTTTTTTTATGATAGTCACACGGAGAGAGAGAGAGGCAGAGACACAGGCAGAGGGAGAAGCAGGCTCCATGCACCGGGAGCCCGACGTGGGATTCGATCCCGGGTCTCCAGGATCGTGCCCTGGGCCAAAGGCAGGTGCCAAACCGCTGCGCCACCCAGGGATCCCCCTTAGGTGTCTCTCCTATGGTGGATTCATGTTGGAAGGTCCTAGGTGGCTTGGAAAATATGATTAGAACATAATTTAATTTAAAGAATATGTTAAAGGGGCATCCGAGTGGCTCAGAGGGTTGTCTGCCTTCGGCTCAGGTTGTGATCTCAGGGTCCTAGGATGGAGTTCTGCATCGGGCTCCCTGCTCAGCGGGAAGCCTGCTTCTCCTTCTCCCTCTGCTCCTCCTCCTTGCTCGTGTGCATGCACTCTCTCTCTCTCAAATAAATAAATAAAATCTTAAAAAAAAAAAAAAGAATGCAATAGAACCTAATACATCTCACAGATGGTTAACACAATCCAGGGGCCTGTAGACAAGATGTGAACCCCTTTTAATGGGACCAGAATCAGGAGGAGTAAGTCCTGTACTTTGGTGTCAGGGGCACTTTCAGAGATTGGAACTCTGGGGAAGGCCCCACGTAGGGCGTGCCAGTGTCCTGGGGCCCTTCCCTCGACCTGGGGCAGCAGCTCTGCCAGGGTCCTGGCAGCCCAGCCACGAGCTCAGGGCAGCCTGCTTGAGGGTGGACAGACATGCGATCCCCATGGCATACCTTGGGGGCAGGGGCCTGGCTGCCGGAGACCCAGGGAGGCGGCTGGAGAGACCAAAGGTTTGGCCTGAACCTGTGTCTTCCTTCGTCGTTTGCTAGAGGCCTGGAGACCAATGACAGCTTCCTGAGCCTCTGTAGCCTCGCTCTAAATGAAGAGCTAACGTTTGCGGTGGCAGGTCCTGGGGTCGCTCTGCGGCTCCGATCAGGACTGTTGGTACAAGGCTTCGTTTAGGCCACCCGGGGAGGACGCTTCTGGCAGCAAATTAGGTTAAAAGCTTTAACAAAAATACCAGCGCACCGGGTCGAGTGGCATCCTACCACGAAATCCACGTCCAGCGAGCCCCTCAGAGTGGGACCGCACGGATGTGACTCCCACGAGGTCACGGTGGATTCGGGTGGGCTCTCCGCCTGATGGCAGGTGTCCTCCAGGGAGGCTGTGTGCAGATGCAGACACGCAGAGTGGGGAGCATTGCGTGGCCGCGGGAACACAGTGGGAGGATGCGGCCGCCTCCCCAGGAAGGCCAGGCTCGGCCCGCAGCACCCTAAGCTAGAACAAGCAGGGAGGACTCTGCCCTAGAGCCTCCGGTGGGGGGAGGTCTGCTGACACCCTGATTTAAGGCATCTGGCTTCTGTGGCTCCGGAGGATAAATTTCTGCTGTTGGAGCCTTCCCAGGCTGTGCGGCCTTGTGACCGCGGCCCCGGGACACTGGCGTAGGTGCCCAGAGGGGCTGGGGCACATCCCGGAGGAGGGATGCCCACGCCCCTGGGGACTCGCCTTTGCTCCTCCCGCCTCCCGCATGAGCAACCGCCTCGAGTGACGAGTGATGGCGGCTGGAAGCAGGGCCTTGCACAAACCTTCAGATCCGCTTCCACAATAGGCAGGGACTCTGCTCTCTCAACACACCTGCAGTGGTGCCTGGCACACAGGGCAACTGTGCATTTCTTGGGTGAGCACGTGCAAGATGGAGCGTGGAGAACCAGGGGAATCAGTGCGGCTGCTGTCCATGTGGGGGGCAGTGAGTGATACATAGATAAAAAATGAAGAGTCAACGGACAAAATGATTACGAATGGGATGTGTGCTCTGAAGGAATTATGAATAGGGGGCTGAGATACAAAATAACAGGGAGACCCAGGACAGAATCAAATTGGCCAGGAGACGCCTCTTTAGCGCGGGACATTTAAGGTGACCCTCATTGGTGAGGATGAGGAGCCACACATGGGGAGGAGGAGGGTTCCAAGAATATAGCAGGCCCAGTGCAAAGGCGCTGGGGCAGGAAAGAGCTTAATTGTTCCCAGCACTAGAAATCTGCCCCCCGCCCCAGCCCCAGGACGAGGGCCTGCAGAGATGGAGACAATGTGGGAAGAGGCTAGGCTAGGAAGGGATGCAGGGCCGTGTCCTCCCAATCCTTGTCGAGGTGAAGCCCTGCGCCAGGGTAGTCAGATAAAATACAGGGCACAGAAGTTTGTAGTATAAGTATGTCCCAGGCGATATTTGGGACACATACAAAAATAATTCATTGTTTATCTGAAATTTAACAGACGTCCTGTACTTTTATTTGCTAAATCTGGCAACTCTAGCTCTGGGAACTGAAAGACCTATGGTGTCTTTCTGCCAAATTACTCCAAGTTTAAAAAAAAAAAAGCTAAATATTATTTTATGTGTAGGGAGGTCCATTAAAATGTCCGCATCCGCCCCCTCGCCATGACGTCCACTCAGAAGACTTTTAATCTCCAATTCTTTCATGCCCGGGTCCCCTGGGCTTCTCTGGGGCTCCCTCCCTGGGCACAGGGTGCACACGCAGGTGGCCCATTTGTGGGTGGGAGACTCAGGGAGTCTGGGTTGGCTTCGGGAAGCCTCTGGAGGATTCAAGGTGGGGCCCCTCCCCTGCCGCCCAGGCCCTACCACATGCCGTCCCCACTCCTCTCCCGGGGCTGGTGTGTTCGCTTTCACACCCACATTTTCACAGTAATAAAAGTATTCACGAGCAGCTAATGAGAACTGATCACAGCAGCGTTTGATGCCGGGAACCGCCCGCGGCCTCTTCAAAAGAACTCTGTGACTAGGTTCTGTGCACCCCTTTCCTAGTGGACAGGCTAAGGCACAGAGAAGCCAAGCAACCTGCCCAAGGACACACAGCTGTCCATAGGCTTCAACTCCACCAAGAATTACCAGTTCCCCTGAGAACTTGATCATTACGGCCTTAAGACTTTTACTGTCTCCCCCATCCCCCTGAACCCTCCATGCAAAGAAAATCAAGGCCAAATTCTTAAAATAAAAATGACTTCGATTTGAGAGATTATTGACTGAGGTTCAAACGAGGGCAGATGACTTTCAATTGCTGGGGTTCTGGATTAGTAGATATCTGTCATTTTCTTTGTTAAATGTGTGCTTGGATTTTTTTATTTTTATTTTTTATTTTTTTATTTTTTATTTTTTTAGTGCTTGGTTTTTTAAAAAAGGAGTTCCAGCATCTCAGGCTCACAGCTACGAATCCTAAACCAGAAGCCCGTGGAGTCACTCATCACCGGCACTCACTCAGCATCTCCCTCCCAGCCCCATGGCTGCTGGTGGCCGCAAGACCAACCAACACCTTTACAGCTTCTTGCTTTTCTTGCCACTCGTCTGACCGGGCTCGCTCACGGGTGTTGGCGTTTCACCTCACGCTCTCCTTCCGTCTGAAATAGAAATATTATATGATTTTGCCACTAGTAACAGCACAGGGTGTAAATACAACTTAATATTTTGTGCTTCGCGGTGTGGTTCTGATCCACCTGTCAGGTTAAGATTTTCCTGGGTAAATTTTCTTAAATGCTTGGAATAGATTTTTTTCAAGAAGCAGAATAAAAAGTGGATAAAGTTCTTATCTACACTGCATACATTATGGGTAAAAGCCATATGAGCTCTCAAAGGAAATGGTGTTAATCTTGAACAAATTACTTTGTGAATTATTAGATGCTATGGGGAACCCCCACCCCCCACCGCTGTTTGTGTGATCAGCAAATTTTGAATTGATTCTCTCTAGGAACATTAACCACAGTGAAATGTGCCAGACAGGGGTATTAGTAAAATCTCTGTATTAATTTAAAAAGGAAAAAGGTAATTCTATTCTCTGTCAGGTCCCTTAAATCATTTTCTACTTGGGAATTCTTGGAGCTGCTTGAGGTTTTGCTCAGGTCTGTGGGTGAGCCAGGCCGGAGACTGCGGCAGCGGCTGCGGGGCTGGAACCCAGCTGGGCTGGAGGTTTGTGGGGAGGATCTGCTGAGCCTGCGGCCCCCGGGCCGCCTCCCTCAGCCCCGCACCTCGTGATCGGACCTGCCCTTGGCCGCAGACCGGCTGGAGGCTGGCAGTGAGCAGCAGGAGAAGTTTGTGGGGGTGAGCCCCCCTCATTGGTGCCTCCTGGCACTGTTGGCGCTTGGGGTGCAGCTCTTTATTGTGGGGGCTGTGGGATGTGCACCCCAGGCCTCTGCACACCAGGCACCGATGCTTCCCGTCTCCCCCCCAGCAGTGATACCCCACAGCCTCCCGACATCACTCCATGTCCCCTGAGGGACAGAATGGCCATCCTCGGGTCAAGACTCACTGTGCCATGATGGCCGGAGGACGGCTGTCTTTGTTTTTTTTTTTTTTTTTTTTTTTTTTTTTAATTTTTATTTATTTAGGATAGTCACAGAGAGAGAGAGAGAGAGAGAGAGAGAGGGATAGATACAGGCAGAGGGAGAAGCAGGCTCCATGCACCGGGAGCCTGACGTGGGATTCGATCCCGGGTCTCCAGGATCGCGCCCTGGGCCAAAGGCAGGCGCCAAACCGCTGCGCCACCCAGGGATCCCTGGACGGCTGTCTTTGAAGGTGGGTGCGGATTTAGCAGATAGAACTACAGGACGCCTGGTTAAAGCTGAACCTCACAGAAGCAACAAAAAATTTTTTTAGTATGAGTATGACTCAAACATTACATGGGCCATACTGGGCATCCTGTGTTTTCTCTGGCAGTGCGTAGAGGGCACAGTGGGGGAAAGGTCGCGGCTGGGGAGAAATCGGACCCTGAACCGAGCCCCTTGGTGAAGCCAAAGCAGCCACTGACTTGGGGACAATGGGAGGGTCAGGGGCAATGTCTGGGAGGGACCTGAGTCCTGCTAGATCTGAGCTCCCAATGGAAGGCCAAATGCAGTGACGTGTTTGCGAGGAAGCTAATGTGCTGGGAGGTGTGTTTTCCCTTTTCAGTATCTGGGAAAGATGATCAAATTTTATGATTTTATAAAAATGCTACTCCTAAAATATTTACTTCTTTTTTTATAAAAGATTTTATTTATTTATTCATGAGAGAGAGAGAGAGAGAGAGAGAGAGAGAGAGGCAGACACACAGGCAGAGGAAGAAGCAGGCTCCCTGCAGGGAGCCTGATGCGGGACTTGATCCTGGGTCTCCAGGATCACGCCCTGGGCCGAAGGCAGGCGCCAACTGCAGAGTCACCTAGGTGTCCCCTCTTTGGTTTTAATAAATATTTTGTATGATTCCATTTTATCTTTTCCCTTAGTGCATCAATATGTGTCTTTTAACAAAAAGTTTAGTGGTTTGCAAAACTCCTGATTCTTTATTTTTTTAAAGATTTTTTATTTATTTATTCATAGAGACACACACACACAGTGAGGCAGAGACACAGGCAGAGGGGGAAGCAGGCTCCATGCAGGGAGCCTGATGTGGGACTCAATCCTGGGACTCCAGAATCACGCCCTGGACCGAAGGTGGAGCTAAACCACACTGAGCCATCCGGGCTGCCCCTCCTGGTTCTTTAAAAAGAGTATAGAATAAAACCTGAAAGACCATGTTCACACTCTTCAGTCCCTGAGTCCTACTTCTGGAGGTGATTGCTCCCCACAATTGCTAACAAGTTATTCTGTGTTCTATTAGAAATCTGTATCTATAGAAATATAGATTTTTCTATCTATAGAAAATAGATTTTGGGATCCCTGGATGGCTCAGTGGTTTAGCGCCTGCCTTCCACCCAGGCAAAGATCCTGGAGTCCCAGGATCGAGGCCTACATTGGACTCCCTGCATGGAGCCTGCTTCTTCCTCTGCCTGTGTCTCTGGCTCTCTGTGGTCTCTCATGAATAAATGAAAAAATCTTTAAAAAAAAGAAAATAGATTTTTATCTATATTTCTATCTATAGAAATATAGATAGTCAAGCAAATAAATACACACATCCTCACGTGGCATGCAGCTTCTGAGATGGTGCCTGTGGCTCCTGGTTCCTGGGGTCCATGCCCTGTCTCTTCTTGAGTATGGGGGAGACTAGTGTGAAGGGTGTGGCTTCCACGATTAGATTGCGAACTGGGCCTGCATCCTGCTAGCAGAGCGCTGTTCCTTCTCCACTTTCCAGCTTTGATGAAGCAAGCTGTCAGCATGGGGAGTCCTATGGCCCACAGCCAACAGACCCCAAATGATCAAGTTCTGCTCATAGCCATGTGATCCTAGATGCAGATTCTTTTCAGCCGAGCCTTCGGATGAGACCCCAGCCCGAGACATCCTGTAGGAGGCCCCATGTAGAGGACCCAGTGAAGCCGTGCCTGCATTCCCGACCCCCAGAAATGGTGATGATTAAGGGGCATCCTCCAGGCTGTCATGTGGTGGTTTGTTACATAACAACAGGTAACTCAGATGCCTTCTCTTGACACAAATGGGATCGCACTCTTATGCTGTTGTGAGTGCTCTAGGAAATTACATACCAGAGTTGGTCAAAAAGAAGAAACATGGCCAGAAAAAGGACTAAGGAGTAAAACTGGACAGTTTCCGATTGTGAGGCAGGACAGTCCTACCGTGGATGTGCAGATGGGGCACCAGCTGTGCACCCGCTTCCTTGCGAGTTTCACCAAACGGTAACTTGCTGCCCTAAAGGTGCTGAGAAATGAAATTGGTGTCAAGTTACACCCAGTGTTTAAGAAAAAGTGCAAAAAAAAAGTGCAAATTAAAATCAGAAGTGCCCAGCTCGAGACCTTTTAGCATGGAATCGGAAACCTGGGAGTGATGGTGTTGTGAGCCTCATGCTTTGTGGGTCACTTCTCTGCACCGTGACTGCCGTGGCTGACATTTGATGTCAGGTACCCGGGTAAAACGGAACACCACCCAGACCTAGGTGCTATTAACTTTAGATAGGGAACAATTTTCCCCTCTTATTGACGCCTTTACTCTTGGTTATTTGATATAATGCTCTCAAGACTTTAGAAAAGCACTTTTACACTGTTTCTCAAATGCCACACTTTCCCTGGCAAAACACCAGGACTAGCAAGCGTGGAGCCTTTCCACCTAAGATTGGACCCGCCCGATCCCTCCACTTTGGCCAGTATCACGGAGCTTCAACTTGCAGAGAGGAAACATCCCAGCCCTCAGAAGTTAACAGCTAATTCTGTTCCTTTCTCAAATATTCATCTGTCCCACCAACCAGCAACATGTCTCTCAAACACACTGGCTGCCGACTGATCCCCTCAAGGGCATCTAACTTGTGCTTTTATATAATGGATGCATTGCAGTCACGTTCATCATAAAACAGTCCTACACAGACACCAGTGATTTCTAGGGTCCAATCATAAAGGTAATCTCGGGAAAAGATTCTCTAGCAGGGAAAATTGTGCTTTTGATGGCTGATTTTTACTTCCTGAGATACACCTGTGTTTTTAACACCCACATGTAAGATTTCCACCAACACAAGCCACCTTGCTCAATCCCTCCCCCCACCCCCACAGGAATACCTTTATGCCAAGAGAGTATCTAGAAGGGAGGTCAATAATTCTTTCTATAAAAAGTCAAATAGTAAATATTTTAGGTTTAGTGGGGCACGTGGTCTCAGTGAAACGATTCAAGCCTGCTGTTGTAGCATAAAAGCAGCTCTAGACTCTATGAACACCAGCGGGTGTGGTTGTATCCCGTTAAAACTTTATGGAAGCTTAAATTAAAATTTCATATAATTTCCACATGTCATGAAATATTCCTTTGATTTCTTCAACCGTTAGAAAAACGTAAAAACCATCGTATGGCCCACCAGCTGTACAAGAACAGGTGGTGGCCAGATTTCATCCACAAGCCATAGGTTGCTAACCCCTGATCGAGAGAGTGTATGTCATTTTCGTGATTCAAAAACTCTTCCTTCCGGGTCTGGATATTTTCAATGCCTGTCAGGCCTGGATTGCACAATTAAATTTTTGCAGAAGGTGTCAATATCTAACAATCCCATTCATCCATGCATTTATATGGGCTTAAAAATGCCATTTGTCAATTTTTGCATGTTTTCTTTTAAAGATAAATTTGGTCCATTTACAATAACTGTCATTACTGACATGTTTGGACCTATTTCTAATATCATTTCAGTTTATACCACGTTTTGTCTTTCTTTTTAATCCTTTTCTTATTAAAAAAATTGATATATATATTTCATATCACATAATAACATAAGAGTTTAGCATCCTCTCATCCCTTGGTTCTTCTCCCATTCCATTATATTGATAACTTTTAGTTCTGTTTTACTATGGATGTATTTTCTCCAATCTGGCATTAGAGATTTCTTGAGGACAATAATTATATTTTTCAAGGAATTTTAGCACTTTCACTTCGTATGTATCTTGTAGCTTCCCTTATTTAATACTTCATCCCAAACAGCTTTGTATGGATCTTGTGTCTCAAAGTTTCTCTCTTAAAAATATTTTTTGTTGGGATCCCTGGGTGGCGCAGCGGTTTAGCGCCTGCCTTTGGCCCAGGGTGTGATCCTGGAGACCCGGGATCGAATCCCACGTCAGGCTCCCGGTGCATGGAGCCTGCTTCTCCCTTTGCCTATGTCTCTGTCTCTCTCTCTCTCTGTGACTATCATAAATAAATAAAAGTTAAAAAAAATTTTTTTTTGTCATGCCCTCATATTTGAAGGCAGTTTGGCTGGATATAAAATTCTGAATTTGAAGTCATTTTCCTTTAATATTTTGAAAAGACTATTCCACTTTTTTTTTAGCATGCAGTTTCACTAATTTTTAAAAAATATTTTATTTATTTATTTGACAGAGAAAGAGAGAGAGCACAAGCAGAGGGAGCAGCAGGCTTCCCCCTGAGGAGGGAGCCTGATATGGGGCTTGATCCCAGGACCCTGGAATCATGACCCAAGCCAAAGACAGACACTTCATCCACTGAGCTACCCAGGTACCCTGCAGTTTCACTATTGACACATTTGTTAACATGGTCGTGGGGTTGATCTTTTAAAATTATTATTATTGAGGTATAATTCATGTACTATAAAATTCACTCTTTTAAAGTGTATGTACAGTTTACTGGTTTCTACTATATTCACAAAATTGTGCAACCATCCCCACACCCTAGCCAGAAAGCATTTCTGTTGTGAAAAAAAGAATCCCTGTACTCATTAGCAGCCACTCCCTGTTACCTCCCACCCCTAGCTTCTGGCACTCTCTGATCTAATTTCTGCCTTTATGGATTTGCCCATTCTGGCCGTTCCATGTCAAAGGAGAAAACCATGTTCGACTCTTCATCCCATCCCACAACCCTTCACATCAGGTCTTTACCATCTCTTCCTCTTACAGGTTGTATTGCATCTCCAAAATATATGTCTCAGCCCTAACCCCCAGGACCTTAACAAGATTAAGGTGAGGTCATTGGGATGGCCCCTAATCCAGTATAACTGGTGCTCTTATACAAAGAGGAAATTTATTTTTATTTTTATTTTTTTTAAATAAGGGAAGAATCCCTTTTTTTTTTTTTAAATTTTTATTTATTTATGATAGTCACAGAGAGAGAGAGAGGCAGAGACACAGGCAGAGGGAGAAGCAGGCTCCATGCACTGGGAGCCCGATGTGGGATTCGATCCTGGGTCTCCAGGATCGCGCCCTGGGCTAAAGGCAGGCGCCAAACTGCTGTGCCACCCAGGGATCCCCCAAAGAGGAAATTTAAACATAGGTATAAAGCGTTGTTGATGTGAAGCTTCAAAAGTATCAGAGGTTGTCAGCAAACACGAGAAGCTGGAAAGAGTAAGACAGATCCCCTCTAGAACTTTCAGAGGGCTCCATGCCCCACCTCACTCCCTGCATGCAAGCACCCTGGCCTGTCCTCAGTTCCTTGGAGACATACAGGACAGGTCCAGACAGACAGGACCATGAGGATAGGGCCACACTCGAGAGGTTGGCAGAGCAGTGAGCTTGAAAAAGCCTGGGTCCCTGATAGCTTCGCCCAGGAATCCTAGAATGCGTGCCTTTGGACTTATGTATGAGGAAGAAACAAACTTCTCTCTTGTTTATGTCTCTGTTATTTGCAGTCAGGGTCAGCTTCATGGGTATGTCTCTTGTGTGGTGGCCCAGAGGTCCCCAGTTAGAGGAGCTCCACGTTGGGTTTACCATCTGCTGTTGTCGTCTTGAAATTCTTATTAATATTTGAACAAGGAGCTCTGTGTTTTCATCGTGAACTGCCCCCCCCCCCCTGCATAGCTGGTTCTGTTTGCAGCTGGATCTAATCTCAAATGATACAATGTGACTCTGAAGCCTGCACTCTTCCTACTTCCTGGACAGCCATTCTCTCAGCGATCTAGTTCCAAGATCAATCCTTTGTGCCTGAAGTGTAAGGGATATGGATTACTTTTACCTCTTGGAGTCCATTGGCCTTTCTGTTCAAAAGACAGCAAATTTCCTTAAAATTCAGGACTTTGGTCCCCCATCCCGGCTCCAGGGTTGATCATTTGAAAGTAGGCCTAAGACAATCAATGGTTTCCATCCCCTGGTCATAGGGATTGATTTGGGATGGGGACAGTGACCCACTTCCAGCCAATAACACTCAAACTCAGAATTTGTACTTTGTCTGTAGGGAAAATGAGCTTCACAGGGATGCAGAGAAGCTGAGACTCAAAGACACGGTTTCAGCCTCTGGATTGAGTTTTGTCTCAACTACCCTGACTTTCCAGGTGCTGGAGCCAATAAAATGTACCACCAGCACCACCATCTTTTTCTTTAAAGCCAGTTGAATTGTATTTCCTGTCACTTGCTATGGCAAAAACCCTAATTAATCCATACAATTTTCTCAAAAGGATATCTTCATAGTGATATCTTAATGAAACTATTCAGGACTATAGTCTTTGCAAGGTTTTGATGTCTTGCTATTGTCGTTGTTGTTTGGGGGCCACTTTAACACAGCAAATCATATTTGGTGAAGTGACCAAGATGCCTTATAAGAAGCCTGCGCAGCTTCTCTATCACAGGGTCAGAAGGACTCTGTTTAGCTATAGTACAGTTTTAGGTCTGGAAGAAGTACACTCACAGCTACACAGGGTGAGAGATAAAGGCAATGAACAGCATAAAATATCTTTATTAAGACCTTAGTAAGCAACCATTTCTGCCATCCCTGAGAATATAGGAAACTGGAAAACACTATGATTTTGGCTTCTCTACAATGTGTATCCTCAGTGTGGTATAATTCATAGGGTCGGTATGATTCAATCTTTTTTTGGGGTAGGAGAGGGTGTGGTTAAAGACACACAATATTTACCATTTTAAACACTTTTAAGTGTACAATTCATTGACGTTAGCATATTCACCAAGGTTCTCTTTCCAGAACCTTTTCATCATCCCAAACAAGATTCAATCTTTTATACTCTAATATTTAAAAATTACAAGGGGCATCTGGGTGGCTGTAGGTTGAGCGTCTGACTCTTGATTTTGGCTCAGGTCATGAGATCGAGCCCGTCATCAGGGTCCACGCTCAGTGCGGTGTCTGCTTAAGGTTCTCTCTCCCTCTGCCCCTCCCTCCCCTGTTTGCATGTAAACACTCTCTCTCAGTGAGTAAATAAATAATTTTTTTGAAATAAAAAATTATAACAAAGAACACTGACACAAAGATAAATTTGATCCAGTTGGGAAAGTTTTCATCTTCAGAGGCTGATTCCGTCTCCAGCCGTGTAATGGCAAACATACACTCATGCCAGAACTCTGGAAGCATTTATAGGGGTAGGTAAAGGATTTTCAGATGTTGATCACCTAGGATGAGTCTGGGAACTAGAATTCGAATCTATCATTCCTAATTTCTAACTCCCTGTAACATTTTACTATTTTGTCAAGTGGGTTATAAATTAAAAATTGGATCAAAATTCTCCCTCTGCCTGTGTCCCTGCCTCTCTCTCTCTCTCTCTCTGTGTGTCTCATGAATAAATAAATAAAATCTTAAAAAAAACCCTTGTAATTGCAGCATGTACCCTGAGTTGACCTCTCCTCCCATAAGTTAATTATTTAAAAGTAGATCTATACAGAAAGTATGTTGTAAATTTGAACATATTTTGTCTACAGTTATGGTTTGAAGAACATCATTTTTTTCAAAATATTTTCAAGGTTTTCCGGTTACAAATATGGACACTGATGTAATAAATGCATCTTAATTGAGAGCCTAGCAAAATATAAATGAAAAGATGTGATACGCAGTCTTTTTTTCCCCTATTAATCCGTGGTTTAAAGCCTTTGAAATAATTTGGTCAGTAGTCGGTATTGTGTGAAATGGTGACCCCCCAAACAGTCTGACAGTTCCCTGGCATGCCGTTTTTCAACAGCATGGTGTAAGTATAATGGATTGTATTGACATCATAAATATGGGAGCACAGGTGGTACCCATTTCCAGTTGTTTATTTTTTTTTTAATTTTTATTTATTTATGATAGTCACAGAGAGATAGAGAGAGAGGCAGAGACACAGGCAGAGGGAGAAGCAGGCTCCATGCACCGGAAGCCCGACGTGGGATTCGATCCCGGGTCTCCAGGATCGCGCCCTGGGCCAAAGGCAGGCGCCAAACCGCTGCGCCACCCAGGGATCCCCATTTCCAGTTGTTTAATTGAAGAAATGAAAGATCTTGTAATATACAGTTGACACTGAGAATTTGTCAAGCCACAATAAAATTTTGAAATAGCCGTGACCCTGGGGTCATAAAATGACTGATCAAGAGAAAAAAATTTTATGAAATAGAAGTGATTATATTGACTTATTTTATGCTTAGCTGTAATACCAGCAGTGAATGTACTGCCTCCCGCTGCTTCTATTCTATTGGAGAAATAGATACAAATATCGTCTGAAATCATAAGCTACCATTAAACGATAAAACACAGTCAACTCTTATTTTTAAGAATACTGACATAGGGGCCCTGGGTGGCTGAGTCGGTGAAGCATTGGACTCTTGGTTTCAGCTTAGGTCATGATCCCAGGGTCATGGGATGGAGCCCCACGTCCGCTGGCGCTCAGTGCAGAGTCCAGAGTCCGCTGGAGATTCTCTCCCCAACCCCCATCCTCCCCTCACCCTTGACCCCGCTCTCTCTTCCTCTCAAAATAAATAAATAAAATATTTTAAAAAGTGACGGGGAGGGGCAGCAGGGTGGCTCAGTGGTTGAGCATTTGCCTTCAGCCCAGGGTGTGATCCTGGAGACCCGAGATCGAGTCCCGCATCGGGGTCCCTGCGTGGAGCCTGCTTCTCCCTCTGCCTGTGTCTCTGTCTCTCTCTGTGTGTCTCTCATGAATAAATAAATAGATAAATTTTCAAAAAGAATACTGAGCGCTCCCCAAAGAGTGAAGGGTCCTGGACTTCAACCGTATGGCCTTTTGAAGCTAACGTCATGCGTACAGATTAAGAGGTGAAGAAAAGCTGTTGGTGACTTTCTTCAGAACAGTAACTGGGGCTATGCGACAGATCACCTTTTCTTGTACAACTCAAATAATATCTCATTTAGGGGTGGCACACGAGGAGAATCCCAGTTAGTGTACCATGCCACCTGTTTTCCTTCCACATCTTCCCCTCCATGACCTCCCAGGGAGGGTGACACCTGCTATGACCCTCAGGGGCCTAAAAGCCAAGCAGGGGAGGCTCATCGTGTTCATTTACATTTCACACGAAGCTGAGTAATGCTTCTAAGGCCGCAGAGTGAATCCGGAATCCCTTTCTGGCTAGAGCTGGGAGCAGCCGGCAGCCCCGTTCTGCACCTTGCCACCAGATCCCCTGCATACCTCCCCACACCCGGGCTTTACCTTCGTGCTCATCTCTCGCACCCGACCTGTCCAAACCTTTCATCTGACAGATAAAGAAACAAAGCTCAGAAAGTCTTGACCGACACAGCTGATAAATGCAAAGCTGAAATTTGGCCGGACAGCTGGACTTGTGGGGGCGATGACTCGCCCTAGCACCCCTGAACTCCCCATGCCTCTGCTGTGAGAGGAGAGTGCTGACGAGTGCCTGCTGAAAGGAAGCACCTAGAGAAACAGCTACTGAGCTTGTCTCAGGGCCATCATTTAAAATTTTTCAATGTCTTCCGTGTCGTCGGGGTTTCCTGTTGCTACCTTAAGCACGTGCTGGTGACCCATGCAGACAGGCTGTCGTGCTCTGAGCACATTACCGAATGTGTAGACAAACCCAACAAGGAGCACAGCCCAGGATCTGGGCCCAGAGGGGAGGCAGCGGGCCCCGCGTGGAAATCTCCCCGCTCAGCGAGTGTGCCCATCCTCGGAGCCATTGTGAGCACTAGGATCGGCAAGTGAATAGCAGCTGTCATTCACAGTGGCACAGTGGCTTCAGCCAAGGGGGCTCTTGAAAATGTTTTCCAGCAGTAATAACGAAGTGATGCGCGTCATGGACAATGAGGTGGAGGAAATGGAAATAAAGACCTTGCTGTCACGAGGCCGCCAGCTGTTACATATCTTTAAAAACATTTGTACACTCGCACACATGACACACATGAAATTGATTTCTAAATACGAATTCATTACTTACATAAACATCTTGGGGATATGGGCTTTTTTTAGAGACATGGTGGGAAAGAGGCTAGAGTTTTAAATTGAGTCCAAATTCGAGAAAGTGATGAATGCCAAACCAAAGAACTGTGACTTTATTTCATTTATTTTAAAGGTGTGTGTTTTTTTAATTGATGAGAGACACAGAGAGAGACAGAGGCAGAGACATGGGCAGAGGGAGAAGCAGGCTCCCTGCAGGGAGCCTGACGTGGGACTCGATCTGGGGTCTCCAGGATCACGCCCTGTGCCAAAGGCGACGCTAAACCGCTGAGCCACCGGGGCTGCCCAGAATTGTGACTTTAATGCAGGGTACTGCAAGCAATAGGTCACAGGGCAAATCTGACCCACTGCTTGTCTTGTCCGTGAGAGATGAGCATGCCCTTTTGTTCAGGTATTATCTATGGGCATTTTTTTTCACTCTAGGGGTAGAGTTGAGTCATTTCAACAGAGACCAGATGGCCCGCAGAGCCTTTTATGTATATGCTCCTTTACAGAAGCATGCGGGTGCATGCTAGGATAGACAGTATTGAAGGTTCTGGACCAGAGGAATGCTGTGATGGAAGCCATGAGATCCTGACCTGGCAGGAGGGTGCACGATGGGCTGGAGCAGGGTGCTAACAGCAGTCAGATACAAGGCCACCAGAGCCCAAATGAAGGTGGTCACAATAAATATGGGGAGAAAAGGACAGGTTTGAGAGATATTTCAAAGAAAACCAGAACGTGACACCTGGTTAGATAAAAGTAGAGCAGAAGTGCAGGTTCAAGGCTACTTTGAGTCTGGGTGCTCAGGTTCGCAGCTCCGTGTTCATCACAACTGAACGAGCAGCTGGCCTGGGGTGAGCGGCTCACTGTAGTTTTAAACATACCTGGTCCCACAAAGTGCGTGAAAGGCCTGCAGATGGCTGACGACGTACAGCTGGGACTTGAGTGGTCCGTGGTGCGCCTGCGGTAATGCAAGTGGTAAAGGTCTGTGGCAACAACCGAGGAAGGTTTGGACAAATGATATGTGTCTGATATAAACTGTGATGACAAGTAGCCCATGACAGCCCTCCAAAGAGGCGGGCCCTTCCTAATGTCACATGAGTAACTTCCTGGGGGGGGGGGGGGTTGGTTGCAGGGAGGGCAGCCAGAGTCTGCTCCAAGGACCCTGCTGGTGACCTCCTCCACCCCACCCCACCGTCCCCTCCCTCAGCAGGATCCCTTCAGCACAGTGGGCATCAGGCATGTGGGGCACACACAGGACATGCTGCACACGGACTACAGACGCTCTGGGGTCCCAGGCCCGCTCAGGGCTCACTTTAGCTTACCCCAGAGCATCGCCTACCTCGGGCTCTAGTAGGCTCTCCAGTTCCACTTGGAAGTTCTGCCTCGATTCGCATCACTTCGGGGCAGGTGCCAATGTCTCTGCTTTTCCTCTCTCTGAGGGTTGAACATGTCAAGTTCTTTCTGGCTTGGGCCACCCAGACTTGAGAAGGGATCTGTTCTTCCCACAGCCCCCTGGATTCTGACTCAGCAGTTGGCATGGATTATCCCTAGAATTTACCAGAATGTTCCTGGGCTCTCAGTGCTCAGGCCACTCCGCGGTTGCTACTGCTTTTTTTTTTTTTTCCCCCATAAACTCTCTCCTTTCTGAGGCTTCTTCACACTTTCCCGAATCCAGCTCCCCCCATCTTGTTCACCCCGATAGTCCCTAATCGCTTCTGATTGCCCCACTCATGGGTTACCTCACTCCTCTTCTCCAGGCGAACTTGTGCAAAAATGTGCACAAATATCTGTAACTATTAGCACATCTACAATCTATTTAAATGTTGGCTGGTCCTGGACAGACAGAAGAGTGGGGAGTGAGACAATCAGTATTTGGTCAATCAGTATTTCCACTCCTGGGAGGGAGACTATAATCACAGGATCGACTTCAGAAAAGTTATTTTGTTGTTACATTAATAAAAGGTGGTCTTGTAATTCATTAAAATAGTTGTCAATCTTTTCCTCCGGATTAGTAAGTGTAAAGTTGATTACTATATATTTTTCCGGTCACTTCCTTGTGACAGGCTCCTAGATGGTTTGACAGGTGCCATGCACTGGGGAGGTGACAGGCATAGCCGCATAACATTTCTTTAGCCAGACACGCAAGCTATTTTACCTCTGACCTTTGTTCGCTCATCCTTGACTTCTTCATCAAGGGGCAAGCCTAGGCTTTCCTGTCCTCGTTTCTGTTCACATTCAACCAAAATGTATTAACAAGTCAATTCTATTGTTAAGAACAAACCAAGTTCACAGAATTGATATAAAAAATGGAAGGAATGAATTCTTTTCTCATCCAGAGGTTCCCAAGCTCATTATTTATTAACATCAAACAATCCCACTTTTTTAGGCTTGTGTTTCCAAGCCCACGTGTCTTATAAAAAGCCTTTTGTGTCTTACTGAGGGTGACTGCTTAATCTTAGATAGCTTTCAGCGAGAACTAATCTACTAAAATATGAAAAAATCGAACAAAAAATTTAAATATTACTCCCCTACTGAGGCACAAATGAAAAATGCATGCAAACTATTTTTTAAAGATTTTCTTTACTTATACATGAGAGACAGAGACACAGGCAGAGGGAGAAGCAGGCTTTCTGCGGGGAGCCCCATGTGAGACTTGATCCCAGGACCCTGGGATGACGACCTGAGCCAAAGGCAAAGGCAGATGCTAAACTACCGAGCCACCCTGGCGTCCTTTCCCTTTAAAATTGACTTAATGGGACAACTGGGTGGCTCAGCGGTTGAGCACCTCCCTTCAGCCCAAGGGCAGGATCCTGGAGTCCTGGGATTGAGTCCCCTATCAGGCTCCCTGCATGGAGCTTGCTTCTTCTATCTGCTTGTGCTTCTGCCTCTCTCTCTGTGTGTCATAAATAAATAAATAATAAATAAATAAATAAATAAATAAATAAATAAATAAATAACATCTTTAAAATAAATAAATAAAATTGACTTAAAATGTCAGCTCAGGGCAGCCCCGGTGGCTCAGCGGTTTAGCCCTGCCTGCAGCCCAGGGCGTGATCCTGTAGACCTGGGATCGAGTCCCGTGTCAGGCTCCTGCATGGAGCCTGCTTCTCCCTCTTCCTGTGTCTCTGCCTCTCTCTCTATGTCTATAATAAATAAATAAATCTTTGAAAGAAAATGTCAGCTCACTCTTTTGGAAAGATCAAGACCCACTCTTTTAAAGACAAAGACTGGAAAGGAATATTGAAAATTTTAAAATCCTTTATTAAATTTGAAGTGGTTGGAATGCAGGTAATTCTTTATTTGGCTCTCGATTATTATTTGGGAAATTAAAAAAAAAACCTAACAGAAGAGGAAAAGTAGGAGCTATGTTGGGATGAGAAAAAAATTTTTAAAAATATATATGTTGGGATGAGATCACAAAACGTGCCCCTGATGTTGTATTTTTCTTTTTAATATATGATCGGTATACTAAGTATCAAAGTTGTTTTTCCTAAAAGGAGAAGCTCACTAGCTTAAGTGATGCTGCCTGCGGACAGCAGTCTGGAACAAAGCTAACGGATCCAGCTGTTGGATCTTGGCTCACCTGCCCCCATCAGTGCTCTAGCAACACAAATCAGTCTGCAGGTCCTTAGGAAACAAGGGTTTCCCAACGGCACTAAGAGCGGGGCTCCCCTCCCGGAGTTGCGGGCAGACCCGGCCCGGGCGCTCCGCCGCGCACCTCACCGATCCCGGTCCAGCTCGCCGCAGGTCTGGGCGACGCGCTCTGCGCGGAGTACCCCTCGCTCTCTGTTCTCCCGGAGGCTTGCCAGTCAGCAGCGGGACCGCGGGGGTGGAGCCAGAGCCAGGAGTGGGCGGGGAGGGGCGGAGCCATAGCGAGGGATGGGCGGGGCCGGAGTGTGGGCGTGGCAAGAGCGCGGCGAAGGGCGGGGTCAAGCATGGGCGGGCGAAGGTCGGAGTGGGGAGCCGAGCGCAGGGCAGTGCGGGGGCGGAGTCAGAGGGAGAGGCAGGGCGTGGTTAGGGGCGTGGCCTGCGCTAACGGTCGCGCGGCGGGCTGCGGGCGGAGCGCGCTGTGGAGAGGCGGCGGAGCGCGGGCCCGGGCAGGCGCGAGGAGCCGTGGCTGAGGTGAAGGCCTGCCCGGGGCGGCGGGATCTGCGAGGCGCGGCCGCGCGCGGGGGCCTCGGCGCTGCGCTGCGCGGGCCGCGTTAAGCCCCCAGTCACGCGGCTGCCCCTTCCGTTGCTTCCGTTTCGGGGCGCCGCTTCCCGCAGGGGGCTCGTCCCCGGGGCGGCGGGGGGCGCGCTCCTCAGAGCGCGCTGTGCGGTGGGGAGGGCCCGGCGGGGCGGGTGCGCGCGGTGCCCCCCAGTCCCCGCGCTCCGGACTCCCCCGCGGGCCTCCGTCCGCCCCGTCCTGTGGGCTCGGGGCGGGGTGCCCGGCGGAGCTCCCGGCCGCCCTCGGGAAGCCGCTCTCGATTCCGCCCTCTGTGCTTTTTTTGTTTTAAAGATTTTATTTATTTATTCATGAGGGACACGGAGAGAGGGCACAGGCTGAGGGAGAAGCAGGCTCCTCACAGGGAGCCCGCCGCGGGACTCGATCCCGGGACCCGGGGTCACGCCCGCGGCTGAAGGCGGCGCTCAACCCCTGAGGCCCCGGGCTGCCCTCCTCTGTTCTTCTTAAATGATTTTATTTTTAGAAATCATTCTTTCATTGAGAGACTTTGCTTCTTTAAAAGAAAAAAGAAAAAGAAAAAAAAAAAAGTAGTGTCTTCCGTCCGCGAGAGCCCCAGGGCGGCCCGCGGGGTGGGAGGGCCCGCGTCCCCCCCCCCCCCCCCCCCCCCGTTCTCCGGAGCCACCGTGCGCTAAAGGAATGGTGGAAACTGAGCAGCAGCACTGACGAGTGTCACGGCGCTGAAACGGCTGATAGGGACGGTACTCAAGACCGGCAGCCGTTCCACGTTTTACTATCGTTCATTCCATGTTGAGGGCTTTTTATGCACGAGCTCGCATTGAACACGGTCAAGAAATCTCTCAGGCCCCACCTCTGCTCTCGCCTAGAGACGGGGTTGAAATCCCTGCCTCTCCCCACACACAGTGTAACCAGATTGAAGGTATTTGCGGGAGAGTTTTGTTGTATTTCTTTCTTTCTTTTTTTTAAGATTTTATTTATTTATTCATGAGACACACACAGAGAGAGGCAGAGACACAGGCAGAGGGAGAAGCAGGCTCCATGCAGGAAGCCCGACACGGGACTCGATCCCAGGACCTCGGGGTCACGACCTGAGCCGAAGGCAGATGCACAACCGCTGAGCCATCCAGACGTCCCTTGCTGGCTTGCTTGCTTTTCTTTCTTTTTCTTTCCTTCTTTCCCTCTTTTCATCCATTTGAGAGAGAGGAGACAGAGACAGTAGGCATGCCCTCCAGCAGGAGGAGGAGGAGCAGAGGGAGAGGGACAGAGAGAACCCCCAAGCTGACTCCCCACTGAGCACAGAGCCCCTCTCTAGGTTCTTATCTTGTGACCCCCTAGACCATGACCGGAGCTGAAACCAAGAGTGGACACTCAAGCAATCCAACCCAGAGCCCTGAATTTTGCCATATTTCTAAAAGTAGGCTTTATGGTAACAAATATTTAAATCTGCAGATGTCCCATTCAATCATCTCTCATCTGAAACTCTAAATTTTGGACACCTCGGTGGCTCAGCGGTTTAGTGCCTGCCTTTGGCACTGGGGCGTGATCCTAGAGTCCCAGGATCGAGTCCCACATCGGGCTCCCTGCATGGAGCCTGCTTCTCTCTCTGCCTATGTCTCTGTCTCTGTCTCTGTCTCTGTCTCTCTCTCTCTCTGTGTCTCTCATGAATAAATAAATAAAATCTTTTAAAAAACTCAAAAAACCCCCTCACATTCTGTGTGTCACTGAAACTAACATTCATTACCTAGGATGTCTCTTGCTTTCAGAAATATTAAAATGTAAAAAAAAAATATTTGCTGAGTTACACATTTTTTGAAAGTGGAAGTTAAAAATTGAAACCGAACTGTATCATTCAAAACTGTAAAATGACATTTTGAAACATGTTTTTTACAGATTTGATCTGTACTAACTTACATTTCACTGTTATAATAAAAACGTTCCCTAAAGAATGAGTAATATATCCAATGCTTTCCTAGATAACTTTTTAAAAGATTTTATTTTATTTTTATTTATTTGTTTGAGAGAGAGTACATTCATGCACAGAGGAGAGGGACAGTGGGAGAGGGAGAAAGAGTCCCAAACAGGCTCTGCACCCACCGAAGAGCCCCACATGGGGCTTGACCCCACAGCCCTGAGATCATGACTGAACCAAAACCAAAAGTCTGACTCAACCAACTGCACCATCCAGGCACCCTCCCAGATGACTTGTTTTAATCTTGGAATTTTTCATGGGTTATTTCAGTTATTTAATTTACGCATCCAACTTATATTTTCTAAAATGTAGATAAAAGAATGGCAAACTCCTTTGCATCAAAGACCTTCACTGCACTTTCAGATCTGCATCCAAATATGGCTAATCTGGTAGGTTTTAATGATATAGTTTGATTACCAAATTTATGTGGTAATATTAAATACATTAACATTATTGGTTCATTTGATACATACCTATATAATTGATGAGTATATAGATACTCATTCCATCAATACAATTGTCGATATTAGATAACCCGCACTTCTTCAATTTTATGCCGGGTAATGAAAATTAGTCTCTCTTTTGTCTAGAGTAGGATATTGTAGATATGACCAGTAATTGTTCAAAATGATCAAAAGTTTAATTGTATTATTTTAATTAAATATTTAATAACAGCTCAGATTTATCATTGTAAAGTTAAGTTTTGCTCGGCACTATGTATTCTCTAATCAAATTATACTTAAGTTAGAGACTTAAATACTTGCCACTGTGCTCCTTTTATGACATAAAGGTATACAAAAGATGTATTTGTGAAATATGCAAAAATTCATTTTTTACTGAAGGTTTGTAGTGGAATTCAATCATTTCAAATATGCCAAGACTGTTATTTAGTCAAACAAAATCTAGGTGGAATCATCTTGTGAGATGAAGCATTTAACCTAAAGCAATCACATCCCCTTCTTTCCTTGCCCTAAGCGGTCTGTTGTTTGGCATTTACAAATCAGATTTCTTAAAATGGGATACGTTTACATGTAACCTTATAGTGCAATTAGAGTTTATTAATGTTAAAAATAGGGAGCCCAAGTTCTTCTGATGTAGGCTCAGAAAAAAAAAGAAGAAAGATAATATATTTGTTAATTTCCTCTTCAGTTAGAACGCTTTGCTCAATATTTCCATTAGTTGTGTTTTTCCAACAAAATTTGTGAGATATGCATGCATGTGGAATTTAAGAAATAACAGCAGTGTATCTAAATGTAGTAAGATTAGTTAATAGCTCAGCTAGAATGTGGTGGTCTTAAAAACTTGAACATATTTTAAATGTAACACATTATTGCAAGGTTAAAATCACTTGCTAGCATTAATAATATGTTTAGGTTTATCCTTTCAGGAAAACATAGTTATATTTGTTTCTTAAAGTACTTTTAAATATTCAGGTTTTGTCTAGTAGTGCTAAAGAGAACATTAAAATGTTAAGATGTTACTATATTTAGGATTTAAGATCTAGGACTTTAGAGCTTAGATTTATTAGCAGCAATGTACAAGTTTTGTTACAATCAAATTTATTTTACTGTTTAGCATGTTCAGATTAAGGAGCTAAGCAATTTTATGTGGATTGTTAGAAAGTCCTATATTAAAGAAAGCTTTGAAGACTATGGAAAATTAAATTGCATGTACATATGCTTTGAATGAATTCAGTAAGAACTGATAGCATAGGGCAGTTACTGTGCTCCACCTAGTGATTAAAAATTAAGTAGAAACATGCTAAGTATTAAATGATTATATTTGTAATAGCAGTTAACTGTCTTATTACTTTGTACTATTCTTTGTGGAATTGAACATTTATGAAGTTTTTAGATGTTTGTCTGGAGTAAATATATTTAAATGGCTCCTAGTCAAAAATGCTTATTAGAGTCAGTAAAATATAACAAGTCCATGAAATTAAATTTACCATCTACATCTGTGTTTAATAT